>NC_090923.1:380574082-380880277 GCF_040938575.1 Ambystoma mexicanum | reverse complement strand
TACCAAGTAACCCATTCACCCACATGGAAATGGAAATTACATGTTACACCCCCAATGTTCATAAAGCCAAATGAACCCATGTCCGTCACACACAATGGTTGCAATTGAATGGGAAAACACCCAACATGACATGCATGAAACCAATGAGATGATACCACACAGTGAAGTATGAAAACAAAATTTTGTATTAAAAAAAATTGAATGCAAATGAAATGAAACAAACTACAATGGCAATGAAAAAAAGATAAGCTGCATGTCCGTCCAAAAAAATCAAAAATACAAATCAAAATCCAAAAAAATGTTGTCCAAAGTCACATTATAAATAAAATCAATCCGAGAGAGAAAAATAAATGCAAAGACCATTGCTCCATGGTGAATAAATAAAAAAAAAAATAATCAAACAATCCAATGAAGAACTATGTACAAAACATCCAAGGGTCCATGAGCCCAACTGAAAAAAGGAAACCTACAAAAAACCCTAACTAAAATGCAAATATATACAAAAAGTGGAGCAGTGTCCGTCGACTCCAAATCATAAGAAGAAACAAAGGAAACCTAAAACTAAAGAACTATATACAAAGGCGGCGGGCAAGTCCAGCGGCTCACTCCGTGGTGTTCCGGGCCAGGGCATCATCAAACTCCTCGTCTATGTCCCGGAGGCGGTCCTGTTCCATGGCCCCGAGGGTCCGCAGGGATGACGCCATCTGCTCCTCCAACCCCCTGCGGATTGCCTCGAGGCACTCGGCCCGCCTCAGGGCCCTCCGCATGGAGTTCTCCACCCTGACCATCGTGAGCCGCGCCTCTTCCGCCCGCCGCCGCTCCGCACCTATCTGCTGGCCCAACCGCAGCCACACGGAAGACACTTCCTGTCCTGGGTCCTCCTGCCCTCCGGCCGATGCCTGCCCCTCCGATGTTGATGGCCCCCAGCCATGATGCCTCCCACGTTGACTCTGCTGCTGCCTGCGACGCAACTGCCTCTGCCAGCACGACGGCCTCCAGGCTGATGGAATCCACCGACGCCGTCGTGCACGTGCCCTGCCTGATGATGCCGGCACATCCTCCATCTGCTGGGGTACAGTTGCTGTGGTGTCCACCCCTGCTGGACCTCCGACTCCCGACTGTGGCAGGGATGGGATCCCCACCGAGCTGGCTGCATTGGTCAGGGCAGGTCCACAGGGGGCCCTGGTGGCATCTGGGCCGGAAGACGGCAAGGAGAACGACTGGCGTATAGCCTCCACAGAGGAGGAGAGGGCCGCCAGATTGGCCGACACATGCAGGAAACCCCCGAACATGGAAGATCCCAATTGGGCCACATCGGCACGGTGCTCTTCGTGATGACGTGCGTGCTCCTCCCGGGAAGCACGCACGTAATCTCGAATTGCACCCGCGCGCATCGCGACCCCAATCAGGACCTTCTCCATACGGCCACGGGTCCCCTCGTCCGCAGGTGGAGGGGAGTCAGGTGACATGGACATCCCCTCTACCTGCGGACGGGCCTGGGACGGGGCATCCCTGCTGGTGCATGGTGGTGCACTCACAGGGTCAGGGACAGCGACATGCACAGACCCCTCTACGGTGACCTGTGCTGCCTCCTGCCCCTGCCCCTGGACTGCACCACTTGCACCAGCAGGGATGCCCCCACCATGCCCCATGTGTGCCTCAGTGGCGGCCTCCTCCTCCTCTGTGGAAACCATCAACTTGGATGGCTCCTCACCGTCTTCCGCCATAGTAGGCCCCTGTGGGGGCTCACCCACCCCTTCCACTGCAGCCGTGGGGGCATCCCCGCCGCCTTGCTCCACAGCGCCGTCTCCGCCCTCTTCTTCACTAGCCGCTGTGTAGAGGGAGACATAGAACACAAGCATCAGGGTACTGTTCAATGGTCCCCTAGACAGGAAGCAATAGCAGATGAGTACCACTGTCAAAGTACACTTCCATCATGTCCCTCCACAACACATGGGTCAGTCCAGGCAAAACACACACAGTAACAGGCATGGTGCATGCCATGGACATTTCCATACATGGATTGAAACATACAATGATATGGAACTCACATGCATCATGGGTAATGCCTATCACATGCACACACTACACCTCAGTCACATCCATCTGGCCTCATACACCCCAAACACAGCGGATACAAGGATAACTAGGCTGCATCAGTGAATCTGTGCATTGTCACACACATGTGTCATGCATCCACGGCATTCACAAGTCACAGACACGCAGGTCAGGCACACAGACATGGCTACCATATATGTACCTGGCATCAGCACCCATCCCTCACCCCCACCCATGTCCAGGAACAGAGACTGGCATGCTCTCATGTGTAAAATCTGCATAGGGCTCCCCATGTCGCATTTAAACACATGCAACAACCATGTGGTTCACACATCACTGGTCGCACATGCATTACCATGATGTCCCTGCACACATACATGCATACATGGCCTATGTCACACATACAGGCAAGTATCAGACAACCAGCACACCGCAACATGCCCTGTCTCACACAGCAATGCTTGGACACTTACCGCTCAACTCCAGATGGGTCTCCCTCTCAAGGATCTGGGCGTGGAGCGCTGGGCGTACGCGTTCCAGGACCCTCATCTGGATGGAACTCATGCGGCCCCGGCCCCCCTCCACGAGGCGCCGGGCCTTCACGAGGGTCCTGGACCTCAAGTCCTCCCAGCGCTTATTGATCTTCTGGACGTCGCGGGTTGCCACCCCCTCCGCTTTGATGGCAACCACACAGTCGGCCCAGATCCTCTCCCGTCCTTCCTTGCTGGCGCGGGACGATCCAAAGAGGGCATCATACTGCCCCGGGACATGCTCCACCAGGACACAAACTTCGGTGGCAGTGAAGCTGGTGCCCCTCTGCCCCTCTGGCCTGGGGTTGCCACTGGTGCCAGATGTGGAAGTGCCCGACATGGCAACCCCAGAGGCAGGAGTGGGTGGGCAACTGGGTCCTGGGGCTGGGCTGTGGAGCGATGTTATCCCAGTCGGGAGTCTTCAGTTCCAGCAGGGGTGGACACAGCAACTGGACCCCTGCAGATGGCTGATGTGCAGGCACCAAATGGCAGGGCACGGTGGCAGCAGGCAGGCAGGCAGGCAGCAGCAGCAGATGGCACGTGGGAGGCTGCTCGGGGAACTGGGGGGCAGTAATTTGGCCTTCTGGGCAGGAGCGTGGTCTTCCGTGTGTATTCGCGTGGCCAGCCTGATACGGAGTGATTTGGCACGTGAAAATCCTGCGCGTCAGCGTGAAATTCGAGGAAAGGCCCTTAGCGCGTAAGCGCGTCAGCACGCATACGCAATTCTATTGGACCAAAGGCCCTCAGCGCGTAAGCTCGTCTGTGACGTCACCCGCACGGGTGTTTCCATCATAGCACGTGATGACGGAGCACACGTGGAAAGACTGCACGTCAGAGTGTCATCGCGTGTAATTGGACAAAAGTGCGCGTACACGCGATTGGCCTATGTACGTGTATTTCAGGGGTGCGCAGGCACTTACACATGCAAGTACATCAGTGCACGTGTATTCTGGGGTGCGCTGGAATTTCCACACGCTATTGGCCTGGGTACTGGATTTCAGGGTTGCGCGGGAAGTTTCACACGCTCGCCTACAACACGCGCAAAGAAACACGTATGCCAGTAGGAAGCAGGCATACGTCGACCCGCGACGCATAAATTTGCGCGCAAAAAAAAAAACAAGCTCAGACGCCAGGATGACTATACCGTTCCTAGCAGCAGTGGCCGTGGGCTACCAAAGGAGGAGGAGGAGGATAGTCAGGGCCAGAATATTCACACCCAGAACCAGCCTTTTCGGGATGCCTGATGACCAGGTGTATGGGAGGTACAGGTTTCCACCACACATAATACTGGACCTGGTGAGTGAGTGGGAGGATGACCTCACATCACCCACCCTGTGCTCCCAAGCACTCAGCCCCCTGGAGAAGGTCCTCAATGTACTGCACTTCTTAGCCACTGGATCATTTCAGCGGACATGTGCCATAGTGGGTGGGGTGTCACAGGCCACGCAGTCACGCTGCCTACACCAGGTCTTGAACATCATCACTGCACGCCCATCAGTCCGGAGGCACATATACCTGCCCAGAACACATGCAGAAAGGCATGCTGCCGCCCTGGATTTTTACGGTGTGGCACGATTCCCCAAAGTGCTAGGTGCCATCGACTGCACCCATGTGGCTCTACATCCCCCCAGGGCATCTGAGCACATCTATAGGAACCGCAAGCACTGGCATTCCATCAACGTGCAGGTAGTATGTAATGCCAAGGGAATCATCACCTCAGTATATGCCAACTATCCCGGGTCCACCCACGACAGCTTCATTTACCGAATGTCCACCCTAAGCCGGGACCTACAAGCTGGGCGGCATGGCGATACATGGCTGCTTGGTGAGTATGAATGCCACTGCATGTCAGATACTGAGCAAGGTCACAACCCCACCAATGATACCAATCACCACCTCCACAGGGGACAGTGCCTACCCTCTCAGCCCCCACATGATGACGCCAATTCGGAACCCCACCACGCCACCCGAGGTAAGATATAACACAGCGCACATTGCAACCTGGGGCATAGTGGAGCGCACATTCGGAGTGCTTAAGTCACGCTTTCGCTCCCTTGACCGTTCTGGCGGGCAGCTGTTATACGCTCCCCCAGTAGTGTGCAGGATCATAGTGGCAGCATGTGTCCTGCACAACGTTGCAACATGCCGGGGCCTGCCTGTGGACATGGTGGTGCCCCCACATCCCCAACCACATGCACGCCCGCTGCGCATGGGAGGGGAAAGGGCACGGGGGAGGCAGCCCGTACACAGCTAGTGGCTAATTACTTCACATAGAAATCACACCCCTGTGGAGTGCACACTGCCCTGGCACATACCATCTGACAATCAATGATGACTCAGCCTGACACTGATCCTGAATGTCTGGAGAATCAACCGTCAAAACCATATCAGCCTGAGATTGTTCACCTGGAAGTGTTACAATGTGTGCATCCCTACCTACACAGATACCACCAATGCAGTTTCGTGAAAAAACACATTCATGCAGCTAAAATGAATACCCACTTGCAAAATGCAACATGAGGACAGTGCCATGTCACCCAACCCATCCCCAGCACCGCCACACAACACACCGTGCCATGTCATGCTATGTGCAGGTAAACAAAGTAATCCCCACAACATGACACAAGTGTCACAATGTAAAGTGTCCCTAATTGAAACTCGCGACACCTGAAATGCTCACAGTAATGCAGGACCAACAACACACTTGAGCAGGTATTTAGCAAAAACACTTATCATCTACTGACCCTCAAAACTACCATTAACACGACATTACGAATGTAAGGATTTAGTAGTCTCACCACCTGGAAATGCCTGCACTTCCACCACTTCCAACTGTATGGTCTTGCCGCCATGTAGAGTTGTAGGTGCACTGCTGCCAACATGGACCCCATCTCCAAAGTAGAGGGCCTTGTGTAGACATGAGGAAAGGACCTGAAAATTAGGAGGTAGACACGGATGATGAGTTACACATCAATGCAACATGCAGTGTACAACACAACAGCAATATGCACTAGGAATGTATACACAGTATTGACTAGACTACCCACACATGTAGTGGGAGTCCAATGTCACCATGTACGTCAATGTCACTTGGGCACACCCTTTGCAAGCCCATGGAAACGGGAAGCAGGAGGGGTGTGTGTGACATAAACCCAAGCATGTGAACCAAATACATGACAAGCCTGCATGTGCCCAGCCACAATGCAGCGTATGCCCACGGGAGCCACACAAGGCAACACATTGTCCCAAAAAAAAAAAAATTTAAAAAAAAAAAAAAAGAAAATCAAAAATGCCCATTAATGGGCACGGGGGGGCTGGGGAGGCCACCCAGGAGGTTCGAGGACAGGGTGCACACCAAAACCCACCTGTGTGGATCTTGCGAAAAAAAAACACCTCCATGTAAGTCGGTCAAGTGGCACAGCGAGTAGAGCGCTCGCTTTGACATCCGTGCAGAGCCTGTTAACGCAGGTTCGAATCCCGGCTGGGCCAAACTCAGCTTTTCATCCTTCCGAGGTCGATAAATGAGCACCACACACCGTGGGTAATAATAAGCAGCGCTCAGATACCTGAGGGTTCGTAGCGCTATATAAATGCCAAATTATTATTATTATTATGGGCTCATGGCCCACACGGCTACCCTATTGTGGCAGTATCACTGCTGTCGCTATTATCACCCTATGCAGCTGCATCCGGAGGTGGTTGCACTATGGGAGGCAGCCCACACAAGGCCCTGGTCTGTTCCTCCATGGGTGCAAGCATGCGGGTGTGGTAGGTCTCATTCTGGAGGATGAGTGTGCGGAGGTCCCCATGCAACAACTCACGGGATGCCCGGACCTACGCCCTAGTTGCCTGCATCTCAGCTGAGAGCGTACGGGTGAGACGCTCCAGCTGCTGTTCTGTCCTTCGGTTTGTTGAAGCCTCAAGCTCAACAAGAGTCGTCCTGAGGTGAAGGAGTTCCAGCCTCAGGGCTTCCCTGTGGCCCTGGAACTCTATGGAGATGGCTTCCTCCAGAGTCACCAGTGCCGCCCGCCTGTCCCTGTTGGACGCCAACATGTCCTCCCTCTGTGACTGGCAGATGGAGTCAGTTGCCTGCTGTAGTCGCTCCATCAGCCTTTCGGGGGGGACAATGGAAGTGGCCACCCTATCCATGGCCTGAGCCATCATCTCTGATGATGCTGCCTGTTGGGTTGCCATACCGTAAATGGATTGCTCCCATGCGGTATTGCCAGGTGGCGTACGGCCACCACGTCGGCGGGCACCACACCTGTCTGGGGCAAGGCGAACTGTGCCTTGCTGTGCCGGCACTGCCTGAGGCTGCAGGACTGCATTCCCCCTCTGATCTGCTGGCCCAGGAACAGGATCAGATGTCGTGGAGTGTGACCCAAAGGAGTAGCTGCCAACACTGACATCCCCATTGAGGGTTCTGACCCTGGTGCAGGTGGGTGGGACAGAACAGAATCCCTCCCAGGAACACTCACCTGCGACGGCACGTAGGTCTCATCATCCGAATCAACACCTGAGTACAGCTCGGGGGAGGTGCAGCCAGAGACACCCCTTGAGAGCACGACCTGCAGCAGTTGTGGGTTCTCACCCACCACCACACCACGTCCCTCACTGGTGGTCGGTCGGCCCTCGGACCCCTCCTGGGTCTGCACCATCTCCACAACCCCAGCAGTATCAGGTGCGTCTTCCCCTGCAAAGACATAAAAGCAAACAAATGGAAACAGGCATTAGCACCATGGCACACAATGAGGGCTGAGAAGCAACAGAACCAGTACTTGATTGACACATGTCCCACATGACTAAAACCCTCCCATGCATGCACCCTCACTGCGTATGAAGGGGAGGCAAATGGCACACATTGATGACACCAAGATGGAAGATGAACACATTTGCTGCATGCTGCCCAGCAGTGGCATCAAACATTGGCCTGTGATTGCCAGGTGAAATACACATGCCATCACACAGATGGCATGTACCATTGCTATTGAGTGAAGATGGAGAGGAGGGCAGCACTTATTCATTCAGTCGAGTTCCCTCATGTAATAGCTTTTCTAATTCAAACAGGTCTGATTTTTCACCTGGAGCTGCCAGTCCAAAATGGTCCGATTGCACAGGGACATGTCTAAACAAATGATATCCAGGTAACAAAGTCACTCCACTTTACCATAGCCATGTCAGACATGTGACTAGAGGACTGAGAAATGCCTAGTAAAAGTGGTGGAATGCAAACAATCTGCCCGAATGAACAGAGAAAAATTAAGCAACAATGTTGTTGCAAGGTGACACTTCAAGGGCAACTGGCATGCTGTTGGGCTATATGTCTACTGTTGGCAGAAGGGATACTGCTATGGCCAAATGCTGCTGCGCAGAATGTATTGCATGAAGCACATGGGTGACCCAAACGACTCAGGCGTACACACCCTCACCTGGCACACAAACAGAAGCCCTCACACACACACCATTCACATGGATGACACACACATGCATGTGCACTCACCGGACAATGCCTCATAATCAGGCAGATCTCCCACGCCTTGGATCTGTTCCTCCGTGACGTAGGTCCCAGCGACTGACTCATGTGGAGTGAGTTCCATGTCTTCTACTGGAGACCCACCTCCAGTCACTAGATTTGCGGCATGACTTGAGGCCAGCTTATTCTTTGCCCTGCGCTTTAGGTCATTCCAGCGCTTATAGCAATCATTGGCTGTGCGCCTCACGATTCCAAGGGCACTTACGATGTCCGCAACGGTCTGCCAGTGTGCCTGGCGTTGTGCAGGTGTGGTCTTGGATCCTGCAACAATGACCATCTCGTTATCATGTGCGGACACATACTCGACAAGTGCATTCAGTTCGGCATCCGTGAAGCTGGGCTTCCTCGACGGGCCGGACTGTGTAGCCGTGTCTGGGGCATCAGCCTGTGCCGGACGAGCACTCTTCCTCTTCCGCTTGGAAGGTGGTGGTGATCCTGAGTGTCCTACACCGCTCTGGACACTAGGGGCTTGAGCCCTGGTGGACTCTGTATCAGGAGTGTGGGATTGCACACTCAGCATGGGAGTTGGTGCAGGCATTGGCTCAAGTGTGATGGTGTCAGGGGGAATGTCAGCAGGATGGACTAGGACCGACACTGTCCTGGCTGGGTGTGTGAGAGCTGGGGTGGATGGAGCTGCAGCTGCCCCTGCAGCCTCTGCACCCTGCCTACTTGGGGCAGCAGATGACCTTGCTGCCCCTGATCCACGTGGCCTGATGACATCAACGTGCACCGGCACACGTGTCATAGGCTTGCTGACCTGGAAGTCAGCCATGGAGTCAGCCAGGTCTGGTGCCACAATGGGCTGGTCCAACAAGGGCTGAGCATGGATGGTGTCAGCCACATCAGCCTCAACCAGGGGGGGGGGATTATGGGTGCCCTTGACTGGTCCTCCACACATGGGGGGACAGGGTCACCCTGCAAGTAACGACCATGTCCCCTACCACGTCCACAACGGCCACCACTTGTGGCTCGTCCACCTATGCCACCCTTACTGATTCCTCGCCTCCCAACCATGGCACTGATGTTAATGTGCATATGGGAGTGGCTGTAAACTATTGTCCTGGGCAATTGGGGGTCAAAGGGGTTGGGTACCAGATGGTAACTGTACCCTAGTGCTCTAGCAAGGCTGAATGTGACCCCTGGGGAAAGATGACGGGTCACGCAACGCACAGGAAGCCCAAAAAAGGGAGATGACGTGCACGCAACCCCTCCTAGACCACGTGTGCGGAAAAAAAAACCTGCACTACGCTGTGGCACCCAGTAACACAAGAATGAACGTATGCGTGTCACACGCAGCCTAGAATGACCTCTGAAGGGGTAGGCTACACATGGGGCAAGCACAGATGTTAGATACGTGCGTGACTCACCGTCTGCCAGGAAAAAGAGCCTGAAAAAGAAGCGCGTGTGCGCGTTGGCAACACCCCCGCCAAAAGAAGAATTGTACGCTGTCTGAGGAGACAGGACAACAGTAGAAGGGAACGCTGTTTGAGGGAACAGGCCCAGGAAAACCAGAAAAAGAGAAAAAAGAGAAAAAGCTGTCAGAGGTAACAGGGAGTACGAACTTGAAACGCTGTGAAGTAAATCGCGTGTGAAACGACAAGAAGTACAGATTTCACCCACTCGCTCTCCACGAAAAGTACGTACAAGGAAATGGTGTTCTACACGTACCTTTATGCAGGGCCACACGTCCAGCGTCACTTACGCTGCGTGTACGCGCTAGGGCCATTTCCACCAATTACACGCTTTGTCACTTCTGCGTGTAGGGCCATTTCCACCAATTACACGCTTTGACACTCGGACGTGTCTTTCATTTTTTTAACACGCAACATTTCCAACGTGTGCCATATTCAACGTGCACGTGACTTCATAGACGCGCATACGCTGGTGGCCTTTGGGCCAATGAATGTACAGACGTGTGCTGACGCGTTTACGCGCTAAGGGCCTTTCCTCGAATTACACGCAGACGTGTTGGATTTTCACATGCAAAATCACTCCGTATCACGCTGGCCACGCGTTCACACACGGAAGACCACGCTCCTGCCCAGAAGGCCGAATTACTGCCCCCCAGAGCCCTGAGCACGCTCCCACCTGCCATCTGCTGCTGCCTGACTGCCTGCTGCCCACGTGCCCTGCCATTTGCTGCCTGCACATCAGCCAGGGGTGCTGTTGCTGTGACCACCCCTGCTGGAACCGAAGATTCCGACTGCTTTTCCATCGCCCCACAGCCCAGCCCCAGGACCCAGTTGCCCACCCACTCCTGCCTCTGGGGTTGCCATGTCGGGCACTGCAACATCTGGCACCAGTGGCAACCCCCGGCCAAGGAGGCAGAGGGGCACCAGCTTCACTGCCACCGAAGTTGGTGTCCTGGTGGAGCATGTCCTGGGGCAGTATGATGCCCTCTTCGGAAGGTTGCGCGCCGACAAGGAAGGACGGACTCGGATCTGGATGGACATCGTGACTGCCATCAACGTGGAGGAGGTGGCAGTCCGCGACTACGAACGTGTCAGGAAGCGCTGGGAGGACTTCAGGTCCAGGACCCTCAACAAGGCCCGGCGCCTCCTGAAAGCAGCGGATGCTAAGGGGCGCCGGGGCCACTTGTCGGAAGATCAGATGAGGGTCCTGGAACGCATATCCCCAGCGCTCCACATCCAGATCCTTGAGAAGCAGACCTGTCTGGAGTCGAGCGGTAAGTGTACATGCATATTGATTGTAAGCTGTGCGTGTGGTGGTGTGCCAGGAGTGTGCAGGTTGAACATGTATTTCTATGTGGCCAAGTAGGGGGGGTGTACAGGGCCGTGAGGGTGACACATGCGAGGGGTCTCATGTGTGACAAATGGATGGTGCTTGTGTGTGTGGGCTTGCATGGCACAGGATGTGGAGGAATGATTGTCAGGTGTGACATGGATGTCGATCAAAACACTGCGACAGTTGGCAGAGGTGTACACATGCATGCAAGTTTGGTGGTGTGTGTGCATGTGTAGTGTACTCCCTATGTTGCATGGGATGTGTGGATGACCTTTGGCTGCTCATGCTGTTGTATGTGAATGGATAGTGCTGGCTGTTGCAATATGGCTGTGGTATGGCTCATGTGTGCAAGTTGAAATGACATGTGTGTTGGGGATTGTGATGCCATGTCTGAGGTTTACCAATGCCACTCATGTATAACTGTCATGTGTGTATGAGTCCATTTTACAGTGCCCTGATGCCTGTGTTTTCTTTCTCCCTGTCTGCAGCGTCAACTGATGAAGAGGGCGGAGAAGGTGCTGTGGAGCACAGCGGCAGGGGTCGCACCACCAGCCGGAGACGCAAGGCCCGGATCCCCTCCCAGGTTGTGATCTCGTCGGGGAGTGAGGAGTCCGGTGCCACGTCCTGGGCCGCAGCTGCCGAGGGGAGGTCCAAGAGGCGGAGATTGGAGTTGGACTCCTCGGCAGCAGAAGGGGCAGCTGGGAACCCACAGGGCCCAACGGAGGAAGATGGCACAGAGTCATCCAGGTTGGTGGGGGGTTTGGTGGAGGAGGAGGCCGTGCAAGCGACAGAGGCGGGGTCTGGAGGTGGGGATTCCACTGGTGCTAGTGGTGCAGTGCAGGATCAGGGACAGGAGGTAGCACAGGCCGCAGCGGAGGTCCTTGTGTGCAATCCTGTCCCTGCTCCTGTCACTGCATCATCTTGCACCAGCGGGGATGCCTACCTCCAGACCCGTTCTCAGGGAGAGGATTGGCTTACAACACCTGGCCTTCCTCTCCCTGCGGATGTGGCTATCCTGCACCAGGTTGAGCATGTCCAGGGTGGGGTGGCGTTGCGTCAACGGGCTATGCGAGCTGACCTGCAGTCTTTTCATGATGAGTCTGCACGTCTTCTCGCATGGCTCGTTGACCGTGTTGACCCACTGGGACAGCTCACCAGGGCTGGATTCCTCCATTTCCTGGACCTTGTTCCGACCCCCTTCTCCACAGAACCCCCTATGCCCCAGTCGTCCTCCATGCCATCTTCCCACCTATGTGTCACCTGGGTGCCCTGTGGAGCTGCCTCCGACCGTGCGGCCAGGCTGGTGGACAACAGATCCCTGCCACAGTCGGGAGTCGGACGTCCAGCAGGGGTGGCCACATCAACGACTGCACCCCAGCTGGAGGAGGATGTGCAGGCACCATCGGACAGGGTACATGGACAGCAGCAGCTGCAGCAGCAGGAGGCTGTAGGTGGGAGCCACGATAGCTCGGGGCCTTCAACATCGGAGGGGCAGGCATCGGCCGGAGGGCAGGAGGACCCTCGACAGGCAGTGTCTTCCGTGTGGCAGCGGTTGGGCCACGCCATAGATGCGGAGCGGCGGCGGGCGGAAGAGGCGCGGCTCACGATGGTCATGGCGGAGAACTCCATGCAGAGGGCCCTGAGGCTGGCCGAGTGCCTCGAGGCAATCCGCAGGGAGTTGGAGGTGAACATGTCGGCGTCCCTGCGGACCCTCGGGCCATGGAACAGGACCGCCTCCGGGACATAGACGAGAAGTTCAATGATGCCCTGGCCCGGAACACCACTGAGTGAGCCGCTGGACTGGCCCGCCGCCATTGTATATAGTTATTTAGTGATAGGTTTCCTTTATTGTTTATTTTTATTTGGAGTCGACGGACACTGCTCCACCTTTTGTATATAGTTCCATTTTAGTAGGTTTCATTTCTTCTGTTGGGATGATGGACCCTGAATACTTTGTACATAGTTGGACTTTGCATTTGGATATTTTTTTTACTATGAATATTTTTTTCCATTGAGCAATGGTTTTCTATTTCTTTTTTCCCTTCGATTCCTTTTTATGGACTTGAACTTTGGAAGACATTTTTTTGTATTATCATTTATTGATTTTAATTTGAAAAGGGACAGCCAGCTTAATTTTCTTTATTTTATACTTGTGTATATTGTTTAATTTTGATTGCCATTACTGTTGTTTTTAATACATTATTTTGATTTCTTCATTCTTCAATGTGTGGTTTCATCTCATTGTTTTCATGCATGTCATGATATGGGTTTTCAGGTTCACTTGCAACCATTGTGCGTGTGTGAGACACATGTGTTCATTTACATTGTTTCCATTGGAGTAGTATCATGGGTGCATGTAATACTTGGTTGTGTCTTTGGGCTGTGGTGGCTGGCCATGAGGCCCATGCTTGAGGATTGTCAGGGCATGTGGGCAGGGGGACATGAGTGGGGGCCTGGTGGAGGGTGCCCCTGCACTGCTAGGGGGTGGGGGTGGTGGGAGACATGAGTGGGGGCCTGGTGGAGGCTGCCCCTGCACTGCTGGGGGTGGGGGTGGTGGGAGACATGAGTTGGACATGAGTGGGGGCCTGGTGGAGGGTGCCCCTGCACTGCTGGGGGTGAGGGTGCAGGGGGACATGAGTGGGGGCCTGGTGGAGGCTGCCCCTGCACTGCTGGGGGGTGGGGGTGGTGGGAGACATGAGTGGGGACCTGGTGGAGGGTGCCCCTGCACTGCTAGGGGGTGGGGGTGGTGGGAGACATGAGTGGGGGCCTGGTGGAGGCTGCCCCTGCACTGCTGGGGGTGGGGGTGGTGGGAGACATGAGTTGGACATGAGTGGGGGCTTGGTGGAGGGTGCCCCTGCACTGCTGGGGGGTGGGGGTGGTGGGAGACATGAGTGGGGGCCTGGTGGAGGCTGCCCCTGGTGACTGGGGGGTGGGGGTGGTGGGAGACATGAGTGGGGGCCTGGTGGAGGGTGCCCCTGCACTGCTGGGGGGTGGGGGTGGTGGGAGACATGAGTGGGGGCCTGGTGGAGGGTGCCCCTGGTGGCTGGGGGGTGGGGGTGGTGGGAGACATGAGTGGGGGCCTGGTGGAGGGTGCCCCTGCACTGCTGGGGGGTGGGGGTGGTGGGAGACATGAGTGGGGGCCTGGTGGAGGCTGCCCCTGGTGGCTGGGGGGTGGGGTGGTGGGAGACATGAGTGGGGGCCTGGTGGAGTGTGCCCCTGCACTGCTAGGGGGTGGGGGTGGTGGGAGACATGAGTGGGGGCCTGGTGGAGGCTGCCCCTGCACTGCTGGGGGTGGGGGTGGTGGGAGACATGAGTTGGACATGAGTGGGGGCCTGGTGGAGGCTGCCCCTGCACTGCTGGGGGTGGGGGTGATGGGAGACATGAGTGGGGGCCTGGTGGAGGCTGCCCCCGCACTGCTGGGGGGTGGGGGTGGTGGGAGACATGAGTGGGGGCCTGGTGGAGGGTGCCCCTGCACTGCTAGGGGGTGGGGGTGGTGGGAGACATGAGTGGGGGCCTGGTGGAGGCTGCCCTTGCACTGCTGGGGGTGGGGGTGGTGGGAGACATGAGTTGGACATGAGTGGGGGCCTGGTGGAGGGTGCCCCTGCACTGCTGGGGGTGCAGGGGGACATGAGTGGGGGCCTGGTGAAGGCTGCCCCTGCACTACTGGGGGTGGGGGTGGTGGGAGACATGAGTTGGCCATGAGTGGGGGCCTGGTGGAGGGTGCCCCTGCACTGCTGGGGGGTGGGGGTGGTGAGAGACATGAGTGGGGGCCTGGTGGAGGCTGCCCCTGGTGGCTGGGGGGTGTGGGTGGTGGGAGACATGAGTGGGACCTGGTGGAGGGTGCCCCTGCACTGCTGGGGGGTGGGGGTGGTGGGAGACATGAGTGGGGGCCTGGTGGAGGGTGCCCCTGGTGGCTGGGGGGTGGGGGTGGTGGGAGACATGAGTGGGGGCCTGGTGGAGGGTGCCCCTGCACTGCTGGGGGGTGGGGGTGGTGGGAGACATGAGTGGGGGCCTGGTGGAGGGTGCCCCTGCACTGCTAGGGGGTGGGGGTGGTGGGAGACATGAGTGGGGGCCTGGTGGAGGCTGCCCCTGCACTGCTGGGGGTGGGGGTGCAGGGGGACATGAGTGGGGGCCTGGTGGAGGCTGCCCCTGCACTGCTGGGGGGTGGGGTGATGGGGGACATGAGTGGGGGCCTGGTGGTGCTGCCCCTGCACTGCTAGGGGGTGGGGGTGATAGGGGACATGAGTGGGTGCCTGGTGGCGGCTGCCCCTGGTGGCTGGGGGGTGGGGGTGGTGGGGGACATGAGTGGGGGCCTGGTGGAGGGTGCCCCTGCACTGCTGGGGGGTGGGGTGGTGGGAGACATGAGTGGGGGCCTGCTGGAGGGTGCCCCTGCACTGCTGGGGGGTGGGGGTGGTGGGGGACATGAGTGGGGGCCTGGTGGAGGGTGCCCCTGGTGGCTGGGGGGTGGGGGTGGTGGGAGACATGAGTGGGGCCTGGTGGAGGGTGCCCCTGGTGGCTGGGGGGTGGGGGTGGTGGGAGACATGAGTGGGGGCCTGGTGGAGGGTGCCCCTGCACTGCTGGGGGGTGGGGGTGGTGGGGGACATGAGTGGTGGCCTGGTGGAGGGTGCCCCTGGTGGCTGGGGGGTGGGGGTGGTGGGAGACATGAGTGGGGGCCTGGTGGAGGGGGCCCCTGCACTGCTGGGGGCTGGGGGTGGTGGGAGACATGAGTGGGGGCCTGGTGGAGGGTGCCCCTGCACTGCTGGGGTGTGGGGGTGGTGGGAGACATGAGTGGGGGCCTGGTGGAGGCTGCCCCTGCACTGCTGGGGGTGGGGGTGGTGGGAGACATGAGTTGGACATGAATGGGGGCCTGGTGGAGGGTGCCCCTGCACTGCTGGGGGGTGGGGGTGGTCGGAGACATGAGTGGGGGCCTGGTGGAGGCTGCCCCTGCACTGCTGGGGGTGGGGGTGCAGGGGGACATGAGTGGGGGCCTGGTGGAGAGTGCCCCTGCACTGCTGGGGGGTGGGGGTGGTGGAACACATGAGTTGGACATGAGTGGGGGCCTGGTGGTGCTGCCCCTGCACTGCTGGGGGGTGGGGGTGGTGGGAGACATGAGTGGCGGCCTGGTGGAGGGTGCCCCTGCACTGCTGGGGGGTGGGGTGGTGGGAGACATGAGTGGGGGCCTGGTGGAGGCTGCCCCTGCACTGCTGGGGGGGTGGGGGTGGGAGACATGAGCAGGTGTGCATGGTAGTCCCCTGTTTGTGGGCTGCCTGCAGGGGCCGTGGAGGGTGTACAGGGAACACCTGTGAGGACCCACCCAGCCTAATCGCGTGTGTAACTTCCCGCGCACCCCTGTAATACACGTACCCAGCCAAATCGCGTGTGTCCCTTCCTGCGCACCCCTGTAATACACGTACCCAGCCAAATTGCGTGCGATAATTCCCGCGTACCCCTGTAATACACGTACCCTGGCTAATCGCGTGGAAAACTTCACACGTACCCCTGTCATACACGTACCCAGCCAAATCGCGTGTGATAATTCCCGCGTACCCCTGTAATACACCCTGGCTAATCGCGTGTAGAACTTCACGTGTACCCCTGTAATACACGTACCCTGGCTAATCGCGTGTAGAACTTCACGCGTACCCCTGTAATACACGTACCCTTGCTAATCGCGTGTAAAACTTCCCGCGTACCCCTATAATACACTTACCCTGGCTAATCGCATGTGAAACTTCCCGCGTACCCCTGATATGAACGTTACCTGCTTTGCGTTTCTTGTTTGGCAGCCCTGTAAACTGGTCCAGGGTTAGCGCAGCCCTTTGCGATGATTTAGCGATTTTGATGGCTTTTCCTTGCACGAGGGCGTTCTTGGGGGCGTTACTGGCGCTGCTGCATGGTCGCTGCGATACTCTGTGCCACGGCTGGTTTGGGAGCCTAAAATCCATGAATACGCTTGTAAAGAAGACCGGTGGGGGGGTCTGTACTTCTGCTCTCTATATGGTAGAGGGGAGGCACAGAGGACCCCAGCCAAGATTCTCTAATACGGTAGCGATGGACGAGCAATCAAGGCCTAGCTTCTCAGGAGGTGATGCAGGCTGGTTCTTAAGTACAGTGTATCCCCAAGCCCCCACAAAGGAATGTCCACACACTGTATTACTGAAAACACAGTCTTTATATAATTAATATTCAAGGGTTATGTACACTTATCACAATAACGCACTTTGTGCTCAGGAAAATCAGCAATGGTAAATATCTACAATTCTAAAGTGGTACCACTAATATTAGACCTCATTAAAGTGCATTCACAATACTGTAGAAATGGCACACAGATCAATAAGAAGGAAACCAGCAATAGAGAGAGGAGAGATAACAGAGGGTTGAAACAATAGGCAGAATACTGGCCCTTGCTACTGGACACAGTTCTGTGTGGAGATCCCCCCACCTGGGCAACCTGCAAAATAAAGAGATATAACCCCAGCCCAGTCCAGATATTGTTCAATAGTCTATTTTTCTCCTATAATGTTTTTACCCCCCCAATGTACCTGGTGGAGTCGAGTTCCTCGAAAAGGCGTCGACAAGCGTCGAGGGACTCGCTGTTCGGCGACGGGGAATCGACGGCCCTTCTTGAATGCCTTCCTTTTCAGGCGGGAGGCACGGGGCGTCGAACGTCCGTCGACGAACGAGGCCGAACGTTGTCGAAGAGGCGGCAGCTCCGTCCGAGCGGTGCTCGTCGGCGTCGGGGCGTCGGCGTCCTGCAAGGCGGAGGTGTGCGGGGCACCTCGATGACAATAGTTCTGGACCGCAAAGATTGTAGAGACGGGAGCCCAGCAAGGGCGTCGAGTCGTCCGAGTCTTTGGGGTCGTCGGGTGGCGGGAAACCCACCGGCAGGTTTCTCCTCGGCGCGTTGGTCGTCCTCGACTTTCTCCGGCAGGATAAGCGGTCGACGATGCGGTCGAGAGAGTCCTTCGATTGAATGTTCTTAGGCAATGGAGCGGACGGCTCCGATCGTCGGCGGCACGGCGTCAAGTGGTTCCCACGGCTGGGCAACACAACTTCGACGGGCCTCCAGCGGTTACACAGACCTGCGAACCCTGGTCGACGGCAATGGACTTCGACAGCGTCGATGTCCGGGTGCTTCACTTCGATCTCCTCGGCGGTCCCGTCTCGGGTCGGCAGCCTTTCGAGGGTCTGACTTCCAGGGCGCTTCGGCGAAGATTCAGCGGTGCTCGATGGTCCCTCGGAGCACGGGAAGAGGGCGCCTTACCAGGTCCTCTCTCGGGTCAGTCCTCGACGATTTCGACAACCTTCAGTTCCGTCGAAGCAAATGCCACAGCAAGTCTTCTTCTTCCAGCTGGACGTCGAGGATCAGCAAATCCAGTTACTCTTGAGTGGAGACTCAGCTTCTGAATGCTTCTGAACAATTTCCAGTGGTGAGAGGTCCCCAGATATACTATTCTGTCTCTCATCCACACTGCTGGCACACACACAGCAGCCAATCACACAGAAGGGCATTCATGCAGTCAGTCAGCCAATCAGGCACACAGTGCATTCAGGCCACACTCCTCCCTTTCAGACACTCACAACAAGGAATGTGGATTGGGACAAGTACCCAGCCATTCAACACTACACACTGCATTCAGGCCAGTTTCGGGCAGGGCTGTCTCAGTCTTTGTCTCTCATGCCAGAAACCAGACAACCACAACAAGGAGTGTATATTGGTCACACACTCCATTCACCCAGGTCCCACCCACAGGAGGTACCCACAACATACAGTCACTGGGAAGGCTCCAGTCAGTCTAGCTGGGCCTTCACAACAACACCATATATGGAACTTCCACCCAACAGCCAGTCAGGGGGAAGGGACAGAGTCAGGGCATCCCAGGACTTTGGGAAAACAAGACAACAGGCAATAGAAAGCAAGAGGCCACAGGGGCCATCTTGTTTCTATCAGGAATCAACTGATCCCAATGGCAGGGCCTGGGTATCCCAAAATGGAGGACACCCAGAGCACCTGTCCAATTCAGCATGGAGCTGCCACCAGCCCATACCCTGCTCTGTGGGCCACCCACAGGTGCCCAAAAACATACACTAGGGGCACAGGGTTGTACCCCCCCACCCATGGGTGCCATAAGGGTATCCCAGGGGTCTGTTCACCAAACCAAAAGAGAGAGCTGCACTGCCAGGAGTCCCAAATGGATTCCTGGGCAGAAAACATAACAGAACGCACGATAAAAGGCAGAAGAGGACAAGGATTCAGAGGCCCTGTCCCTCTGATACATTTCCAGCATCACAGTCGCCCCCCCCAGACTGAGGTGGAGGGTGCCTAATCTCCCACGGGATAGACACCCTCATCCAGACGGTCAACATACCTTCTGGAAAGGCCATCTGCATTATCGTGACTCTTCCCTGGTCTGTGCTCTATGGTGAAGTCTAGCCCTTGTAGGCTAATCGACCACCTGAGCAATTTCGGATTCTCACCCTTCATCTGCATAAGCCACTTCAGGGGCTTATGATCTGTTTGGACCTTGAAGGTGGACCCCGTAAGGTAGGGCCTAAAACGCCTAAGGCTCCAAACTATACTAAAACATTCCTTTTCAACAGTAGCCCACCTAAGTTCTCTACCCTTGAGTTGTCTACTGATGAATATGATAGGATGTTCTCTCCCTTTGTCATCTAACTGGGACAAGACAGCTCCAATTCCGGTGTCGCAGGCATCCGTCTGGACGATAAAGGGTCGGCTGTAGTCAGGCGCACTCAACACAGGTGCCCTACACAGACTTTCTTTCAAGCCATCAAAGGCCCTCTGACAGTCTTCAGTCCAATTAACCTTCCTAGGCTGTTTGGGTGAAGTTAGAGCTGTCAGGGGTGCAGCTATGGTTCCATAGTCTGCCATGAAATTGCGATAGTACCCAGTGAGGCCCAAAAAGGCTCTCACCTGGGTTTGAGTAGTGGGAGTCTCCCAGTTCTGTACGTCCTGTACTTTACTGGAGAGAGGTTGGATTTGACCCCCTCCTACCTCATGACCAAGATAGGTAACTTTCCCCTGAGCTATCTGGCACTTGGTGGCCTTGATAGTGAGGTTAGCCCTTTTCAAGGCCTGCAACACCTTATCCAGATGTGTCAAATGCTCTTCCCAGGTGGAACTGTAGACGGCAATGTCGTCTAAGTAAGCCACACAAAAGGCTTCCAGCCCACTGAGCGCATGGTTGACCAATCTCTGGAAGGTGGCAGGGGCATTCTTCAACCCAAAGGGCATGACCCTAAACTGGTAGAGTCCCTCAGGTGTGGAGAATGCCGTCTTTTCCTTGGCATGGTCCGTCAGAGCTATTTGCCAATAGCCTGAGGTAAGGTCAAAGGTGCTCACAAATTTGGCAGCACCTATAGTGTCCACGAGCTCATCAGCCCTGGGCAATGGGTGCGCGTCAGTTTTGGTGACGGCATTGACTCCTCGGTAGTCCACACAGAACCTCCAATCCTTGGTACCCGCCGGGGAACTTGCCTTGGGGACAAGGACCACTGGACTGGACCAGGGACTGGTGGAGGGTTCAATAACACCCAGATCCAACATCTTGGCGACCTCAGCCTGGATGTGGTTTTTGACGGTATCTGACATACGATAGCTCCTGCTTTTGACAGGCACACTGTCACCAGTGTCAATTTCGTGCTTACACCACGGTGTAAGGCCCGGTGTCAGTGAAAACAGAGGGGCATACTGCTGGAGCAAAGCCCGGCAGGCCCTCTGCTGCTCTGTTGTCAAATCGGGAGAGAGTTGTACTCCCTCCACTGAGCCATCCTGAGGGTTGCTATGCAGCAAATCAGGAAGGGGCTCACTCTCATCCTCTTCTTGCCCTGAAGCTAGCAAGAGACATGAGACTTCTGCTCGCCTGTGGAAAGGCTTGAGCCTGTTGACATGGAATACCTGGGGGGCTACCCCAGAGGCTCCCATGTCCACCAGATAATTGACTTCGCCCATCTTGGAGATGATCCTGAAGGGTCCAGTCCACTTGTCTGCCAAAGCTCTAGGCTTGGTAGGCTCCATCACAAGGATTTCCTGTCCCGGAGTCCAATCCACTTGCGAAGCTTTCAGGTCATGCCAGTACTTATTCAATTCCTGGCTGGCCTTGAGATTTGCTGTTGCCTGACCCATCATTTGTGTCATCCTCCGCCTGAGGCCTAACACATAGTCCCCCACTTGCTTGGCGGGACCTGGAGGGGTGGCTTCCAAGCCTTCTCGGATCAAGGCGAGGGGCCCCCTCACGGGATGTCCAAAGAGTAACTCAAAGGGGCTGAAACCAACACCCTCTTGAGGTACCTCTCTGTAAGCAAACAGCAGGCATGGCAGGAGGAGATCCCATTTCCTCCTTAGGGGCTCTTCCAAAGCACCTAGCATGCCCTTGAGAGTTTTGTTAAATCTCTCAACCAGACCATTGGTCTGGGGGTGGTAAGAGGTGGAGAACTTGTAGGTTACCCCGCACTCTTTCCACATGGTTTTCATGTAACTAGACATGAAGTTGGATCCTCGGTCAGAGACAACCTCCTTGGGGAATCCAACACGGGTGAAAATGCCCAGGAGAGCCCTGGCAACCACCTTGGCAGTAACAGTCCGAAGGGGTATTGCCTCAGGGTACCTGGTGGCATGATCTACCAAGACCAGGATGAACCGATGTCCACCTGAAGTGGGAGGGTCAAGGGGACCGACGATGTCGATGCCCACCCTCTCAAATGGGGTGCCAACCACTGGTAATGGCTGCAGTGGGGCAATGACCCTGCCTCCAGTCTTGCCAGACAACTGACAAGTTGGGCAGGTCCTGCAGTGGGACTCCACCTCTACTCCCATCCGTGGCCAGTAGAAATGGGCAGAGAGCCTCTGCTTAGTCTTCTTGGTCCCAAGATGACCAGCCAAGGGCACCTCATGCGCCAACTGCAGTAGGAAGGGCCTGTAAACCTGGGGTACCACCAACCTCTTGCGGGCACCAGGTTCGGGCTTAGTGGGCTCACTAACAAGGAGCTCACCCTCCCAATAAATCTTGAATGTCCTAGGCACTTCACCTTGTGCCTGGGACAGGGCCTGTTTCCTCAGGCCCTCGAGAGAGTGGCACTCTCTCTGTCCCTTACAGAAGTCTGCCCGGGAGGGTCCCCCTTCAGCTAACAAGCATTGAAGGTCGGGATGATCCTCCGGGTTGAGAACCTCTCCCACAGGAGAGTCTTCTGTCTCTTCTCCCACAGGAGTTGAGTTTGGGTTTTCCGCTGGACCCAGCCCGTCCGGAGCATGGATCCCATTGGGTGCTGTCGGAACAGCAGGAAGAGAAGGTGTTCCCTCCACAGAGGTGGCCTTCTTGGTCTTCCTTCTTCTTGCCTTAGGCCTCGCCTTTGGCTCGGATACCTGACTCACAGCCAGACCCGGTGTCACCTGTGACCTAGTGACTGCAGCAGCAGTCATGGGAAGACCATCCGAGATCAACCCCAACTCTACTAGATCGTTTCCTAACAGAATGTTAGCAGGGACATTGTCCTGAACCAGGACAGGAAGCTTTGCTGTCTTGTCTCCAATCATGAGTGTGACTAGGGTTACAGGCGATAATTTGGGAGGCCCACCAGCTAACCTGGTGGTTCTCAGGGGAGCACCTACATAGTCCTCTGGCTTGAGCAGGGTCCTGTCCACCACTGTCATGCTTGCCCCAGTGTCTCTCAAACCAGTAGAAGGCTGGCCATTCAAGAGGACACTTCTCAAAAACCTACGGGTGTTCTGCGGGATAGTCGCCAGTACTTCTGCGTACTGGTCCCAGGCCCCAAGGGACACTAAGGAAATCTCTACTGGAGCACCAAATGTGATTCCTGTAGAGGAGGGGAGGACAGTGGCCTCCACCTCAGACACGGGGTAAGGGTAGGTCAGGCTGACAGCCTGTACTCCAAGTGCCTTACCTTTACACTTGGGGTCACCCCTTTTGTGATCCAGAGCCCCACAATCCCAACAAGTGCCAGGAGTGCGGGGTACGGTACTGGAACCACTGGGAGCCTGCTTTGCAGCAGGTGGACCACTACTCTTATTCCCACCCACAGAGGACTTATCCCCACTAGATTTTTGGGTCTTAGGAGAGGAAGGTTTTGGTTTACCCGACTGTGACTGCTTTTGGGACTCCTCAGCTTTCTGAGAGGCCCCCTTTTCTTTGTCCTTGTCCTTCCCACTGGAGTCCTTAGGGGACACCCGGTGGGAGACCCACTTGTCAGCCAACCTAGCCAGCTTAAAGGGGTCCAAAATGTTCTGGTCAGCCACATACTGACGCAGCTCTGGTGAACAGGCTTCAGAAAAATGCTCAAAAAACAAGAGGTGGGACAACTCAACAAAAGTTTTCACCTTGTATCCATCAATCCACCCCATCATGTTCATGTGCGCAGTACTCACCCAGTCAACCCAAGACACATTCTCTCTTTTCTTAAATTCCCTGAACCTTTTAAGGTATTGGGCAGGTGTCTTGCCAAACTTGGCAATCAAAGCAGACTTCATACACTCATACTGACCCCTTTCTTCCACACTCAGCTTCAGAATACAGTCATATCCAGTTTGAGGCACTCTGCTTAACAAACACTTAGCCCAATCTCTTTTATCTACATCATGAATTGCACAAGCCATTTCAAACGCTTCAATCCATTGGAGGATATCTGAACCCTCCACAAACACACCAACCAAATCTTTCATAAACTTGGTGGCTGGGGACCTGACACTCTCACTGGATCTAGCTGAAGTCTCCACTCTGGCTTTCTCTAGCTGGATTCTCTGACATTCAGTGTCCTGGCTTTTGAGTTCAAGGTCCTTATTTCTGAGTTCAAGATCCCTATTCTTGAGTTCCACTTGCTGTGCCAGCTCCTCTTTCTTAAGCTCAGCTTCTATTTCCAACTTGCGATATTCAAAGGCTAACTTCATCCTCAATAACTCAAGTTCCATGGAATTGCTGGGGTTTGGAACAGAGGCAGCAGGAATGGTGGCATTCCCAGAAACAGATTCAGCGACAACCCCAGGGGCAGAGTCCTCACTGGTTGCATCCCCCCCTTCCTCAAGAGTTTCACCATCAGTCTGGTAATCCACCAGGGCAGCTATCAGCTCAGCCCTAGACTTATCCACAAAGTCTAACTCCCTGGCTTCACAAGCACTCTGGAGAGCCTCTAAGCTCATCCGAGTCAATTTACCATTTGCAATGGCCTCCATTGCTTGTAATGCAGTTATTTGGTACACACCCAAACCTTAATCTAATAAAAGTGCGGATATTTTGTAAGTGGCACGGTTATACACTGAGTCTTAAAACCATAAGCATCCCACCGCTGCCACCAGCTTTGTAAAGAAGACCGGTGGGGGGGTCTGTACTTCTGCTCTCTATATGGTAGAGGGGAGGCACAGAGGACCCCAGCCAAGATTCTCTAATACGGTAGCGATGGACGAGCAATCAAGGCCTAGCTTCTCAGGAGGTGATGCAGGCTGGTTCTTAAGTACAGTGTATCCCCAAGCCCCCACAAAGGAATGTCCACACACTGTATTACTGAAAACACAGTCTTTATATAATTAATATTCAAGGGTTATGTACACTTATCACAATAACGCACTTTGTGCTCAGGAAAATCAGCAATGGTAAATATCTACAATTCTAAAGTGGTACCACTAATATTAGACCTCATTAAAGTGCATTCACAATACTGTAGAAATGGCACACAGATCAATAAGAAGGAAACCAGCAATAGAGAGAGGAGAGATAACAGAGGGTTGAAACAATAGGCAGAATACTGGCCCTTGCTACTGGACACAGTTCTGTGTGGAGATCCCCCCACCTGGGCAACCTGCAAAATAAAGAGATATAACCCCAGCCCAGTCCAGATATTGTTCAATAGTCTATTTTTCTCCTATAATGTTTTTACCCCCCCAATGTACCTGGTGGAGTCGAGTTCCTCGAAAAGGCGTCGACAAGCGTCGAGGGACTCGCTGTTCGGCGACGGGGAATCGACGGCCCTTCTTGAATGCCTTCCTTTTCAGGCGGGAGGCACGGGGCGTCGAACGTCCGTCGACGAACGAGGCCGAACGTTGTCGAAGAGGCGGCAGCTCCGTCCGAGCGGTGCTCGTCGGCGTCGGGGCGTCGGCGTCCTGCAAGGCGGAGGTGTGCGGGGCACCTCGATGACAATAGTTCTGGACCGCAAAGATTGTAGAGACGGGAGCCCAGCAAGGGCGTCGAGTCGTCCGAGTCTTTGGGGTCGTCGGGTGGCGGGAAACCCACCGGCAGGTTTCTCCTCGGCGCGTTGGTCGTCCTCGACTTTCTCCGGCAGGATAAGCGGTCGACGATGCGGTCGAGAGAGTCCTTCGATTGAATGTTCTTAGGCAATGGAGCGGACGGCTCCGATCGTCGGCGGCACGGCGTCAAGTGGTTCCCACGGCTGGGCAACACAACTTCGACGGGCCTCCAGCGGTTACACAGACCTGCGAACCCTGGTCGACGGCAATGGACTTCGACAGCGTCGATGTCCGGGTGCTTCACTTCGATCTCCTCGGCGGTCCCGTCTCGGGTCGGCAGCCTTTCGAGGGTCTGACTTCCAGGGCGCTTCGGCGAAGATTCAGCGGTGCTCGATGGTCCCTCGGAGCACGGGAAGAGGGCGCCTTACCAGGTCCTCTCTCGGGTCAGTCCTCGACGATTTCGACAACCTTCAGTTCCGTCGAAGCAAATGCCACAGCAAGTCTTCTTCTTCCAGCTGGACGTCGAGGATCAGCAAATCCAGTTACTCTTGAGTGGAGACTCAGCTTCTGAATGCTTCTGAACAATTTCCAGTGGTGAGAGGTCCCCAGATATACTATTCTGTCTCTCATCCACCCTGCTGGCACACACACAGCAGCCAATCACACAGAAGGGCATTCATGCAGTCAGTCAGCCAATCAGGCACACAGTGCATTCAGGCCACACTCCTCCCTTTCAGACACTCACAACAAGGAATGTGGATTGGGACAAGTACCCAGCCATTCAACACTACACACTGCATTCAGGCCAGTTTCGGGCAGGGCTGTCTCAGTCTTTGTCTCTCATGCCAGAAACCAGACAACCACAACAAGGAGTGTATATTGGTCACACACTCCATTCACCCAGGTCCCACCCACAGGAGGTACCCACAACATACAGTCACTGGGAAGGCTCCAGTCAGTCTAGCTGGGCCTTCACAACAACACCATATATGGAACTTCCACCCAACAGCCAGTCAGGGGGAAGGGACAGAGTCAGGGCATCCCAGGACTTTGGGAAAACAAGACAACAGGCAATAGAAAGCAAGAGGCCACAGGGGCCATCTTGTTTCTATCAGGAATCAACTGATCCCAATGGCAGGGCCTGGGTATCCCAAAATGGAGGACACCCAGAGCACCTGTCCAATTCAGCATGGAGCTGCCACCAGCCCATACCCTGCTCTGTGGGCCACCCACAGGTGCCCAAAAACATACACTAGGGGCACAGGGTTGTACCCCCCCACCCATGGGTGCCATAAGGGTATCCCAGGGGTCTGTTCACCAAACCAAAAGAGAGAGCTGCACTGCCAGGAGTCCCAAATGGATTCCTGGGCAGAAAACATAACAGAACGCACGATAAAAGGCAGAAGAGGACAAGGATTCAGAGGCCCTGTCCCTCTGATACATTTCCAGCATCACAACGCTGTGCGCAGAAATCGGTTTTGGCACACGCGCCTGGCGCAGACAATCGCACGCGGACACTCTGCGCCAGCCGCTTGCGACACTTTGCTGCGAATTACCCTGAAAATGTGAGCCGTCTTCTGCTGTAGGATAAATGTGTCCATTGACCTGAGGCAAGAACCGGAATAAGTGAATGTATGGAACTGATCGAGGTTGTTATTATAAATGTAATGGACACATTTTTGACACCATTTGTTGTGATGGTTGGACGTTTTTATTTAAATGTATTTTTATGTACACATTGTTCAAAATAAAATATTTTGATGACGGACATTAGATACAATATACTTGCTGGTTATTGGACTAGAAGCTTCACTTTGCAGGAGGAATTTGAATAGGCCTTAAGGGACCCTGAAAGCTTACTGGCCTTGATAAGAGAGTGTGGGCCTGATTCACAGAGCGTTTTCCAATTGAATTGTGCCGTTATAAAATGCTTTTGTGAATCAGGCTCCATGAGTCTTTAATTGACAAAGGCACGAATGGATTCATTTCTGTACTATCATTAACAGCTTTAAGCCATGCTTGCATTTGTTTGCTATGTAAAGAATGTGCACTGTGCTTGACTTCATTGTATTGTTAGATTAGCTGAATCTTTCTACAAAAAATATTGGCCGAGGCCTGAAGTCCTATTTTTTCAAGGATGTATGATGTTCCCGGCATTTGAAGGATTTATGAATTCGTTGACAGCTGTAAACAAAGCATCATGAATGTTTCGAGCTTGTAAGATTTGACAATTATAGTGTCGTTTATTTGCATCAATCAGAGAATATTGATAGTCATGCAGGTGCTCTAAAGCAGTGGAAACCATGCAGCTTGGATGGAGAGATTAGCTTTGTCCTTTAAAGGTTTTAAAGGGTGAGCATGAGCAAGATACTATGAGCGAGTGAGAACAGTTCGCCAGAAGGCAGTCAAACGGTATAGGTGTGGTGCTGCTATGCATTCATAAAGAAAGGTTAGGTTCAATGCTTGGGGGTCCCCAAGAAACGAGTGGGTAGGGCAAATGAGTCAGTGCTAAACTATTTTTAAAGCATAGAAAAACAATAATATAATTATCAAACAGCCTATCTGGGTTGTGAAAACTGGCATGTTCCAAAGATTACATGAATCATGTTTAATGTATGCTCAAATATGTAAGTAGCATTTTGGACTTATAAGCAATTGTACATTCTTTATAGGGATTCTGGCAGAAGCAGACATGCAGTCCTCTCACCAGACATCTGGAGTTCCTTAGAGTGAAGGGGACGGCATTGAGAAATGAGAAACTGCAACTTACAAAACACGTATATGAGCCTAGGGATATATAAATGAGCAAAATCTTTTAAGTTGACATGTGAGGAGAACAAGACTGGTATGAGTGTTTCATATTCCGTGATCAATGGACAGTCTAAACGTCTATTAGCTTCCGGGTTCGGGGAGTCAACCAATCAGGTTGCTCGGATGGCTGCTTCCATGCCCCACTATCTTCCCCTCCACCCTCCGCTCCCTTCCACTAGGGTCTCTGGTCCCTTCACACCACCTTCCCCACTTACCGGCTGCCGCTCTGTGTATCCGCTGGCCACCATGGAAATCGCAGCATGGTGGTGCCCATCTTCAGTAAGTATTTTGTTAGAAGGAATGGGACACTGCGAGGCGTCCTGTTAATTCACACAAAATACATTGCTGTTAGCACCCTTGGATTCCGAATTCGAAACCTATGGTGCAAAAAGCAATAACCCTCGTCTGGCGCGCCAGATCAGGTGGTAACGGCACCAGGGAACATCGTTAAGGCCCTGGACTGTTACCACCTGATCTGGTATGCCGTACCAGGTGTTATTGTTATAATATTACATTTAGAATTATGAGTGGCAGCTGTGGTATACCTTCATTATCTATGCCAGTGTTTACATAGCTTTTCTTTTTCGTTTTCTCTGGTTTTAACTGTTTCTTGTAAGGTACTTGAGAGAGACTTTGTAAATAAAGCTTTTTTACTAGCCAAATCGGCTGCTTCACTGACTCAAAGTTTCTCTGTTACATGTTGGACACATCTTTCTCAACACTGTTCATCTTTACAGCAAAATATCATTCAAAGGGGGTCGAACTCACCGCACCTGCACGAGCTGGCCCTGCCACAAACACACTCAGAAGCTGTGCCCTTAGACGCCCTTTGCCTATAATATCAGAAGATGTGAGGTTGAGGGTCTGCGTGGTCTGTACGTAACAGAATGCGAACAAGGCTTTGAACTTGATGAACTCCTCATCACTTGGATGAATACTCAATCTACTAGACACCAGGTTCCAATCTGTTCCACCAATAGCATGTCTTTATATTATTGTTTTAATGTATTTCCTATTTTTTCTGCTGGTGCGTTTTTATTTAAATCCAATAATGTGTTGGTGCACCAATTACTGCAAAATACTCATAAATGAGCATGTGACACAAGTGAATGTGTTTAGTATGTATTGTTGTTGTTTTATTAATTATTGTTTCTATTTATTCTTTGCCTTTTTGTACTGTATTAGTTCTACAGGTATAAAGTCAAGTCAAAGGTTTGTCGTTGTGTATGTTTTTATCCGAATCTGTTCTTATTTTGGCTGTAC
This sequence comes from Ambystoma mexicanum, assembly GCF_040938575.1. Taxonomy (NCBI): domain Eukaryota; kingdom Metazoa; phylum Chordata; class Amphibia; order Caudata; family Ambystomatidae; genus Ambystoma; species Ambystoma mexicanum. The sequence goes on along the minus strand of NC_090923.1, from coordinate 380,851,125 downwards.
GCAACTCCTGCAACCTTATAGGATATACTGGGAGCACAAGACTTGGGTGAATGTGCTCGGTACACTGTTCATTTAACAACTGAGCCATCAAAGCATGTACTTTTCAAGTGAATAGGCTTTAGAGCGCCCTTGCTCCAATCATGCCTGTAGATTTGTGGACAGGATTTGCATCCGGGGGCTCTTAAACATAGCTGTTCAATTCCGCCTGAATGTATTTTTTTGTATGGGTTGGCAAACATAAGACAGATATAAATCGCTACCTCCATTCCAGTGATTGTGTAAAAACTCTGGAAGCTGACTTTTGGGCACAGCGCCAGAGAGTAGGGGATACGTTTGTATGTATTGATTTGCTTTGAAAGCACTGTACCGAAATATAAAAATGGTGCAACAAGGAGGTGCAGTCAATAACAAGAGGGATTAAGATAAGGAGGGCAAGAAATGAGATTTAAGATGGGAATGAAATAAGGAAAGTGTAGAAGACCTTATATAAATGGCAAAGAATTCCAGTGTTCAGGACACAATAAGGGAAACGAGCTAAAATGGGACTTCAAGGTGGTTTAGGAATTACAAGAAACTGATGTTGAGAACATAGAGTATGAGGAGGAATGCAGATATAAATAAGAAATGACAAATAAGAAGCGGGATAGGAAGTCCACACATGTAAAACAATGCAGAGGAACTGGAAAGGGTGACGGCAAACAAAGGAGAGTCAAGAGATAGAAGACAAAAAGGAATATGGACAGCTGGAAACATGGGCCATAATGAGGCACAATAGAAGGCAGGAAAGTGAACCAAAAGGGCAGAACCGTGATCCTGGCTGCAGAAGGCAGAGAATGAATGAGTAGGTTGGTGGCATGGAAGGAACACACTTTATAAATGCTGGATAATAATTAAAAAGGACAAAAACATTCAGTGTTGGAAATGTGGAGAGTAAACGCGAGAGATTTCAAAATAGCATTATTTTTATGAGGGGGGATAGTAGGAAGCACTTAAAAGTTCGTAGTTTAATTTCACAGCGTACCATCTTAAGTACAATCATCAGTGCTTGGTGCCGTAATCAAGGAGTAGTGCCACTTTTGATTATGGTAAACAGAAATTGCCTATGTCAGAATGTGAGACCAGAGGCAGTATCGGGCACTCTGTAGGAGGTTAACATCTGCACAGAAGTGGGGTGTCTTCAACCCACAGCAACCCTGCCCACAATTCAGATGAAAGAAGTGATAAAAAAAAAGGCTGCTGAAAATGGAGCACATATTTAGACACCATTACAACATTCAGAATTGTTTCAAATATGGAGAAGAAAGAGAGATAAAATAGAAGTCAAAGGTTGTAAGCTCTTCACACAAACTGAGCGTCTACACACAATCACATTGCAAAGTGCTAAGCAAGATATAAGGGAGACACTGTAACCCCACACCAACCCAACCAAAGCAAAAAATAAAATGGAAGAAATGTAAAAAACTGTCCCAAACAGTAGAGCACAATTTAATATCGAAGGATGTCTTTTTTTTTAAATTGCTTCTGAAAGAGAGGAAAATACAAAACAGCGTTGGATGTCAAAGGTTTCCGAACTTATCCTCTTTCATCTCTAGAAAAACTCCTCCAAATGATCATGTTTTGTTGGACATGCCACGGCCATCAAGCCTGGAAGGAAATTCCTGCTCTAAGAATAAATAATCTTCTACCCTCAGATTGCCTATGCATGTTTGTGTTCCATTTGTCAATGTGTAAAGAAAAGCCACACAATAATATAACAAAGCAGTGTCAATTCAAAAAGGCATTGGAGGAAGAGAACGTGAACTCAGATGCTCCGATTTTGGTGGTAAGTGTCAAAACCAAGTCACAAACAACATTATAATTCTGAAGCCCATAAAGACGTACATCAGCTTTGACACGTTTATCTTACGTCACTAAGAAATGTACTTAACCAAACCCTTGTGCATGAATAGCACGGTCTCCATATAGTGCCACACCGTGAAGAGGGTGGAACGGTATGATTGGTTTCTCTTTGGGCCTATCTATGATGGAAATAAAAGAAATATATCAACCAGAGGTCACTCATCAAAGGAAAGTGTTTAGTATTGGAGTACAGGGTGCATCGTAAACTAGTCAGTATTGCAAAGGATTCTAACAAGTACTGCTTCAATGCAACATTGTCCATTTCCTCATAAAGTATAACAATGTTTTCTGAAAGGGGTCTATTGATGTTACAGGGGATTTTATGCTGTGGAATTGGGGTATCATTGTCCATCATTATTGTGTATGTATTTGTTTTTTGGAGAGATTTATTTGTTGATGAACCTTAATCCCATCTCCTGTCCATGTTCTTTCCACTTAGACTCAGGGTGTCTTTTCTGTGATGAATGAACATCACATGTTTCTGGCCTTGTGACTGCTTTCTTGTGTCATTAAACATGTATCTTTCTATGAGGTATCTATGGCCAGGTCTTCTTAGGATTACCTTGAAGGAAAGCACTGCCTTTTCATGAAAAAGTGCTTTTAGAGGCTGTCTGATTTGAGTCTTGGTCTAAGCATAAAATACATTTTAATAATCATGGTATTGTCTGGCAAGGCAATTATCGGAATATCGTTGAAGGATTTAACTATGAATTGATGAGTGCTGAGCTTTGGATCCATCTGGAACCACAGAGTTCAAAGAGCTTGAAGCTGTTTCCAGTTCTTCTATTATCAATGAGGTGATCAGGTAGTGTCTCTTGTTTCTCAATTTTATGTGTTCAGCCCTTCTATAAAGCTGTGGCCTCAATATGGAGGAACGAGATTCTGCTTTCTGTGGTACCTTTTGTTTGTTGTGCCAAATTACCCTCTCATAGCCTTCATCTAGAATTATTGAAAGCACATCCCAGATCATCCCTTGCAACAAACTGCACGATTATCAGGTTTCACTAGAACACCCCGCCACCATCACTACTTGTGCCATTGTCACCATGCCTGCTTCCTCTGTCCCCACGCTGAAACACCTGACATGGCAGGCAGCCACATCTACATTATTTTAAGGGAATCCAACTGCCAGAAGAGTTCTGGATATTTCCACAACATTAGGGACCTTAGCCATTTGCAGCTTACGGAAGCTTTGCCACTGGATTTTACCACCATGCAGCAGGAAGCAAACACAGGCACCCAGAACTATTTAGGGGATCAGAAGCCCCATGATCATCCCAAGCATTATCTTTCAGGTGAGAGGCAGCACTCAATGGATGACGATGATGGAGTGATATTGGAGGTGCTACTGGTACAGGCCCACCCCATGGCAACACCACATGCAGGGGCCCTAGGGATCTTACTATCAGTCCAGTTCCCAAGCAGTGCTGGACACGAAGGGGGAGAGAAAGGTTGACCATCAATATGTGGGAAAAAACAGCAGAGGAGAGCCATGGCATCTGGAAGACAGAGGTGAGGGTGGAAAAGAAGGTGAGTTGTTACCTCTCCTTCCATTGTGGGGTGAGGTGAATGCAACGTTTCCAGAGGCAAACAAAGTCCCCAAATTCAGGATTCACCCTCTTCTCTGGCATAATACAGAGGATGGAGCAGCCCGTTGTCCAGATGACCAGATGGATGAGAGACCTGACAACCCCAATCTCCACTACAGGGCACTACATATCATGGAGGCATAGGTTTGGGATGTTGGAACCTATAAATAACTTGTCCTCATGGTAAAGGGTTGTTGATATTTGGATTACAGGTGATGGTGCATGATGCGTGCCTTGAAATGTGGGTGTTACAGTGGATGGGTGCTGTCACCATTTTTGGTAATTAATTGGTTGCATTTATATACTTACCTATTTATTGACTGTGTGGTTTGTGTCTATACACCACTTACAGTCTTAGTTGCTTCAGAGTGCTATATCATGCAACATGGAAGTAAGTTTGAATGACATCAAAAGATGCATGCAGTACATTTATACAAGCATATGCAGAATAGTACACTGTTTTGAATACATTGTGTCAGTAATTGATTGGTGCCTAGGAGGTCCTTTCCTTAGAGTCATAAGTGAAATAGAATACATGATGTGCATTATGGGGGGCCAGGGAGTGCACTGGAACCAAACTCTGAGATATAGTCTTCTTTTATGGGATCATTTAAATCACTGATTTTGTTCATGTCTGAGTTCTGGTTTAAATTTGTTAAACAGTACTAGCCCATGGCACATTAAGCGCCTGCAGTGAAAGCGGTGTAGTAGATGCTAGTTTCTGGGCAGTAGATAACTTTAAGGATATGGTTGACTGAATGATATGTACTGTTAGAAATGTTTGGATATGTATTATGGACTTGTTTTCCAGTAATACTTATGCATCAGGTATTGTGATTTAAACTGATTCTCTTCTGAATATGGTGCCATTGAAGTGATTTCAAAAGGTTTGTTGAGGCGACTTATGAGCTTAGCAGGTCTGTGTTGATTATAACTGCCACTGGGTGGAAGGATGTGCAAGACTGCCATAGGGTGATTTAGTAGACTTATGGGACCCAGTTCTTCAAGGGATACTGTATAGTCTGTCATGTGTACCTCTGTAGACCTGCTACTTCTGAGGGATTGCAGCCAAAGGAATACATTGTCCCCATTGGCTTGGTCCCTGTATATTCTCTCCAAGAGCGTTTTGTGGTACGCTGTACCATACACCGGTAAGTCTGGGAGGATGAACAATTAATTTAGCTTTTTTCCCCAGTGTTTTAGGATTGATCATTTCTTAACCAAAAATGTAGCTCCCATGCTCTCTGTAGGACAAGAGCCTGACTGTTGTCCAGAATTTGCTTTGCTGCGAGTCTTTCCTCAACTTTTTGACATACATTTTATATTGGTGAAGAGCATGTTGTTCGCCAGCACCTTAAATTCATCTATGCTGTGTTTGATCTCTGAGGCTGGGTGTGGATTGGCTAGAGCCATTGGCACCATCATTTTGCTGACTGTTTTATGTCCAATTCAGTGATAGGTACAATTTGATTAGGATATGCTGTGAAGGCATGGGCTTGATGAGGTCAGTGTTGTGATGTGCTTTTTATCTGGTCTGTCTTCCCTGTCTGCATTTAAGATGTGGCAGTTCAGAGTGGCTGGCTTGGAGAAAGGTTGTGTTGGTGGGTGTCCTCTAGGTCATCTGCTTCTAAATACCCAATGGGGCCGATACTGTTCTGTTACCTGTGGCTCTGGTTCCTTCCTTATACCTCATCATAACAGTCAGCATTTCTGTTTTGTATATTTTCTTTCTGGGTTGTTAAGATCTTCTTTGTTTTTTTGAATGATGAAGACAAATGCCTTCCACACATTTCTGATTTGAGGGCAAAATGTTTTATAGAGTTTCTTCATTCTATATTGGAAGTCACAGTTTTGTTTTGCAATGAATTCCTCTTTTCATCCTTTAGTTCCTTATTTGTAGCCTTCGGCCTATTTTAGCAGGGCCATTTTATCTTCTTTTGCTCTCCATTTTCTTTTTAGTCTCCTGCCTTCTCTCCTGATGGTGGTATGTTCTAGATTATGCCATCAATACCGTTTAGAAACCTGTTTGGTCTTCTTCTATGATGAAGAACTAATTTCGTCATGGTTGTCTTCATAGCCTCTTCGATGGCAAAGACATCTCTTTCTGGGCAATCTGGTAGAATTATTTGAGCAGAGGTCTGTAAATATAATTTTGAAATTAATCAAATAGATTTGTCCAAGCGGTCTCAAAATATTTTTATGGGGGTAATGCGAGGGTAATTTTCACTGTGATGTGATGATGGTCTGTCCACAATTCTTTGGTTATTTTCAATATGGAACTTTCTATATTTCTTGTAAAAAATGGACTCCCTGTTTCACCTTCCCTGTTTCCGGTGGGCTTTTGAAGACTTGTGTTACCGGTGTGTATAGTGTGGTGGAATAGATACTAGAGAACCATGCTTTAATGATCGCTAGTAAATCTATTCTGTGCTCTGAGAACAAGATGAAAATATTTGGTGCATTCTGATCTTGCTTTAATGGTTTCTACCATAGGGTTAGTATTATGCTTTTCTTTATTGAAGCTCTCCTTTTTTACACATTACCTTTTTCTTGAGAGTAGTCTTCTATATTGTGTTAGAATCTCTGATTTTCAAGACTGTATCTCTATGTAAGGTGAGGGGGTATGGACACTTGTGTGTAATTGCTTTTGTGCCCATTAGGTTCTCCAATACTTTACGAGTTATCTTGGTTCCTTTTATTAGCAGCAGTGTAAGGTGTGTAGATATTTATTGCATTATTAGACAATTGGTTCTAAGAACCTATCAACGGAGGATAGAACAGGGCAACACGCTGAAGACCACACAGAGCAACAGAGGTTGGAATCCCGGATCCGCGCTTAGGAACCAAACTCAGGTAAGGTATTAGGCGCTTTATAAAAAACAATTAAATAAATAAATAAACCTTCACCCTCTCCTGCACAGCATTGTGCCATTTGTTTGAGTAGTTGGGTTCAAGAGTGTGCTTTATTCAGATAGTTTTGTCGATATAAGCTATAGGTTCATGAATCATAATTACTTAACTCCGGAAATATGGTTAGAAAAATATTGCCCATGTCGAGATTTATTTGAATGGAAAATTACCTTATCTGCCTCATTTTGAAAGTCTGATAAGAGTCTTACTATATGTCTTTCTTGATTGTAGTGAAGGCTGATTTTCTTAAAAAGAACTGCAACCTGATGTGGTAGTTTTGGGTGAGGGGCATGCTAGTGGGAAACAGCTGGTCCACTCGAGGTGATTTGGTATGTTATGCTATTTACGATATCTGTTGTATCCAGGTAATGTACTGCTTCTTCGAGTCCCCAAGGTGTCACTCGTGTGAAGCCTAACCTCTTCATGGCAGTGGTATACCATCAATTGAGTTTGGCATTAGCCAAGGCACCGCAGTGAATATGCTCGGCTTTCAGGGCACGGTGAAGGGTCCTAACACTGAAATAACATGTTGAGTTTAACATCTACTTTTAATTGCTTTTAAGGATTTTTCAAAGGCAAACGGCACTGTCTGGTCGTACTGCTTGCTTTCTTGTGTGTGTAGTGGGGGTGGTGATCCTGGATTTGTTCATTTTGTTGGGTGCAGAGTCGCCCTCTGACCTATGGTGACAATAACTGTTGCTATGTGCTCTTTAGTTACACCTGAAAAATGTTAATGGAAAAATATAGCTGTCTTAGTCCATTGCAACCTGTTATGTTAGAAAGTTTGATATATAACACTGGGTAAGTTCGGATTTATAGCCTTATTTAAAGAGTCGCAGCCAGACCCGTACTAAAGGAAAGCAGTTAAAACATCAACTTTAAGATATGCCCGTGGACTATCAAGAATTGCAGCCCTTTAGAGAATACTGCATTTGGAAGGAGCAGTTTATATAACACCCTGCAGACATCCATTTGGTTGAATATAAAGCATTATAGTATCAGTTTAGATATCACCTCAAAATCAACGTGTAGTTTCAAGATTTTGAACACAAAGCAAATTATTGCCAATAAACAACACTGTAGGGGGTCATTACGAGTTTGGAGGTAGCCATTAGCACCATTACTGCCTCCAAAGTCGTGTCCGGGTTCGGGTTCCTTGAATGGGGATTTACCGGGTCATTCCAACCTTGGAGGACCCGGTAAGTTCCCATTCAAAATACCCAGCCCCATTCCCATTCGAGCCCCCGTAGGGCTCAATGGGAATGGGGAGGGAGTTATTAATGGGTCCGTTATTAGCTCCCTGGTCCCGTTGCGGGACCCGCAAAAGACGTCTGGTCTGACCAGACGTTCTAAGCTGGTCACGCGAGAGAACCTCATAACGCGGCGATGAGGGGTTAACGGCACTGGCATCCTTACCGGTGCCATTAACCCCTTACCGCCGCACTCGTAATGACCCCTGTGTTCGTAGCAGCCTAGATTTGACCTGGAAAACATATGCCTTGTGTTTTCTGAATGAGGGTGTCATTAAGACTGAACATTGGCTTCTCCTTTTGTGTGCCCATGGGCAGATTTTCTCATGCTTTATGCTGGTCCAGTGGACCCTTCGTATCTTCCTGCTGCTCTTCCACCTAGTCATTGGGCCTCATTCCAAGTATGGAGGTAATCATGGCGCTATTTGCGCCATGACTACCTCCAATACCGGTACCGACTCCTACCTGGTGCAGTGGGGACTTACCGGTCCATTCCGACTTCGGAGGGACCGGTAAGTCCCCACTGAAAAAGGCAATCCCTATTCCCATTTGAGCCCCCATAGGGATCAATGGGAATGGGGAGGGAGCTAATAACGGTACTGCAATTTGCGGTACCGTTATTTGCTCCCTGGTCCCTTTGCGTTTGCGGCTCCCGCTAAGGGACCTCGGAAAAAAGGGCACAAAGGGATTACCGCCACCGATGTCCTTAACGGTGCCGGCATCCCTTTGCGCCCACCTCGTAATGAGGCCCATTGTCGGAATACCGCTCCTCAAGGTCGGGCATGTGAACCAGTGCCTGATCACTATATTGTGCAATGCGCAGCTCAGGATACCAATTGTCTCAAGCTACACACTAGTGCATCAGTTGTACGATGTAGGCACCAGAACTGACTGGCGCTTCAGAAGCCCAGATGTCTGCTCTGTGAGGGCAAGGGTCTGCATAGTTACACAGTTATAGTTAGTTCTCGTCATGCTGTGGAACCTGTAGAGAATAATTGAATGTAATCATGATATGATAGGTTATTTATAACACGCTTAATAACCAGAGGTTTCTAAGCGCGGACCGGGGTATCGAACCTGTGGTGCTTCGTGTCGTCTTCTAAGGCGAGCATGTTGCCCCTGAGCTATCTTCCAGATGAGTGGGCTATTCACAGACCCTGTTCCTGGGTATTGTGATTTCTGTTATACACCATACAACCCTGTTTATGTGCTAAACTATTGTTTCTCACAATGGGAGAGGGTACAGGTTTTGGGAAGGGAAGTTGCGCAAAGTGGAAGGGTTGGGTATACATGTTGCCTTTGTCACTTGCCTTGATCCCTTCTCTATGTTTGACTGCGAGACCCTGTGAACCTGAGCCAAGTTGTTGTTCTATGGGGTAATAGTCATAATGCACCGAGAAAGCAGGCACAGGGTGCGATCACAGGTGATCTGAACATTGAGGGTGTGCTTTTGCTTCTGGTCCCCCTAGACCTGCTCTCTTGCATTGGGGTGGAGGCACACATGGCATGTGCTGTACAGTCTAGTAATTCCAGCATGGAATGGGTAAGCAAGCAATGGCAAACAAGTCGTTTTTACTTTTGTATGGTCTGGATGGGGATGTAGGGATGTGCAAGAGGACCAGGACCTGGTGGTGTATCATGAAAAGGTCGGCCTGTGACATTCCATTCAGTACGCCGCTGGTTCTGTTGGAATGTCCCCATGTCACACAGTTTCTTTTTGATCTGGGATATAACAATCCACACGCGGAGGCAGCTGTCCGTTAACCTAAATGAGTTTGGGATTGGGGCTAATTAACCCCCTGGCCTGCCTGTATAATGCCAAGATGTGTTCATCCTGTGCTGCCTTGGCTCCTTCAAAGATCATTATCAGAGCCTGCACATGCTTATTAATGAGACCTTCTCCATATATAGCCTTTCATACCCTTTTTCATGTGCTAGCCTGCACATCAGCCTTGTTTGTTCTGACCTGTGTTTTTTTTTGGCTCCAGATTTTTTAAAATGTATTTTGTGTAGAGCTGTGTGTGTGTGCGTGGGTGTGTGTTTCATATTATCTGGAGATGTCTGTGTGTGTCTAACTCGCTCTCATATCTCATTTGGGACATGCTAGGTTTGCGTTGTTGTTGTGATGGCTTACACTATTATTTAGTATTTATGAGCTATGTTATGTTTTTTTTGTGTGCCAGTGAAATGCTATCTTCACTAATCTCTGCACAGCTTTAAAATGGTATGCTCCCTTAGGTTTGGTGTGCTACACTGTGTTATGTTGTACTAGGCCGTGTCTCAAGTAGGCTGCAGGGACATGCTGTGAAATGCGGTCTCATTATGCGTTTGGAGGTATTTCGGAGGTAACTCCTCTGAGATATCACCAAACGGATTTACAGTTACCACTGTTAGGCCCCGTGGATTTAGCACAGCATTAGAAGTGGTGGTAGGCGGTGTAAATCCCCATTTTCTGGACACCATAGGACTCCATTGAGGATGTTTGGTGGAATACCACAGGTGGAATTACGAGTGGTAATTCCGCTGATTGTTTTGCAGAAAATGTGGAGAATTCACCACCAGCATCGTGCTGGAGGTACATCCTCTGTTTTTCCTACAAAAGTCAGCAGAATTACCACTAGTAATTCCGAAGGTGGTAATTGTACCAAAACTTGTCATTTGGCAGTGCGGGAAAAATGAAGATAACTGAATTACGTCCACTTTTTTCCCGCACCGTCTAACACAAATTGTTAACTTGAATGTATATATTTGATGTTCACCTTCCATTTCTTTTTTAGGTGGCTACCCCTCCCCCCTCCCTCACACACAGCCCTGGCTGGACTTCTAACTCCTCACTCATTGCATCTAAACCTACCCTGCTCCACCCTTACATTTTTCCTATTTTAATTCTCCCACCCCATTTTCAAGCTTGTTACTGAACTTGAATGTATTCGTTTTTAAAGGAGTTTTATTTTAATTTTTCATTTTTGTGTATTTGTTGAACCCTTTTTTTCGGGACATGATTCCAGTTTTATTATGGTTAGGTTATGTTATGATATCTTATAGTATTTCATAGTCTGTTATGGCGTTTCACAATACTGTCTTATGTAAAGTGCTTCGAAGCAACCAAAATGCGGCAGGTAGCACTCCACAAAACACTCACATAAATAGCACACAGGAGCAGCACTCCGTTTATGAAAAGGCCATTACACACAAAGTGGATTGGCAAAGGTAAGCTGGAAAGTAGGCTGTAAACCCACGTTTGGGCCTAAGAGCCCATGCATTAACAGGATACGGCAACTGTCATCCAGGGGAGAAGATTAGACAAGGCTGGATTATGTGAATGAAGTACCAGAAAAGGCAAGAGGAGCTCACTCAACATTATTGTTCCAAGAGAGCTTCTGGAAGGCCTCAAGAGCTGCCAAGAAGCCTGGTCCGAGACACCACCACAGTTAGAAACTTCACACTATTACCCCCAGTATTTCTTTCCATAATAACTAGCTGTTGGTGTCTGTTTCTGGTTATAGGTGAGTGTAAAGTAGAAGGGCTTTCCTTTACTGTGTTCTCGTGCATAGTTACAACATGCCCAGTCTCGCAAAACCATCCTAGCACTGAGGGAGGCTTAATAATCTGACCACTGCTAACCCAAAAGCATGCTCATGGTCCTACACATGTTGCAGAAATGGACAAGCCAAGGTTCTCTTTGGTCGTTTGCTGCAGTATAAAAACTTGATTTTAAAACTGCATTTTTAGCCAAAACGAACATTGGTCATTTTGGTCATTTTCAGGGAGACACACACATGGCAAATACACATTGCTGGCATACAACCACTCCCAAATCGTATTATTAAGTATTTTGCAATGCGTGCAAGCTCTCCAGAGCACTGTTTCTATTGCCTGTGATTTTCTTTTTTAGGAGCACATTTAGTTGTGTTTCATCTCCTGTCTGTCCACTTTTGCTGGCAGAGGTGCCCTTCAATGTTGATATCTCTGCACCCTGGTGTCCACACTGTTGGCTTGCAGCCTGAGAGATTCCTTCCATGTTGGAATAAAGCGTTGCACCAGCAACAAAGCGTGTCATAGCCTTATGGTTGCTCTCAAATCATAGTAATATAGGATCTACATGATTTTCCCCTCGCGGAAAAGTCTGCAACGGAAATGTTTGCATGGGAAATGTACACACTGAAAAAGTTCGTACATTTCCCATGCGAACATCCAACAGAAAACCATCCATACATACACCTCCACCCACACCCACAACACACCCCCACCCCCAACATTCTCCCACCACCCTACTTACCTTTCCTTACTTCCCGCTGTGTCCCTGCAGTGCCAGTTCGCTTTCACTTCTATGATCGGGAACCGGCGCTACAGGGTCCTTTTCTTTTTTTTTGGGCAGCTGCAGGGGTGTCCCCTGCAACCCACGCTCACTATACTGTATAGTATAGTGAGCAGGGTGTTGCGGGGGACACCTCTGCAGCCCCTGGCTTTTTGGATTTTTGGATTTTTTGCTTGGGTGAGCTGCGTGGGGGGGTCCCCCGCAACACCCCGCTCACTATACTGTATAGTATAGTGAGCAGGGCGTTGCAGGGACCACCCCCACAGCACCCGGCTTTTTTTGCTTTTTTTGGGGGGGTTTGGGGGATTGTCACCCGCAACCCACGCTCACTGTAGTGAGCGGGGTGTTGTATGGGACACCCCCCCATCCCCATACTGACCCCACCGAAGCACCTAAACACATACCACGAAAGGTTTGAACTTTTGGTAGTTAAAACTGTTCTTGGTGTGTGTTTTAGGTCTTTTGGTGGGGTCGGCAATTTTTATTCTGACATTTCGTCCGAAACCATTAACATAACATGATGTAGCAGAATGGTGCCGGTCTGTCACTGCATGCAGGAGGACAGACATATGGCCCTTCTCTCTCTACCTTAGAGGGGCGCCAAGTACACCGGTGCTTGCGTCCCACCCCCCACCCCCCAGGAAAGGCCAATTGCGTTAAAGTCCCTATACATTACAATGGGACTTTTTTCTTTTGTTGCAACCACCGCCCCCCACCTTGAAAACCAACAAAAAGTCCTACCCTTTCTGTTGCGCATCCATCCACCTCCACCTTTCAAACAGTTTAATGAATAAAGCCGGCATAGGAAGCTCAGCATACATTTCATATCTGTAGATGGCTACGTGTTATAATAATTTGATAGCCTACTCCAAAGTAAAGCAGCACCCTGTCTCAGCATGGACTAAAATAAAGTCTAGCATGAGATGGCATGGAACAAACTCTTGCTAACCTTTTTTGACATTAAGGGGTTAGGCTTTTTCAATTTTACAGTACTAGCTTGAACACTCCATTCACTTACCTTCTGTTAGCAACACTGCCCTTTTTACACAGTCTTTTCTAGATTATGTTACTTTCCCCTAAGGCTTCGTAGTCACAGAATAGAAATTCTGGCCTTTGACCTGAGATGCCTGAGCAAATCAGCCACCAAACTTCCAGGATTGCCTGAGCCCATGCTCAAGCCGCGCATGCAACCAGAATTGCAATGTATATGGACTCTCAATTCTCCAAGTCTGCTTTGGAAACACAACCCAGTTATCACATCACATTGACACTCCTTCCGCCTCCTTTTTCTGCAGAACTGTGGTGCACCTGACAGAACTGAAATTCACCCATGCTATCATAAAACATTCTTCCCCTAAGCATGTCAACCTCTTTCCCTGTGCCCTTGTGTTTTTGTGTTTGTTGAATCTATTTCCTGCGTGCTCATCCTTTTATTTTCCCTTTTTGCACAAGCAAACTAAAGTATGAATACCCCAGGCACAGTTTGACTTCACAAACAAGCCTAGGTATGCTGCAAATACTACGGTTGTAATACAGTGCAATACAAGAGCATACTATCATAACGTATGCAGGGTCAACATGGGGCGCTGAATGTGTGACTGGCCGTTGTTGCTTTCATGTGTAGATGTCAGCATCTTTTTTCCCCATATAGCTTTTGTATAATTCTACCCCTGCCTTCATATTGCCTGGTTTGCCTTTTGGTCTCACCATGACACCGTTTCCACCATCCTTTTACTACACTGAATTTTTTAGGTATTTTCGGTGGTTTTCATTCTGTTTTGTAACTCATGACTTATTTAACATAGGTTTATTTCTTATGTTCTGCATATTTCGTTTTTTAAATACCACATTCAGATAGTTTTCCAAACACGTGCGGTTAAAAAAGTGTGTAATATCAAGCTTCTTATCCGGCAGTTGGTAAAACAGGTATTTCAAATCCAGCATTGTTTTCGGTTATTACCAAGCTCATAATAAGTGCCTTGGATTGACTGTACTGTACTGTTCTGTATTTTATATCGATATCCTGCAAACATTACTGGAAACTGCTGCTTGAGGATCTGACTTATACCCTGCCATGAGCACTATTATCTAAATATGGCCTTTAAGACCTAAAGAGAGAAGCACTGTAAAACAGAATCTCAGTATTAATATTGAATCGCTGATTGGAAGGAGCGTTTCATTTCTCCTACGAACGCTCGTGCTTGCAAGGTCCATCCCTCACAGCTGCACTGCGAGCAGAGCTCTTGCAGCCCATTCTGCTTCCTGGAGGGGGCGGACCTCTTCCTGAACACGTGACACAGCACGTGACTGCCAGCCTGCACAAGTTGCCGGCACAGCCGCCCTTGCGGCGTATTTCTCGCTGATTGGAAGGAGCGTTTCATTTCTCCTACGAACGCTCGTGCTTGCAAGGTCCATCCCTCACAGCTGCACTGCGAGCAGAGCTCTTGCAGCCCATTCTGCTTCCTGGAGGGGGCGGACCCCTTCCTGAACACGTGACACAGCACGTGACTGCCAGCCTGCACAAGTTGCCGGCACAGCCGCCCTTGCGGCGTTAAGCCCTGGAGACTGTAAGGGCTGGAGATACTGTTTTGCTGTTTGGCTGTGATCTGTGAGTACACTGTTCTGGGCCTTCCCAAGCCAACCCAATTGAAGTTGTATTCTTACTACGAGGGTTTGGGGTGGAGAGTCGGACTCTGGCAGCTCCACAAGCCGTCGGGCGTTCCCTTCCCAGAAAATGACTATTACGCTGACACAACTCATTTACTAAAACTTTTATTTAATTGAGTGTGTAACATTGCTTTTTATTTTAATTCGCTCTTAATGCTAGGTTACATATATACTTCATAGGGTTTTTAGACAATGTACTGGTCTTTCAGAGTTTGATTTTCGCTATTTGTGCCATACTCTAACACTTGCATTTTTAAAATTTAAAAATTGCCTAGTATTTTTTTGCTGTGTGTCTCTATGTCTAACTTCCCCTGACATCTAGGCTTATTTCCAGTGTATTTCTGGGTACCTTCTCTGACATAACTCTTATTTTTTCTCTCATTCTGCCTACTGTCAGGTTGAGGTTTTATCTGAATGACACGTAAGGGACTTAGAAGTCAGACTGCTATGGAGGTCTCACCTCCTTTGTCCCCTCCGCCCATTGTCAGTATACCCTCCATGCCATCTACAGTTATTGTGCCAGAAACCCCCATTCCTATTGCTATGGGGAGTTCTGATGATGCTCCACTACAGGCCCATTATAACCCTCTCCTTTTAAGGGACATAGCCCAGGCCCAAATTCATGTGAGAGAGAGGCCTGAGGTTTGCAATGCTATGGGTATCACTTTACGTAACACAGCTCATAATAACTGTATTTTCAATGGAATACATGACATTTCTATAGATACTCAGGAAGAACGTCTAGCTGCTACTCTTGCCTCCAATCTTTTGGTCGGGGTCAGTTTCTCAAAGACAAAAAGCAATATGGCATATGACAACAACCCTTTGCCTAATATCCCTCTTCCAATGACTGCCTCACTGAATTCTAGTATGCCCATACCCCCAGTCTTGGTGGATGAATCAGAAGTTACTGTATCACAACTATTAGAGAAGAAGGACAGTGGGAGCGTTGTTATCTCTCACATTCAACCCTCTTTAGGATCCAAAGTATTACTTAGTGATATTAAGCACACATCCTCTTCTCACGTTAACCTTTCTACTAGTGTGGTGGGAATTCCCTTTTCCCCTAATGGGATCCCTTTGCCGTTCAAAACCCCTCTCAACAAGCCCCGTAACTCAATATCAAAAATAAAAATTAATCTAGGTACCCAGGGGAATCCAATCCAGGGGAAAAACATCACACATTTTTTTGGTAAATCTGTTTCTAGCACTCTGGCTAAATCTCCTTACCCTCTTCCTCCAGTACATACCCCGGCCCACACTAATTTAATTAACGTAGCTAAGAAACTGGATATTGAAGATCTCTCAGTCCAGGATATTGACGATATCAGTATCATAGAATGTGCAGATAAGGCTATTGCTGATAGCCACTTGGACTCCCATCTTAACAAAACAAATAATGTAACACAACAAATTTGTGATGAATCATGGGCAGGTTCCCCTTCAGATCTCACTAACTTTATTGACGAGTTTACTGAAAAACAAAACTGGTTAAAAGAAAGAGGTCTTCTACCGGACTTCAAAACGGATCCGCCCAGTGAGTCTATTCTACATCATACCCTTAAAGATATTGATGATAGAATTAAACTCTCTCATCCAACTATCTCTGCGTTGAATATGGTTCTGAGTTCCTTTGTGAGTCTCTATGATAACATCTGGTCAGAGGTTACATCCCATTCACGTATACTTTCTGAAATATATTCTAGGCTGGAGGGCCTAGATAGATTTGAAGATTTAGTAAAAATTATAAAAGAAGAAAATCAATTTTTGAACACTCAAGGTCTTGACCCTACCTCCATCAATCCACCTTTGGCCCCTATACACGATTTACATCAGGGGCCTACGGGGACTACGGCAACTACTTTAGGGGTGGACCCCAATGCGGCCCCGGGTCTTCTGGTTCTCCAACCACTAGATCCTGATTCCCGGGGCCCTTCCTCTATGACTCCCCGAGCTGCCTCTGATGGTTTGCGAGAGGATGACGACCCTACAGATATACTTCCCAGTGTCCCGACTGTATTCTCTACGGAAAGAGGAGAGGACAAAGTACAGGAGGATCTGCCAAGGGTATCCCTCAAACCCTCTATACAAGATCGTTCATGTGCAGGTGGGACTGCAGAGTCGGCCGTCCGTTTTAAAGGTGACCATATCGCATCCTTAGGAGAAAACATGATTAGCCTAACTCCAGAAATCGCAGCAATTTCCTCTGAGCCCCCAGAGGAAAATTCCTGTCCAAAAGTCCCCCCCTGTCTAGGAAAGAAAAGGAAAATGAGCCAACAAATGAAGAAAACTAAAAATCAGAAGAATGTCAAAAAGATTACGTCGTATACTAATCAATTTTTCAAAAACCTCTTTATGGCAAACTCTTTAGTCCCTTCAACCACTGTTGCAGTTCCACAGGGGACTGATAACTCTGTTGAACCAATCCCCCCTTCCATTCATGTGACCACTCCAGATACCACCAATGCCCCACCTATTTTACCACCTGCATCTGTTTTAACGGATGCGGTGGGTATGTTGATTAATACCTCTGCTTCTATAGATGCGGGGCCAAGGACTGTTGGTACTGGTGAAATTGCAGTTTCTAGCATTCGGATAACACCTCTTACTGTACCAGCATCCACTAGTACCAACCCTGTAGCACTGCCTACTGATATTGTTGCAGCGGAGGCTATGGACTCTGCCCCAGAAGCAATTCTCCCCTCTACTTCTCTGGAGTCTACTTCTGGAAAAAGCCTGAATCATCCGGACACTTCTCTAACTACGCCGACTGTTAATATGGTTAACATTGATATGGTTAAACATTTATTTCAGTCACTACTTGTTCCCAAGATCAGCAAGGTGACAGTGTCTAATTCCAACGTTAGCTTGTCACAGGACGAGGTTCCTACTACTCGGCTCTCTCCTTCTGACCCGGCATTCTTGTCTGCTCCTGAGGAGCCCCATGTTAATATGGACTGCATTAAGAGGGATGGAGATATGACAGATCGATCAGACAATGTCTTATCAACTCTCCCCCCTTTTAACCTTGCTTCTCTTAGCATCTCAAATATGCGTATGTCTGCGGCTCGAGAAGCGGTCCCCTCTGGGTTTGACTTTGCCCATAATAAGAACGTTTCCA
This sequence comes from Ambystoma mexicanum, assembly GCF_040938575.1. Classification (NCBI taxonomy): domain Eukaryota; kingdom Metazoa; phylum Chordata; class Amphibia; order Caudata; family Ambystomatidae; genus Ambystoma; species Ambystoma mexicanum. The sequence continues at coordinate 380,833,371 of NC_090923.1, read as the reverse complement.
AATCTTGGGAAAGATTTCCACTGGGGCCAAATGTCAACCACAATAGGACTATACTAAGAGGGGCAAGGGGTTGTGATCTGGCGGCTGACCCCCTTGGTCACTTTACCAAAAAAATTACTGAGTCCTTACCTGTCTCTGCTACAACAAAAGGTTTTGGTGATGTTATACAGCTTTCCAGTCTTTGGGGCGAAGAGATGCCAATCTGTTTAAATCGTGGTAACATACTTAAAATCTTTCACCAACTTCCTTCGCTTTCGCTTATCTCTAGCTATGACATAGATTGCATTTTATTCCCTTTCCATGATCGGGTAGATGTTAGTAATATTATTCTTAGATCGAAGGTAGTTTTAAACTTGATCATGGGGCATATGGAAGGGTTGAAGCAACTAGGATTTGAAGCAAAAATAGTGGACTCTTCTCAATTTGCCAAAAATAACGGAGAGGGGGCTGAATATAGAGGTAATCTTACAATGGTCTACCATCCAGAAAGAACTCCCCCACCCCAACGGAGGCATTTTTTGCCCAAATCTAATGGAGACTCCGCGAGCTGGGCACATGTCACCGCAGGCTTATGGAAATGATTTAATTCCCGCTAAATCAGAATCCTCTTCGAAGGCCCGCCATCTAAATAGCTTCAGTTTCTTTTCTTGGAACTCTAGAGGTAATTCCCATCTGTTCACGAACCTAGAAACGGTTGCCGTGATTAAGGCTTCGCATTGTTTTTTTCTCCAAGAAACTTGGCTACTTTCAACTCCAGTTCTTGATGGATTCGATATTTTCTCTCAATGTGCCAAACCTAGCCTGGGAGGCCACGCATCGGGGGGACTCATTATAGGGGTAAGAACCTCCTTCGGCTCTGTTGCTAAGGAGCTTTCGGATACACCTTTTGGCTTTATGGCCTTAGAGGTGTTTTTTCCGGATTCTAATTGTTACTTTCTCTTGGTCAATGTTTACTGGCATATGGGAATCTCTCCTCTCGAATTGTTTCTGGAGAAGTTAACTGATACAATCCTTGCCTGGAGATATCTGCACCCCATGGGCAAACTCATTTTGGCGGGCGATCTAAATTCAGACTGCACTCTTTGTCTGGAATCCAATTATGATGACCTGGGTTTGGTTATGGGAGACGACCCACGTATAGGACTAAAACTTACATGGGGCCGATCTTGGAATCTGGCTTTGGATTCAATTGGCCTAACTTGTCTTAACAGCCATTATGATGCTACTAATCCTTCCTGCCCAACCTGGCGTAGATCGTCCTCATTTTCCACCTTAGACTACGTCTTTGTCGACCACTCCCTGATTCCATTTTCTTCTAATGTCGAGGTGTCCTTTAATTCATGGAGCGATCATGGTATTCTCCGGGTTCAATTTCTATGCCCCTTTTTCACCAAGCTTCTGCCGGAGGGTGGACCCACTCAGCTTTATACTGTTAGGCAAGGGACAGGGATAAGGTGGTCTCCTTTTAACATCAGTGTTCTTAATAATAAACTGATCTCTTCCCTTAACCACACCTCGCTCTGCTGGAAAATAGCAGTCTTTAACACCTCTTCTTTTGATAGTTTTCTCAATGTCTTACAGAGTAGTATTTATGGCCAGCTAAGGAAAGGGGTCTTCAAAAAATCTCACAACCATAGTTTCGACCAACAATTGGCCAATGTTAAGACCCTTACTAAGAAACTTATTAGGGATGTTCAAGCCCTAGATATGGATTGGGCAGATAAAACAATAAAAATTAAAACCATTCGTCAAAAATACAAAAACTACTGTAAGCATAGAAAAATTACTATGATTCAAAATGACGCACAGTATATGCTTGCAGTACTAATAAAACGAGATGTGAGGGCTTTTTGGGCTTCGGTTTCCAGCCTTGATAACACATTGATGGCTGATCAGCTTAATGCAATCCCAGAGGCCAAATGGTTTGACTATTACTCTAAACTTTTTGATATTGGGGAGGAAGACTTGGCTTCGGATGCATTGATGATTTACCCATCAAATGACGCATGGAAACCAGTTTTTGATCTGGAGACAGTGTTCTGTCTTATTTCTAAGGCTAAGAAATCTAGGGCGCCAGGCCCAAATGGCCTTACGAACAATACATTCAAAGCCGAGCCCGAGATTTGGGCCAATCTACTCTTCCTGCTTTTTCAGGACGTAGTAAATTCCGGGAAGGTCCCTATGAGTTGGCATACGGCCCATATTGTCCCAATCTTTAAGAGAGGCTTACGCTCTGAGGTAAAGAATTATAGACCGATCTCTCTTATAGACGCGGACTGTAAGCTTTTTGCTTCTCTGCTCCTCTCCCATCTTAACATATGGATTAGGGACAATCATATTCTCCCCAAATACCAAACTGGCTTCAGGGCCGGCCACTCTACCAATCTCAATGGTCTTATTATAACTGCCCTTCAGACCTCTTCCTGGGGAAAATTTGATGGTCCTTTGTATGTCGCCTCAATTGATTTATCCAATGCATTTGATCTGGTCATTAGATCCAGATTATGGGAAAAATTAACTAAATGGGGCATCCCGGCGGGCCTCCTTTCTCTCATTATGGCCCTCTATGAAAACTCGGGGGTACACATCAGGCTCGATTTGGCTGGTACTCTCTCTAGGAGGATTAGGACGCGTATCGGGGTGAGACAGGGTTGCTCGTTAGCTCCCTGTCTATTTATCCTCTATTTGGCGGATGTGGATAACTTCCTGAAAAATGCAGGCATGGTGAGTGCTAAACTTGGGGACCTGAGATTCTCATGGTTGGCATATGCCGATGACTTTCTCTTGTTCGACCAGACCAAAGTGGGCCTGCAGAGGCTCCTGTGTAAATTTGAACAGTACGCACTGCTAAATGGGCTGAAGATCAATCCTGGTAAAACACGTATCATGGAATTCTCAAAGGGGAGAACCCGAAACAACAAAGTATGGAAAATGGGGGGAACAAACATTTCTCGAGTTAACAAAATCGTCTATTTGGGCTTTTTGATCTTGGCCCAACCATCGGTGATAGAACTGAGACGATTTCTTAGACAGAAACTGCTCCCTCTCATCTCCCAATCACGTACTTTGGAGAATAAATATTGTACGTTTTCCCTCAAACCTGTGGTAGACTTTTTCAAGGGTAAGGTGACTCCAAAGTTATTGTATGGTATGGAACTCCATTACCTTACACTTCTGCCCTTCTGGGACTCTCTTGAAGGTATTTACTGGAGGAAAGTTTTAAAACTGCCCAATTCAATTCCTACTGTTGCCATTAGATATGAGTTGGGTCTGGTTTCTCTACGAGCCAGGATTCTTTGGAAGGTTCTCTCATTGTTCTCAGCCTTGCTTTCCCCCAGACCCGATACTTTATATGCTGATGTGGGCCACATGATTTTTTCCCAGACACACTCGGGCCACAACATATATCTCCATCTTTTCTCCACTCTCTGCGATAAGACCCTGATGGATATATCCTCCGACAGGGATACATTACTTACAAACCCCAACAAGGTAAAGGAGTCTCTGTTCAGCCATGATTGGAGTAACACTATCGAAAAACTTCATGGTTATTCCTCACTGAGTGATCTTCAATTTGATCATAAGAAGAGAGGTGTGATGTCCTTTATTTTGTTCCAATTTCCTAATAGACACTACCGCTCTCTTCTTATAAAACTCAGATGGAACCTTCTTCCCACTCGGGAAGTCCTACGTAAAAGGAAGAAGTTTTCTGATTTGGATCCCACCTGTCGTTTTTGCAAACTTTTGGGGGTCACTGAAACTTCTCGGCATCTCATTCTTGATTGCAAGGCTTTGACCTCTTTAAGGAATAAATATCTAGGCATTTTTAATGTTATGGGGCGACTTGGGGTAGACAATTGGATTTGGTCACAATGTCTCTCAATCTCGAACATCAAGGTTGGCCTGGCTGTGGCGGGCTTTATCAGAGCCCTTGACCTATATGCCCCTTTGGTCTGATTTTTGCTCCTATTCTTGGAACTATGAATTTTTTTACTATAGGAGCCCAGTGTTTTTTAATATGAGCAATGTATTTCATATTTTATACCTTGTATTTATTCTATCTGTTATTCTCTGTAACTAGTACTTTATATTGACTTGACTAATCTTAGACAATCAAATTTCAAATCTGAAACCGGTTGATTACCTATTGTCTGTCCCTTTTCTGTAAAATTTGCTAACTCTTGCAACTTATGTAAATCTGTAATTTCGTATTTCTTTAGCGGGTATTTTCTTTTTTTTCTTTTTTCAAATGCAAATGCAAAGCAATGAATGTTTATCTCTTTCTTTTTTTTTACTATTTTGTTTTTTTTAATTATAAAGTTTGTTCTATTTGTAAAGGTTTTTTGTAAACCATATACAATAAAAAAAAAAAAAAAAAAATATTGAATCTATGTGATCACTGCGCTGCCCGTAACTGCGCTGATGAAAATGTTGACACCAATTACAGCGCGGCGCATTGATCAAATAGATCACTTTACCCACGTCCTCCACCCGCATACCCCTACCCAAACCCGCCACCTCACTTACCTTTACAGCGGGCACACTTCTGTGTGCGCCCAGCTGACTCCCTGCTATCCCTGCTGCGTCGGTCCCTCTCACTTGCGTGGGTCAGAGCTGTCGCCGCAGGGTGCTTTTTTTTTTTTTAACTTTCTTGTCCCCGCTTACCAGAATGGTAAGTGGGGGACACCTCTGCAGCCCCCGACTCACGTTATTGCCCCCAAGGAGCGCAGGGGACACGCCTGCACACCCTGCTCTGCTTGGGCGCAGTAATGGGAGTCAGTATTTTGTGCGCCCCAAAGTTGCAGTGACGGTGTGGGCGCTCAAATGAGGGAGACATTTTTGTATATTTGCTTAATATCCATTTCTTGCGGAATATATTTAAGCATTTCGCATACACAGACACTTCAGTGGATGTATGAGACAGGTTTTTAACCTATGAATATCTGAATCACGCACAGGCTAGGACCATGGAGTTGATTTCAATCTTCATTTGATTAAAGAAATGAATTTAAAACTCACATGCACGCAATGTTAGCCTAAACGTTAGTCCTGTGCATCTGTTAGTCTTACTCAAACGGCACAGCAACTTCCATTCCCACAATTGGAAAGAACATTTCTTCGAGATCAATAATTAACACGCGTTATGTGTGTTTACATTATTTAGCTCAAGCCATTAATGAAACCCCTGGTATGGCTCTCAGCCATTTTGCAACGCTGGCATTCTAGAGATGAGTAATTATGCGTAATTTAAATTATATATTTGCCTGCGAGAAGCAATATTCGCATTGACATCATATATGTCAATCACTCAGAATTGCATATGTTTAATAAACGGCAGCATAACGGCAGCATAACACGCAACCTTTTAAATATTGGTTGCAAATCAAATTCTCTAAAAACTCCACAGGACTGTAAATTCAGGGGCATATTCTTAAGCAAATATTATACAAAGTTGTGGTTGTGACAGGCAGTGTCTCATAGAATAAAGTAAACAATGCTGTACTGAACCACATGTTGGGATGGTCTTAAGTCTGTTAAGATTGTGCATTGTATTTCAGCCTTTACACAACTGCATATCCAACAAAGCACTAGTAGAAACGCGTTTGTTAAACTATATAATAGATTTCTCATCAATGTACCATGCTCCGAGCAGCCTCACGGCTGGAGGCTGCCATCTTCCCCCGCCGGTGAATGAAGTAAGTTGTGTTTGAAGCTTCACTCAAGCCTGTAACTAAGGGCCCCAGAGCATTACCTGAAGTGGTAATGCCACCCGTGCTCGGGGCCTATTGCTTATTTGCTGTTAGTGGGAAATTAAGTACAGTCAGCCTTGTTCAGACTTTGCTAGTATTCCAGCGGTAAATTTGCTGAAATACTGGCAAATAGAATTACCATTACCTCCACTTTGTTCTGTGGATTTAGTGTGGGATTACAAGTGGTAGTAGGGTGGTGGAAGTGCCCACTATTGGAGTTCATAGGAATCCATGTGGATTTTGGCAGAATTGACGTTGGCGGTAATTCCACTGATTGTGCCGATTTTTGGTTGTAAGGTAAACTTTTCGCTGGAGGTTTAACCTCTACCTTACCACAAAACTCATAATTTTTCGACCTTACCCCACTCGTTCGTCAGACACGCTGTGCGGACACTGGTTGTCCACATCACATGAAGACATACATAACATTGGCCTTTGCTGGTTTCATGCTGTCATTAAGAGTTTGAAATACAAGCTACTGATATATATGTCCTACTGGAATTCAACAGCTCTTATCTGACCGGTGGTTTGTCTCTTTACCTTCATTTTTAAATTATTAAATGGATGCAGTCGTATTAAAATATGTCTTTGTATGTATTACTCCGCCATTTCATTGCTTTTCCGTAGAGGGTTATTGTATTTGCCATTCCGATGCCATTTCTGCCATGTAACCTTTATTCTTGTTAGCATTAATTGAATAAAAAGATGACTATGTAGATAGACAGCATGTTCATTCCTTGCAATGAATACCAAATGAAAAATGTACTTCTATTCCCATTTGCAATATAAGTGTGCAACCTAGTGGAGTTGCATTAAACCCAGTGCTTACTAATAATAGTGACTATGAAATAGTCTTAACTTAATATTCACAACATTTTACAATCATGTTCTGTTCAGTTACATCATATTGAAAAATGAGAAATAAACCTAAAAATGCGACCTCTGTCACTGCTGGTTTGAATTGTGGTTGGCTCACCCATGTTAAGGTTGCATTCATTTCAGCGATTCTTTGATAAAATAAGTAATGGGCATACTGAAAAGTAAGACATTATCATGATTGATTTATTTGATCATTAATGTTGCTTGTTTAAATGATATAATAATCTGGTAATCTCTTGTTTCGGCTTGCTTATTCAAGGCTTCATTATTTTAAACACCACTTGTTTTTACAATACGATGCGATTATGAGTTGGAGTTTCAAGGGCTATTTACTGAATGGGTTGGATGGAAAGTACTCCACTCCACGTTACCCTGTGCAGTGCTTTCTACATACCGTTGAATGTAAACATCCCATGCAAACCCATTTCATAATTAGGTAATACATTAAATGTAAGATTTATTAATTTCAATTACTTTTTGATGGAAGAATTCATGCAGAAGAAAGTAATTTATGATCATAACTGGTTTACTTGATAAATATTATCGCTTAATTAAATATCACTGGGTGAGCTTTTCACCAGCTTGCTTATTTAAAGTTACATTATGTGTAAGTTTGTAACAGTAAAAATGTGTTAATCTAAATGGCATTCGTTTTTAAAATAATATGTAAAAAATATTTGGTTTCGGTGTAGACCCGCATGTTCTTGCCCATGTCATGAGGTACTGCTTGTAGCCCAAAGCCAAGTGCAACTCCTGGTACGAATCAGACCTTGTCACCCTTCAAAACAAGTGTAGAGTGGCTGAGAGGAAATGGCGTGCTTCCTTTACATCATCTGACAAAATGGCCTGCTCCAAAGGAAATACCGGCTCTCTGTCCGTACCAAGAAGATAGCCCTCATCCAAGCCTGCGTCTCTGTGGCATCCAACAACTCTGCCAAACTCTTTAAAATCTGAAAGGAGCTGGCAAATCCTGCTGCAGTCTCTACCTCTCCTGTCCCCTCCTAGGCCCTCTGCACAGCCCTGGCTTCTCATTTCATCTCTAAAACTCAGGACATCCTGTTCTCTATCTCTTCCTGTCCTCCTCCTCCTCCCTCTATTCCCTGCTCTTCCTTTGTCCCTTCTTTGGCCACCTCTCCTCCCTCCTTCTCTGCCTTTCTGCTGTTCTCCCCAGACGAGGATTTTAGACAAGTCCGATCTATGAAAGTCTCGTCTAATCAGGTTCTTCCCTATTCCTCTAAAACCATCAAGGACGACCTTGACACCCTGGCACCCGCCTTGGCCGACTTCTGCAACCACTCCTTCGCCACCGGAGTCTTCCCTTCACCCCTGAAGCACTCCCTTGTGCACCCTTTGCACATTGCGCATGGCTTACCTGAGACCTGCGTTGAAGCCGCCCGGGTCCAACACGTCACTGCAACACCACGAACGCCTTGCGCAATACGGCCAGCGAAGGCGCACACAATCCGGCACATACACCTAAAAAGGGGGCGGAACATTTGGAATGGGGAACAACAAGTGAAAATGAGGGCGTTACCAGGGAAGCACATCAGTAAAATCCTCGCAACGCCCACATGCGTGCTAACAACACATATTCATGGAATCAAACGGGGCTCAACGGCGCGCAGGAAAAGACATGCAAACCTGGAAACAAGTACGGCACTCAAAAGCTGGCGTAAACCCTCCGCGCACCAAAACCAATGCATAAAGGTGCACGCAAACAACAAACGCACTTATACAGCTATGATGAATGTGCTATTCCTCGCAGCGGAGATCGTGTGACACCGCAGGAGGAGGATAGCCAGGTTCTGCATTTTATTACCCAGGACCAGCCTTTTTGGGATGCCTGATGACCAGGTCTATGGCAGGTATAGGTTTCCACCACATATCATCCTAGACATGGTCACTGAGTGGGAGGATGACCTCTTATCACCCACACTTTGCTCGCAAGCACTGATCTCCTTGGAAAAGGTGGTCAATGTACTGCATTTTCTGCCCACTGGGTCATTTCAGCAGAGAACTGCCATTGTTGGGGGTGTCTCACAGCCCACAAAGTCACTCTGCCTACACCAGGTGTAGGCAATCATGACTGCACACCCTCAGTCCGCAGGCACATATACATGCCCAGAACACCCACAGAAAGACAGGCATGGTCCACGACTTTTACGGGATGGCACACTTCCCCAAAGTGCTTGGTGCCACTGATTGCACCCATGTGGCCCTACGTCCACCTAGGGCCACTAAGCACATCTATCGCAATCGCAAGCACTGGCATTCCATCAACATGCAGGTTGTATGTAATGCCAAGGGAATCATTACCTTTGTCTATGCCAACTATCCAGGGTCCACCCATGATAGTTTCATATTCAGAATGTCACCCCTAAACCGGGACCTGGAAGCTTTGAGGCATGGCAACACATGGCTCATTGGTGAGGGTGAGTACAAATACCTGTGCACATGCATGCATGTCACACACAGACAAATAAACAAACCCAACTAATGACAACCATTATCACCTCCCCAGGCGACAGTGCCTACCCTCTGAGCACCTACATGATGATGCCAATAGGGAACCCCACCACACCACCCCAGGTAAGATACAACGCAGCCCATATTGCAACCAGGGCCATAGTGTAGCGCACATTCAGAGTGCTAAAGTCACGCTTCCACTCCCTTGACCACTCCGGTGAACAGCTACTATATGCACCACCAGTAGTGTGCAGGATCATTGAGGCAGCATGTGTCGTGCACAATGTAACAACACGGCGGGGCATACTGGTGGACATGGTGGTGCCCCCACATCCCTAACCACATGCACGCCCACTGCGCATGGGAGGGGAAAGGGCACATGGCGAGGCTGCCCGTACCCAGGTTGTGGCACAATTTTTCATCTAAAATCCCACTGCTGCGGAGTGCACAAAGGCCTGGCACATTCCAGGTGACAATCGATGATGACAACGGGACAATCAACTGTCACAAGCTTACCACCCTGAGAATGTATCCTTGGAAGTGCTACATTGTGTGCTTCTGTAGCTACTTAAACCAACACAATCCAGTGTGACCAAAAGGCACACATTCAAGATTCATTATGCCACTAACCCCATGCAAAACAGCACATCCAAATACAGGTATGTCACTTAAACCCTCCCAAAACCCATGTCACCCGGCCGACACACCACGCCATGGCATGCAACGTAAAAAGTCCAAAGTAAATGAACAACACATGACACAAATGTCACAAAGTGCACATCGCCAAATGGAAATAGGTCAGAAAAAATTCCCTCTGACACATCAAAATGAAACTGTACACAGGAACATCCATTTACCAGCATAACATATCATAAACACTGGACCCAACATTGCCAATGTCAGACAGTGAACAATCACAATAGCACAAGTGCCTCAATGTGACAAAGCTACCACATGGATACCTTCCATCTTGAGTGTGTATCTGCTAGCTAAAGGGGGCAGGATAACACATACAGCATGAAGGGTATCAATATTGGAGACAGGCAAGGTAATACATGAAGATGTAACATAAGAAAAATGCCCATTTACCAATATACAAACCAAAATGCATGCTAACCATGCACTGGACAAACAATCATGAATCCCCACTAGGGGTGTATACACAGGTTGGACTTCAGACGGGCCACATAAATGCCGGAAGCCCAATGCCTCTGTGTAAATCACTGTCACACACTGCCCTCCTTGCAAGCCCATGGAAAGGGGAAGCAGGAGTGGCATATGTGTCTGGCCCCCAAGCCACAAACACAAACACGAGACAAGCCTGTATGGGCCCAGCCGGAACACACATTGGATGCCTTTGGATGCCACACAAAGCAACACACTGTTATATGAATGCACAATAGACACACAAAAAAATAAATAAATAAAATAAAAACAATGGCCACGGTGGACCAGGGGGATTCGGGGGCGACACCCAGGAGGGAGTAGGTGCAAGGGTGCACCTCAACACCCACATGTGTGGATGTTGAGAATAAAAAGAAACCTCCATGGGTTCATGGCCTTCATGGCTAGCTTATAGTGGGAGAGCTGTCACCACTGTTGGCACCCTCTGGTGTAACATTTGAAGGTGTGCGTGGTAAGGGAGGCTGACCACACATAGCCCTGGTATGTTCCTCAATGGTTGCAAGCATGCAGGCCTGAAAGTTCTGATTCTGCAGAATGATGGTACGGAGGTCCCCATGCAGCAACTCACATGTAGCATGGAGTTATGCCGGCAAGACCTCCCGGGTTGCACAGAGTTCAGCAGAGTCGTTGTGTGTCAGTTGCTCCATCTGCTGTTCTGCCCGTCTACTGTGGGCCATCTCAAGTGCAGCCAGAGTAGATCTGAAGGAGGTGTTCTCTTCCCTCAGGGCATCCCTGTGGGCCTCTGCCTGTGCAGCTATGGCTATGCGCAGAGCCCCCAGTTCAGCCATCGGTCCCTGGTGCTGGCCAACATGTACAGCCTGTGCGAGCGGCATGTGGTCCGCACTACCTGCTGCTGGAGCTCCATCTGCCTTTCGGGGGGGAGAATGGCATTGGCTACCTTTTCCACACCCTGAGCCAACATCTCATGTGATGCCCCCTGTTGCTGTGCAATGGCATACATGGAATTCTCCCACACAGTATTCCCGGGTGGCACACGGCCACTGCATTGCCAGACACCAGACCTGTCGGGCCCAAGGATACCTGGCCCTTGCTGCGCTGGCACTGCCTGTGGCTACAGGATTGCATTCCTCTCTTGCTGAGCTGCTCCAGGAACAGGAGCAAATAGTGTGGAGCATGACCCTGCATCCGTAACCACCACAGACGGATGTACCAACACTGACTGGCCCCGTGAGGGGTCTACCCCACTCCAGGTGTGTCGGACACAACACCATCCACAGCAGAATCACTCACCTGTGACAGCAATGAGGGGTCAATGTCAGATCCGCACCAGTGGCATAGGGCTCCTCAGAGGTGTACTCAGAGACACCCCTGGCCAGGGTGGTCTGGAGCACCAATGGATTTTCATGGGCCACCACACCACGGCCTCCACTGGTGCCTGGTTGGGGCTCTGAATATGCCAACCCCTCCACCATCTCCTCTTCCTCCACGTCCTCCTCCACTGCATCCAGTGCCTCATCACCTGCAGAAAATCAAAAGAAGAAATGAACACATGTTTTAACAGCATAGGTCACACACATAGGTATCACAATGTTGACAGCCAACACATGAACCAGCCATGTCACACATGACACAAATTCATGCGCGCAGTGTCAATGAAATGTAAGGGGAGCCTGAGAGAAGACATGGATGCGTGTGAAATGGCAAAATAAAACATGTACTGCATGGTGCATAGCACCTGCATCACACACAAGCTTGTGACTGGCATAGTCCTTCCACAAACATGACGGATGCCAATACACAGATGGCACGTAGCATAGCCATGCCTGAACTGTCAACCAGACCCAGATGGAAGCTCAGTACTACTGCTGTCCATGAGCCATGTACAATGCATGTCATTTCACATTTCATTGACATAACTATGATTAAACACACGTGTCACAGGCTGCAACAACACTAGGGTGTTGAAATACAGTGAAGAAAGGCACATGGATTCATTATCGGCTGGTCACTTTGACATCACGCAAGTGAATCGGCATGTGGAAGGGGAGAACACGGTTCAGAAGTGTGTCAGTGCAGTGCAGTACATGTGTGCGGCTTCAACTATCATTGAGAACACAGAGGCAGTAATATGAATGTTGCGGACTGATGGCAGTGTAATGGCAAGTGCAGTAATTCTGTGTGAACTGTTGGTAGTGGGTTGTAGGGATAAAGTAACCCGACCCCAAGGGCGGGGGATGGCTTGGAGGCAGTGCATGGCTCAAAATGATTGCTCAGAGTACCGTGTTGTAGTAGACAGTGTGGGCAGGTGTCAATTGCATTCTTTCAGTCATCTGGGACTACAGCAGGGGAGAGGAGGACAGTAAGCACAACACATAAGGAAGCATCAGAAGTGCCCCAGACCCAGACAAGCTACAACAGCAGTTGCATAGAGGCAGGGAGGCTGTATCAGAGGGAGGATTCCGCTCGACACAGATGAGAACCACAAACTAATGGCGATGAGGAGCAACTGACCCTGAGTGAGCAGGAGAAAAATGAGCTTGCTGGGAATGCACAGGGTCCAGGAATGAACACTCATAGCCACTGTGTGCCTGTTCCATCCGCACAGTGTGATTGAGGTACCCTGCACCAATGCCAAAGGACTTTCCACACAGTCCAGGTTTGGCAGCGTTGCAGAGGGAAGAGTGTATATTCACAGAAATTTGGGTACAGCCCATTGCAGTAGTCTGCCATCGGAATCACCAGTCCCATGGAGACAGTGAGCTGCTGGGGGAAGGAGAGGTAAGGAAGAATGCCTCTGAGGAGGAACAGCTTGCAGGGTGACCTCACAGAGACATCAGTCATGTGATGATAGAAGGTGAGTAGTTAGTGGAAGATCATCATAGGCTATCCGCGACCATAGGTTGGAGCAAGAATAGGGCCAAGAGAGGCTGCACAGAGATTGTCATGGAAGGAGGGAGCAGGTGTGGTGATGAGGATTGCCTCTGTGTACAGGACATGGTTTGTATGCTGTCTGCATGACAACAAGCATGTATCAGTGCAACATCACATGGGTCACACATGGCAGTCATGTCAATGTAGCCTGAACATGCAGACAATTGTAACACATCACCCAAGCAACATACACATGGCCTGTACACACCATCACCACTCACCGGACATTGTCTCATAATTTGGCAGGTCTCCCATGCCTTGGACCTGCTACATGTAAGTGATTTCAATTCGGCACACAACCAAGTCAACGCCTAGCATGTAATGCACAACTGAAATCCTTATTTATTTTGTCTAAAAGTTCTTTATTCTGAACGATATACCATTCATATCACACCCTTCTCCTGGAACCCCCCCCCCCCGCCCCCACCCCCAGGTCACACTGAACCAGGAATCAGGCTGGTTTGCAGAGGTAAAGATTTACTTATGTATTTGAAATTTGGTCACAATATGTTTTTATAGGTACACCACACTCACCAATGGGGTGAGGTAATACGGAATAATCTCTTTAATACACAAGGAGTAACAGTGAGCAAACAATTCAGCACAGAAAATAATACTTGTGTGTGGTTTGAGATCGGATAGCACTGTGGTTAAAGGTTCCCCCTGCACACCCCTCAACCCCAAATAGGCAATGTAAAGAGATAGGAGGAGAGAGCAGGTATTCAGGAAGGGCAGAATTCAAACAGGCTATCAACCCCACTTCCCCCTTTCAAAAACAAGAGAAAACGGAATTGACTATCAAGCTGTCAGAATGGCTTTTAAAGTTATCTTCAGAATGGACTAGGCAAAAACACCTAATATGGTCAAAATTGCAGAAATTGCTATAAATTCTTATGGGACCCGCTTTGGATAGTTGCACACAAACACAAGCAATGATTTAATACACAGAAAATATTTGAAATCTTAAAATTCAAGTCAGAAACAATCAAAAACTGTTTTACACGTGTAAGAATTTCCCAAAATGAAAATTCGTGGCAAACTTTTCACTGCGCGATAGTTGTGATAACGGGAGAACCGTATTGATTTGGAATGCGGTTTTAGATGCGATTTAAAGCTGTGGATGTTAGCTACAAGCAGCAGAAGTTGGAAAACGGAGGGAATTATAGGAGATTTAGTAGAGGTTGTTTTTTTCAGATAGGCGCAAGAATGGAAAACAGGAATGCACTTTTAACATGACAAAAGGGTTTCTTACACTAGAGGATGACTATGAACAAAACGAATACCACACAGGAACACAGTCACTTGATCAGAATGACTGCCTGCAGAGGAAACTTGCCTTTTTCATATGAGAAAAGATCAGCGCAAAGATAGTTTTAGCAATACTAGACAGGAGGGAAGATTGGATGGTTTGGATAGAGATTTCAGACAATTCAAAAATACTCCTAACACTACAGGTTCTGAATACAAAATAGGATGGGTTTAAGATAGGGATTGACTATGCAAAGTACATATGCCAGTGACACAATTCTTTCTATAGATACTCACTGGATATGTTTTTAAATGGAACCAGCAATTCTGGTCAGGGGATAGGATCTGGTTTAGGACAGACGGCTGGGCACATCGGACTGGGTAGGATCAGCAAGGTGCTCTGGTCACGGCAGGTCACAGGACTGGACTGGATCTGCAATGCACACTGATCACAGCATGGCACAGGACTGGATTGGATCTGCCCTTCTTGTTTATGATGATATTATTTTCAGCAGGCAAGCAGTACAGCGCAGCCCGGCAGTCTTTTGATGCTTCCCCTTAGGTTTGTGGGGTTCTGGTTCTGGAATTTTGAGGCCTAGCTGAAAATGGTTCAGCTATGCAATGGGTTTCTGCTTTGCCAAGTTTCTGGAGTCTGGAGCAAGGAAGATGTAGAGTTCAGCAGCAGGGTGCTCTGCCAGCATAAGCATAGTGAGTGAATCTGTCTGTCTGATGTGTGGTGAGCTGTCTCTATTTATGCTATGAACAGATGTCATAAAGGGGGTGTGTGTGGGCCGGTTTATCCTAAGCTTGCCCCTTTTGACAGGTGATTGGGTCAGAGTCTACTCTCTGCCTTGATAGGAGGAGCGAAACAGAGTGTCACCTTTATGGTGTGATTTTATGAGGCTGAGAATCCACCCCTAGCCCCTGGAACACAAAATCTACTTTTGGCACAATCCATATTTCCACATGTGCAACCTCTATAACAGTCACATATACAGATTACATATTTTCCATTGCAGCTACTCCTCAAAACCCTGTAGCTGTGGGATCTTGTCTCTGTTTTTCACAAAATTGTGCCCTTTTCATCAGGAACACAATGTCCCATTTTTAAGCAAATTTCTACAAATATGCGTGTTGAACATGGGCATAAGTGTATAAAGTTTCATACTTCTAGAGGAGATACATTTTGCGTAAAATCCCATTTCTTGCCATTTCTTTCCAGAACATGTCACACGATTTTGCCGCCTCTTGAAACGTGCAGCCAAAATTTAGATTCACAAATCTGTTACTTTTATATTTTTCACAATTTGGACTGGCAAGTTATAAGTCTTTTAAAAAAATGTCTTTGTTAATGTTCAGCCACAGATGGTTGTTTGGGTCCGCCTCGTTTTGTCTCCCTGCAGTCCAGGAGCAGTCTCCTCCCTGCTTGCTCTTGGCAGAGGCCATTTATGACTGTCTTCACACCTCGCATTTCCTTAGTTGCAGCTGGTCATTATTCCTCATGCCTCTGTAGACCAGGTTCTTTCTGTCATGCCATTCTGGAAGCTATTGGGGAAATGGCTGCGCCATTACTAGCTCCATCACGTTCAGACCGTTTCTCCTGTAACGGTCTAGTTGTTTTCAAGATGGCCGCCACCACGTACAAACACCCACGCCTACAGCAGCAGAGCGCGTTGCACCGTGTTTACCTCTGTGCGTTACGCATGCTCTGTGCTTCGGTTCTGTGTTTCCTTCCTGTTCTGTCCTTGTGTTCTAGCTCTCCTCTCCCACGTCCTCCCGCCTCGTTTCGTTCTGTGCCTTTTCCCCTGTACCTTTCTTTCTTGTCTTTGTACCTTGATTTCTTCCCTATCTGGTCTATGTTGTTCCATCTTGGTCCCTGTTTAGCCTTCATTTTGCTGTCTTCATTTGCTCGTCATCTGCTTGTTCGGGTTCAGTCTTTCCTTGTCTCCATTTCCTGCTATTTTCATAATTTCCTTCCTTTCCTCCCATTCTTACCTGTATTGCTGCATGTGCATCTGAGCCTGCCTACTCCCGTGTGTCATGAATTTCCGGCCAGCACTTCTCCTACGGACTTCTCCCCAACTCCCCTGCTGCAGACTAGTCAGTATTGGTGGCCGTCTTCCGGGCTTTCGTATTCCTTGGACTTGCACCCTTGGTTCTGAGAAGGGCTACCTGGTTAACAGTGGAAACTACACTTCTTATGAACTTGACATCTCCGGCCAGGACTAACAGGGCTTTTATGCCGGAAGGCTTTTCCCTGTCATTTGTGGGCTAGCTCCCGGGAAGACCACTCTGTTGGGGTCTACCCAACCGACAGGGTGGCATCCTGGGGAGAGAGACCTTATCTACTTCAAAAGAAGAAGAAGAAAGGGAAACAAGTACCAAAGAACATCAGGAAACAGAAGAACAGTCAAGGAGAAGACCTCATGGAAGAAACAGGTGAGGAAGAATGGAGGGAGGAAACTGGAGGATTTGACACTTTCCTACCCCATAATCAGAGCTTTTGTGTGATTTCCTGCTGGGGGGAAATACCTTCCTTCTGTGAGAAAACCTGTTAATCCAGTTTGGTAGCTTCAGCCAGGTTTATTTTAATTGTTAATTTTTTTGAATTTTTCCTTAGCTCAAAACAAACATGTATCAAATCACAGCTAGAATACTTATTCAAGATTTTAAACCATGGGATCAAAACAATTACAAGATGGATTACTATCAGTAACAGGACTCTTAGATTGCAAACATTTGATTTCAGTTTATACATGTTAAAGTTTAATCAGGCAGGCCCTTGACAGCAGTCATTCATGTGGCCTAGGGTACTGCACCCAGAGATTTTTGACAAATCCACAGACAGGCCACTTTTGCTGTGGAAATCCCCTTATGCTCTCAGCTTTTCATGACCGTGTAAGTTCACAATGATTTCTTAAACTAAGTGAATTGTAGCACCCAGCAAGAATTTTGGATGTTTGAGGGTGTTCTGTACCAGCATTCCGAAGTTTCAGCAACAAAGAAATATGGATTTAAAGCAAGATTTTGGGGTTTCATTCAGAAAAGCACTGCTTTTTCCTTCTGTACTCCATTTTCACTTGTTGTGGAGACCAGTGACATCTTTCCGGAGTGAGAGCTCTGATCCACCACTGACAACATGCGTGGCAGATTGGCAGCCATCTCTTTGTGCGTTGCAAAGCGCGTTTTCCGATGTTTTGGTGCGCACAAAGGTTTCGCAGACATTTTGCTGTTTTCTGGCACCATCATAACACAGTGATAGCAGCTCAAAAGTGGGTCAATACAGTACAGTACCAGCCTGTACCACTGGAGCACGCTTCTTCCTCTTGTGAAGTGGTGTGGACCGTGCGTGGCTTGTGCTGCTCTGGTCAGTAGGGCCTGAAGTGCAGGTGGTCTGGCCAATGGGATCAGGCAATGATGTCACAACCGAAAGTTGGCCTGCAGGTATTGGCAGCTGAGTGCTGTTGCCAGGACCCTGCGCCACACCTGCCTTGGTGACAAGGGCCGGGATCAATCTAGTCCTGGCTGGGTGACCCAGAGCAGGGGTGCTGGTAGCTGCAGCTGCCCCTGCAGCTTCCACACCCTTGCTGCTCAGGACAGCAGATGACACTGCTGCTCCAGATCCTCGCGTCCTGGTGACAGCAACTTGCCCCACATGTGCCTTGGGCTTCCGGACATAGAAATCGGCCATTGAGTCACCCTGTGTCTGTTCTGGGACCCTGCAGCTTCCACACCCTGGCTGCTCGGGACAGCAGATGTCACTGCTTGTTGGGTCTAACGGGTGCTGGGGATGCCAGCAGCAGCTGTATCTCCCTGACCCACTTGGGTGGGGGCATGGCTATCCTTGCATTGGCCCAGACACCTTGCCCTCGTGGACCACCCTGGCCACGTCACCCATCTTGTCCACCATGGCCACGTTGCCCACCTTGGCCACCCTGGCCAGCCTGGCCACCTCACCCACCTTGGCCACCCTGGCCAGCCTGGCCACTTCAACCACCATGGCCACCTCTGGGAGGTCGCCCAGCTTTGCCTCCCTTACCACTTGCTGCCCTCCCAGTCATGACACTGATAGACTAGTGCAATGGGAGGTGCAGACTAGTGCAATGGGAGGGGGCAGGGTACGTTATGGGAAATGTGCCACTGTGCTCCAGCAAGGCTGTATGTGACCCCGGGGGAAAAATAATCGGTCATGCAACGCTCAGGCACCACAAAAACAAAACTAAACTTGTATGCGACCCCCACGTGTCTTGAATAAATGTCCCATAGTACGCTGTGGCACCCAGCAACACAAAAAATGCATGTGCGAGGAACACGTAGGCTACTATGACCTCATAAATGGGATACATGGCACACAGTGGCAACCACAGTGTGAGAAATGTGTGCGCGACTCACCGTCTGCCTCCAAAATAAGAAGAAAAACACATGCGCTTGTGCGTGTAGGCAACTCCTCCGCCAAAACAAGAAATACGCACTGCCACAGTAGTGAACAATATGCGTGTGAACCCACAAAAATATGAATTTCACGCGTCAGTCTCCACAAAAAGCATCTAAATTGTATTGTTGTCCTACGCGGACCTTTAACCCATACTGAATGGCAACGCCCTACGTCCAGCGTGCATCACGTAGCTTATACGCTTAGGGCCTTTCCTCTGATTACATGCTAACGCACTATTTCCGCACGTGCGGAATCACTCTGTTTCCGGTTGGCCGCACGTATGCACATGGAAACCCACGCTCCTGCCCACAAGGCCATTTACCTGCCTCCACCTGCACCAAGCTGCCTCTTGGATCCATCTGCTGCTGCCAGCCCACTCTGTGTGCCTGCTGCCCACGTGCCCTGCATTTTGGCGCCTGCTCTGAAGCCATTGCCAGTGATCCTGTTGCTGTGACCACCTCTGCTGATTCTGAAGACTCCCGACTGCCATTCCATTGCTCCACAGCCCAGCCCCAGGACCACCTGCCCACCCACACCTGCCTCGGGGGTTGAAATGTCTGACCCATCTCCATCTGCGGCAAGTGGAAACCCCCTTGCAGAGAGGCAGGGGCCTGTCAGCTTCTCTTCCAAATAAGTTGGCATCCTGGTGGAGCAAATCCTGAGGCATTATGATTCCCTCTTCCCTGGACCACTGCGAGGTGACAAGGAAGGATGGAGTAAGATCTGGGTGGGCATTGTGGGTGCCATCAACGCACAGGGGGTTCCACCCCGTGACTCCTGTCATGTCCGTAAGCGTTGGGAGGACTTCAGGTCCAGGACCCTCAACAAGGCCCGGCGACTCCTCAAGGCTGGTGATGATCGAACAAGGCGCCAGAGCCGGTTGACCCACGATGAAATGCGGGTCCTGGAGTGCATCGACCCAGCACTGTACGCCCAGGTCTTGGATTTGGTGCTCCAATTGGAGTCGACTGGTAAGTCTTCATGTGTTCTTGTCCACCATAGTGCATGTGTATGTTGTTGTGTGGCTGGAGTGTGCACCTTGGCCTCGTGTCTGCCATGCCTCCTGTACAAATGTCTGTGTGCATGTCCCTGACAGTGTTGCATGTGAGTCCATTCAAGCGTGACCCACATAAATGGTGTCTGTGTTGCAATGCGTGATACAGACCGACATGTAACGAGATGCACATGTTTGCATACCTGTGTCTGCACTGGGGCGTGCGAGAGGTGTGACACATGGGTGCTTATGTCACCATCATGGACATGCATTGTGTACATGTGCGTGTGTCTGAGCAGTGAATGTGTGACTGGCCAACCCCATGGATGCATGACACATGAGCATCTAAATGCATGATTGACTCATGGGGCCTAGTTGTCGCCAAGTGCACTGTGACGGGAGGTCTACATGGCCTGATGCATGACTGTCAGGTGATGTGTGTGTATGTGATGTGCATGTACCATGATGCATGTGAAGTTGAGCCCCTCTTCTGATGTGCCCGCAGTGCCTTGTACATGGATGTGAATGTTTGTTGCACATGGAATGCATGTTTGTGCATGTGAGTTGCTTACACTGACCTGTGTGTTGGGGAGGGTGATGATGGTTGTGACGTTTCACAGTGCCACTCATGTGCATTTGCTTTGTGTCAAGCACAATTTGTTCGGTACACTGATGCTTGTGTTGCAATGTCTCGTTATCCACAGTGACGACGGATGAAGAGGGCAGAGTTGGCACTGTGGAGCACCACAGCAGGGTAGCCTCCACCAGGCACTGATGCAAGGCCCAGTCGCCCTCCCAGGTTATGTCAGGTGCTGAGGGGAGGCCCAAAAGGGTGAAGTTGGTTGTTGGCTCCTCGGCATGGGACAGGTGAGACCACACAAGAGCAATCCGAAGCGGAAGACAATGGGGAGTCACCCAGGTTGGTGGTGGTGGTGGAGGAAGAGGAGGCCACATCAGCCCAGCACATGGATCCCGGCGGGGTGATGAGGTAGGTGTTCCTAGTGCAGTCCTGGGTCAGGGGCCAGAGGCAGTGCAGGTCACCGTGGAGTGGCCTGTGACTGCTCCTGTCCCTGGAACTACGACTGCACCAGTTTGCACCTGTGGGCATGCCTCAGGCCAGACCCGTCCGCAGGTGGTGGATGTACCCACAGAAATTAATCTTCCACTACCTGTGGATAAGGCGATTCGTGACAGGGATGAACCTGTGCTAGCCGGTATTGTGAGGCATACAGCCAGCATTCGTGATGATGTGCAGGCTTCCAATCGGGGCTTGCACATCATCACAATGAGGTCTGTTGCCTCATCAACTGGCCAGCATAGTTCATGGTCACAAATGTGCTACGTGTGCTGGCCACTGCTGCGACCCCCTCCTCCTCCTCTGTGCACCAGTTGTCCTCCCTGCCGTCTTCTGGCCCAGATACCACCAGGGCCCCCTGTGTACCTGTCCAAACCCCAGTGGCCAGTCTGGTGGAGACCACATCCCTGCCACAGTCGGGAGTCGAAGGAGGATCATCAGAGGTGGTCAGCGCAGCAACAGGACCAATGGCAATGGAGGAAGTGCAGGCACCAAGCAGCAGGGCACGTGCGTGACAGCCCCGGGGCTTGTCATCATCCAAGAGGCTGTCCCGGAGGCGCAGGCACCATGCTTTTTGGCAGCAGCAGGCTCGTCGTAGGAGGCGACAGGGCTCAGGGCCCTCAACATCAGAGGGGCAGGTGCCGGCCATCGGGCAGGCGGGAAACGTGGTTCTTAACACGAGGATGTCTTCCGTGTTGGAGCAAATGGGCCAGCAGATCGGAGCAGAGTGGCGGTGGGCACAGCAGGCATGACTCACCATTGCAAGGCGGAGAACACTCTGTGTTGGGCAGAGAGGCGAGACGGGTTCCTCGAGGATTCTCTCAGGGAATTTGAGAGGAGCACGTTGGAGTCCCTGTTGGCTCTCGAGGGGAGAGCAGAGGCCCGTCTCAGGGAAATAGATGCAGAGTTCGATGATGCCCTGTCCGAAACCCTTGGGGGAAATGGTGAGTTGTAGGACTAGTCCGCTGCCTTTGTAAATAGTTCTTTAGGAGTAGGTTTCATTGTTTTTTTAAAATTTTATTTGGAGTTCCTGGACTTTGTTCCGCATCCTGTAAACAGTTTTTTTTATAGTACCTTTAGGGTGTTCTTGTATTTTTGGGGATCATGGACTCGTGAACTTTGTATATAGTTGGGATCTTGTCGTTTCTGGACCAATTTTTTGTTACCATGGAGCAATGGTTTTGTTCACATTTTTCTTTGCATTTTCATATGCAATAGACATAGACCACAATTTGGAGACTTTCATTTTTCTTTCATAATTTGTTTTTCTGGATTTTAATTTCATTTGGATTTATTATGATGATGATTTCACTGGTTTTATTTTAATGTGTTTCATTTGGAATCAGGATCATTAATACATTTGTATACCTTGGAGTACAAGTAGTGTATGCTCTCAATATAATATTTTGGTGCATGTTTCAATCTTCCCTGTCTGCATTACATGGCCCTGCTGTTGAGCAAAGTTGAGTGTTGAGGTGCACCGTGTGGGTGCAGCAGGTGGTGGGATTTTGGTGGACATATGCTACATGATTGAATGGTGTACAAATCTGGGGGGACATGAGTCGGGGCCTGCCTGCAGGTTGCCATCACTGGTGAGGGTGTGGGGACATGAGTCGGGCCTGCCTGCAGGTTGCCATCACTGGTGGAGGTGGAGGGGACATGAGTTGGGGCCTGCCTCCAGGTTGTGGTCACTAGTGGGGGATGGGTTCATGAGTCGGGGTCTGCCTGCAGGTTTCCGTCAATGGTAGGGGGACATGAGTCGGGACCTGCCTGCAAGTTCCCGTCACTGGTCAAGGGTCATGAGTCAGGGCCTGCCTGCAGGGTATGGTCATGGGTGATGGGGGGGTCCCTTGTGGTGCGGGCTGCCTGCGGGGTATGGTCATGGGTGATGGGAGGTCCCTTGTGGTGTGGGCTGCCTGCGGGGTATGATCACAGGTGGGCTGCCTGCGGGGTATGGTCACGGGTGATGGGGGGATCCCATGTGGTGTGGGCTGCCTGCGGGATTTGTTCTCGGCTGATGGCAGTACGCACAGTCTTTTCCACGTGATTTGGCTGGGGTACTCTATTTCGCGTGGGTACGCACAGCCCTTTACACGTGATTTGGCTGGCGCCAGCAGGGTATGCGATTTTGCGGGGGTTTAACATGTCTTTAATTATATATTTGTAAATGTAAAATAGAATTCCATTTTGTAATGTAAATTACAATATTTATGAAATTATTATGTATATTGTGTTCTTTAAAATGTATGTTTTACTTGATTTTCTTTATGTGAAATAGGTATAGTGATTTTTGTATTTTTAATAAAAGTCTTGTAGATGGATTATAGGGATGGATATTATAATATGCGTTTTTTTTTTATTCTTTGATTGTGCACTAAAGAATTTTTTGCAACTGTGTACATATAATTTACTTTTCAGTTTTATGTATATACTTCTTATAGTTTTTTTTGAGTTAAGGTTACCGGGAAATTTGATTTTAATAAAATTATTTTTATAAATGTATTGATAACATTCAAATTATGTTGTTACATAAACGTTATAATTTCTATTGTTTGTAGACATATGGGGGCCGATTCATGGAACAAACGTGTGCCGAAAATCCATGCGCAAGCAGGCGCAAGGTAGCGCAAGCGCGAGAAACGCAGCGCATGCGCATGTGTGCGATTCAAGGAAGACGCTGCGCGTGTTTCCTGCTGTCCGTGCGCCCAATCCAGCCATGGCGCACGCAGGCATACACGGCGTGCACTACGCGCACAGCAAAAGCGCACATAGCGCGGCGCACACAACCAAAGTGGGCGGAACAGTGGGCGTAACACGCGGAATGGGGAATAACGCGTGAAAACGAAGGCGTAACTGGGGAAGTACTGCAGGAAACTACACGGAACGCCCACACGCATGCGAACAACCCGTATTCATGGATCCGAATACGGGAAACCCGCGCACAGCAAAATACGCACACAGGCGTCAACGCGTCCGCCACACGAAGGCAGGCGGAAGCGTCCCCGCGCACAGTATAAAAGTGGGCGCAAACAACAAACACGTATATACAGCTACGATGAATGCCCCATTTGTCGCAGCACTGATCGTGGGACACCGCAGGAGGAGGAGAATAGCCAGGGCATGCATTTTCGCACCACGGACAAGCCTTTTTGGGATGCCTGACGACCAGGTCTATGGCAGGTATAGGTTTCCACCCCACATCATCCTAGACCTGGTCAGGGAGTGGGAAGATGACCTTACATCCCCCACCCTTTGCTCCCAAGCATTGAGCCCCTTGGTGAAGCTGCTCAATGTCCTGCATTTTTTGGTCACTGGGTCAATTCAGCGGACTACTGCCATAGTGGGGGGGGTCTCACAGGCCACGCAGTCACACTGCCTACACCAGGTACTGGAAATCATGACAGCGCGCCCCTCAGTCCGCAGGCACATATACATGCCCAGAACACCCGCAGAAAGGCAGGCCGTTGTCCTGGATTTTTTCAGGGTGGCACACTTCCCCAAAGTGCTCGGTGCCATAGATTGCACCCATGTGGCCCTACGTCCACCTAGGGCCACTGAGCACATCTACCGAAACTGCAAGCACTGGCATTCCATCAATGTACAGGTGGTATGCGATGCAAAGGGAATCACCACCTCTGTCTATGCAAACTACCCTGGCTCCACCCATGACAGTTTCATATACAGAATGTCCGCCCTGAGTCGGGCCCTGGAAGCTGGGCAGCATGGCGACACATGGCTCCTAGGTGAGTACAAATGCCCTTGCACATGCATGCATGTCACACACACACACACACACAAATAAACAAACCACAATAATCACAACCATTTACACCTCCCCAGGGGACAGTGCCTACCCTCTGAGCAACCACATGATGACGCCAATCCGGAACCCCACCACACCACCCCAGGTAAGATACAATGCCGCCCATATTGCAACCAGGGCCATAGTGGAGCGCACATTTGGAGTGCTCAAGTCACGTTCCCGCTCCCTTGACCGCACTGGCGGGCAGCTACTCTATGCACCACCAGTAGTGTGCAGGATCATTGTGGCAGCATGTGTCCTGCACAATGTTGCAACACGGCAGGGCGTCCCGGTGGACATGGTGGTGCCCCCACATCCCCAACCACAGGCACAGGCGCTGCCCATGGGAGGGGACAGGGCACGTGGCGAGGAAGCCCGGACCCAGCTTGTGTCCACATTTTTCACCTAAACTCCCACCACTGCGGAGTGCACACAGGCCTGGCACATACCAGGTGACAATCGATGATGACAAAGAGACAGTCAACTGTCACAACCCTACCACCCTGAGATAGTTGCCATGGAAGTGCCACATCGTCTGCATCCCTAGCTACTTAAACACAAGCTCTCCTGTGTGACCAAAAGGCACACATATGACATGACATGATATGGCCTATACACAAGTATTTCAAGGTGCGATGAGGCAGGGAGGGGGGAACAAGGGAAGACAGACAACGGTACTACTAGGCCAGGTGTCATTGAGATTGTGCAAGTGCAGGGGTAGGGGGAAGGGAAAAGTGCAAGGGGAAGGGGAGGGGGGTGCAGTACAGGGGAAGTAGACCAAAAAGCAAATACATAGGTCAGCTGGTGGCAACTGCAAAGGTAAGTGCAGACAAGTGCTGGGAAGGGGGGGCTGTAGGGATAGAGAGACAGTACCGCAGTGCAGGGGTTGCAGGGAGGCAGTGCAAGTGGAGAGTGGCTGGGCCAGGGACCGAGGTCGGTGAGAGTGGCCCAGTTGCAGATCCAGTGCAGTTCCAGTGAATAATTTTGCAAGGGAGAGGCAGAGAGAAAGCAGAAGCAAAGAGGAAGGTCTTGGGGTGCTTCCCGAACCGGAGATGGTTCCCCTCAAGTTCCAGTGAGGCAGGAAGGCTGTTCCAGAGGGAGGGCCCTGCCGCGGAGAGAGATCTACCCCCAGCTAGTTGCTCTGAGAAGCGGATGACCCTGACATGCAAGGTGTGCATCACACACACCTGCAAAACAGGCCATGGCCATCACTGTCATGTCACTCAAACCCTCCCAAACCACAACATGACATGGCAAGCAATACCCATACACCAACACAGTAACAATAAGGTACACATTGCCATGTCCAAAATGTACAGTGGCATCAGACAATGATGCCTGACCTGGAATCAGATGAAATGACAGACCAACAACCTCCCACCCAAAATAAGTCATTTAAAAATGCATTGTAAGAGTTGTAGACGTAACATAACAATGAATGCCTGTCTACATGCACATTGTGCATTGCAAAATCAACACTGCAGCTTCTGTGTGCTGTGTCCTACTCCTGCAACACACTGCTCAGCGCACAGCACAGTGAACAGCCATTGTGTGTGATGCACACCCTGAGCATCACATCTAAGCGACAGACCACATCAAAAAGCAAATTAGGCATGTACAGGATCCATAATTGGTCACAGAACATGTGCTGCAGGGACAAAGTGGGCACCAGAAGGCAAACAGTGTACACGTGGATATGCAAGGGTGGGAGTACAAGTAGTGCATCAGAGTGCAAGTGTGTGGGTCAGCAAGGACATGCACTCAACATATACATGTGCAATCAAGTGACCATCAGTGTTCTCTACACATCACATGTGAACATTCACCATGTGTACACCCCAGCATGTCAAACCATAACTATCCCCTCGCACCTGAAAGGTAAACACAACACATGAACAGGCATTGATCAGCAGAACACAACATGTACATAGGATACCACCATTACAATGTCAGGGTTCCCATCACACTGCAGGGCAAGGCAACTATCAACAACAACCCCCCCTCCCTCACAAATGACCATGACCCACTGAACAACTGCACCTGGGTCATGGAGCCTTCAACCCTCAATTCCACCTGGCCACAGGATCACCTTTACCCTTCGTCACCATCTCCCACCTTGTGTGTAAAAAGGTGCCTGCACCCTCAGAATCCACACTCATTTCCAAAATCACAAAATCCAAGCCATACAAACGAACCAGAACACCCTCCAGTAGAAGACTTGACGTAGCGGTACCTCACAAAGGCCAAGTACTATCACAATGATGCAACAACCAAGGTAGCACAGTAAAACAATGTCACAACAGGATGTGAAACATGTGTGGTACATAACATAGGATGATGCACCATGAACGGATGTGTACTGTCACAGGTACCGTGTACAGGCACGGGAGTGTCATGAAACAACCACCCCCACCGTGTCCCGGGTGCCTGCAAGGTCAAACTCACACAGGCCCCTGAGACTCTGGTGGGGAAGGAGGTTCAGAGATATGCAGTCGGGACAGGTGTTGGCACACTGGATAACTGGAATGAGTGGCAGGAGAGGGGAGGAGGAATGACACATGAAAGTAGGGAATGCACGAAAATGTACTACCTGCATGAACACATACACAATCCAAACAAACTTGGACATCATTGTCATGGCCTTCTGTAGTCCAGGCTTAGGAGTGGTATGAACCAACCACCCCCTCTAGGGTTTTGGTGCCTGCAAGTTCGGGGCTTACACAGGCATCCGCAACCCCAGCGGGGAAAGAGGGTTAGGGAACGTTGCTTGGTTAGGTATGGGAAGCAGGAACACCGGGTAGAGGGTACAGGGTTCAAAATTGCATATGATTCCGGGTGATTAGGGGGAAAAAAACATACCAAATTGAATCACACATACATCCATGCATTAGTGCACCCCCCAGCAAGCCTATGCAGAGCAGTTTGAAAGAAAAACAACAAGACACTTAGCTCTGGTTTTGAGTGCTGGCCTCCTGCCTGCACACTCTCAGGTCCGGTTACAGGAGCACTGCAATGCTGCAAAGAGAGCCACAGTCAACAACCTGTACGTGCCAATTACACAAAAACACACCACCAAACATGCCCCATAGCACCAAACTACTCTACAAACAGACAATCTGGTGTAGATGCTTCATACCCATATATATCATTACCCCTGTGACGGGTCATACACAGTCAATGCAGTAAGTCAGCCGCCTGTGGGTGCGTGGCAAATGGAACGCCAATGTGTCACAATTCACACAGCATGCAATGTTCCCTGGGTAAGCAGACAGACCCATATAGCAAGCCATGACTTCAGAGCAAGTTGCGTACCACCATGACCGAAACAAAGTTGGCAGTGCATTCATCATAAAGTAAATGGAAATGAAATGCACTGCACCCGAGTATATCCCTTGCTGTATGTCCCTGTGAGCTGCCCCTTTCCCTGTCTATGAAGGCTACATGGTTGATACAAGTGCCTCGATGGACCTCGGTGTACCGGAGGGTATGTGCCACTGCCCCTGCAGGTGTCCCAGACAACCTCACAATCAACAGCCA
This sequence comes from Ambystoma mexicanum, assembly GCF_040938575.1. NCBI lineage: Eukaryota > Metazoa > Chordata > Amphibia > Caudata > Ambystomatidae > Ambystoma > Ambystoma mexicanum. The sequence goes on along the minus strand of NC_090923.1, from coordinate 380,805,108 downwards.
TCAGTCCACCAACACATCTGAGCTGCATTCTGTGCTTCAACACCAATATTCGTCCAAGCTCACCCTCAGTGCTGCTACTAAGCCTGCATGTGCAACTCACCTGGTGCAAGCTTTGCTGTGTTGTGGCCCCCCTGTGCTGCTCACCTTGCCTGGAGTTCCTTGGAACACGTAAGCAGTTCTAGGATGTAGATCTGCAATCCCTGTGCCTCTGCTTGTGCACACATGTGCATGTGGGCACCAACAAACATGTCCAGAATTCCGTCGTACAATAGGCCATGTCTGCTGGCAAAGGTGCTCTGGAGGCTCATCCCCCTGCAGAAAGGGCATGAAACACATGTTAATGCTTCAAAGTCATCTGTGTGTGTCTCTTCAGGCATCTCATTACTTGACCATGTGAGAGAGTCACATCATAAATCACACCATCAGTCCGTCTTTCACATCCAAAGTGTGGAACACTATCTACAGCATGAATTGCAACAAGCACATGTACAGTAAAGATAAGAAACATACTACACAATGCATAGCAATTCATGAAACACCCCATCTAGCAAAAACTGAAGAGTGGACAATAACACCAAAAGCATCCCCACTAGGGGTGTAAACACAAGTCACACAGCACCAGACATGCCACAGATATGACAGTCCAAAGCCCTTGTGTAAAAGTTTGTGACACCGAACCATCCTTGCGAGCCCATGGATAAGGGAGGCAGGAGTGGTATATGTGAGTCAAGGACCCCAAGCAGCAAACACATACACAAGACAAGCCTGAAGGGCCCAGCTGGAACAGACAGTGGATGCCTTCAAAAGCCACAAAGCACCGCACTGTCACATGAAAGCACAATAGACAAGCAATTTTAAACTATATTAACTAATTGCACTAACTATGGAAAACCTACATTACCTAATTAAACTAACTATCAAACAGAAACTTAACTAAGTAAACTAAAAGAAAAATCAAAAATGGCCACATACGACCCGGGGGGGAGGGGAGGCACCCAGGAGGCGGGAGGTACAGGGTGCTGCTCAACATCCACATGCGATGATGCTGAGCCAAAAAAAAAAAAACCTCCATGGGCTCAACACCTGCACAGCCCGACCGATGTGGGAGACAGATGGTCGTCCGAGTCTGGCTCATCCTGTAAAGGAGGACGTGGCAGAGTAGCCTGGCCACACCTAGCCACAGCTTGCCCCTCATCGGCAGCAAGTCTGCCGGACGGGTGAGCCTGGTTCTGTGTGGCTATGTGACGTAGGTCTGCATGCAGAACCTCACGTGATACACGTGCTTCCTCTTGCAAGGTAGCACATGTAACACAGAGTTCCTCCTGCAAGGCCTGGCTGGACAACCGCTGCACCACCCGGCAAGCCTGTAGCTCAGCCGAGATGGTACGGTCAAGCTGTGCAAACCTCTCCTCTGCCTGCTGCCTCTGGGACATCATAAGGACACCCAGAGTGGATCTGAGGGAAGCATATTCCTCCCTCAGGGCATCCATGTGCACCTCTGCGTGAGCAGCAACTGCTTGACGCAGAGACGACATTTCAGCCTGGCGTGCCCTGTCTGAGGCCGCCATGCCCAGCCTGAGCGAGCGGGCCTGACTAGCAGGGGGGAGCACAGATCAGGCCACATGCTCCATGCTCTCAGCGATGTTCTCCATTGCTGCCCCCTGCTGTTCTGAATTGGCAGTCATGTCTTGCTCCCACTCAGTATACTGCGGTTGCACGCGGCGACCGCGTTGCCGGGCTTGACCCCTGCGGGACCCAAGGACCGGGGGTCCTCGCTGTGTTGGCACTGCCCGCGGCTGCACGACTACATGCCCCCGTCGACGTGATGTCCCAGGCACATCAGTGACTGGTGTGGAGGGTGACCCTGCATCTCGATCCACCACGGGTGGAGGAACCATGACTGTCTGATCCCTCAGTGCAGGGGTTGCAGACAGAGGAGTGTCCACATCAGAATGACTCACCCCTGACACATGGACTTGATGCTCATCCAACTCAACATGGACGTCAGAGTCATCATCAAGGCTGGACTCATAGGTAGCCAGAGACAAGATGGACTGTAGCACTTGGGGGTTTTCGTGGCTTACCACCCCACGACCCCCACTAGTGCCGGGTTGATGTAGTGGTAACAACCCTGTGTCTGGCTGGACAACACCATCCTCCGCCTCCATTGCGTCATCACCTGAAAAATAGAGAGAAAAAAGGTCACTACACATGTGAGAAGCACACAACACACACACACACACACACACACACACCGACAGCAAACGCATCAGGCAGACATGTGACACACAACATATAACCTGGCATGCATGCTGGGTCAGCTTTGAATTGCTTCTGTGATCAGACCTGTTGAAAGGTGGCAGTTTACATGGAAGTGGGTCTATGCAATGCAGAAAATGTGTATGCCACTCACTACCTACATGTACAAGGGCTCCATAGTGTGTGCCAGGAAATGTGAAGGCAGTGCAATGTCAAATTAAGACATCACGTGCATTGTGCATTCAATGTGTACCATATCTAGAAGCCAAGCAACCCCTCCACCCCAGTACCAAAGCAGGGATGCCTAGCATGGTATCAAAAGGCTGACCATACACCTGTGTATTGACAGGTAGTGTTGACTGGCATCAACAGCTTAATGTGATTCAAGTGACAACACTGCAAATGATGCTGGGACAGTAAGCAGGACACATGATGAAAACTCTGGATTCCGCCCATGTGTGAAAAAGACACAACAACAGTCGGACAGAGTCATTGGCCATTGAACAGGCTGAGGCCTGTGAGCCACACAGATTGTCAGAACCTAAACATGTGTGCAACGCAGGACTGAGCCACAGTTGACATGGGAAGGCTGATGAGATGGCAGGCAATGTATGTAACCAAAGACTTGTATTACAGTGATCATCCAGTCAAGGACACATAGGGGCATGCGTGCAATGCACATTGAGCATGAATGGGCACTCATGTCCCTGCGGGACATCTGACCTATGCACAGTACAAGTGAGATACCCTGCATCAAGTACTAAGGCTGTACCACACGGCATATGTTTGGCAGATTCTACGCTGGAAGTTAGCATCTACATAGGACGCATGAACAAGAAAGTACACATTGGCAAGATTGAAGAACACCAGTGCAAAGGTGGAACTGAGGTGCAGAGTGGCAGAGGAGGGGCAAGGGAGCATGCCTACATGGAGTCCCCGCATGCAGGCAGAGGAGACATGCATGACGGAAGCATTGCATTACTTACACATCAGAACCATGTACACGTCACATGTAGAGGCAATCATTCACAACACATCCCACAAGTGAAACACACACGTCCTCAACAAACACACATCAACACTCACTGGACTGGGCATCAAAGTCCAGCATCTCTCCCATTCCTTTGACCAATTCAGGTGGTATGAACTCCACAACGAGTGCCTCATGCGGAATGAGCTCTTCCTCCTCTGGTGCAGGCCCACCGCCAGTCACCAGAGTCAAGTTGTAATTAAAGGCACGCTTAGCCTTAGTGCTGCGTTTGATGTCATTCCAACGCTTTTTGCACTCTTGCGCCGTGTGCTCCTCATGGCCAAATGAACTGACATGTTCCGCAACATGCTTCCAGTGGGTGTCATGTTGGGCAGCCGTAGTCTGTGGCCCCGCACGTAGTCCACGAGGAAGTCCAGTTCCTGCTTACAGAAAGGCTTCTTCCTCGACGTGCAGGAGGTCGTGGCTGTGTGTGGGGTCCCAGCCTGTGCTGCAGGTGCAACCTTCCTCCTCTTGGACTATGGAGCAGACCCTGGCTGGCTAATGCCGCCCTGACCAGTATGGCCAGTGGGATCGGTGGATTGAGCCAAGGGAGTGGCAGGTGGAGGGATGACCAAAGGCCTGACTTGTGTCAGTGGCAGCTGGGTGCCCACTAATGGACCCTGCGCAGCAACATCAGCTGTGGCAGGGTCATTGACCGCAACGGTCCTGGTTGGCAGACTCACAACCGGTGTGCTGTTGGGTGCATCTGCCCCTGCACTTGCCAACACCCGGCTGTTCGGGGCAGCAGATGTCATGACTGCCCCAGGGACACGTGTCTTGGCCTGAGCAGCCCGGCCTGCCCCTATGGTTTCCCACCTGGCCTGTTGGAGATCTACCAAGGGCTCCTCAAGTGCCAACGCAGCCTGCGCTGGCAGACCCCAAGCCTGGGTGGCGGTGTCCACAGCTGCACCTGCAGCTACCACTACCCTTGGGCCCGTGGCAGTCGATGGAACGGACTGCCAGGTCACACGGGCGCCAGTGCCAGATGCAGAAGCTGCATCCCCCGGAACCAAAGGGGGTGGTGGCATGACTGCACCGACACATGGCACAACATTGTGCTCAAGTGGCGCACCCCTGCCTCTTCCCCCTCTGTGGCCGCCCTGGACACCCTGGAGTCCCCCTACTCCCTGGTCACCACGGCCATGTCCCCGACCACGTCCGCCATGAGGAGGACGCCCAGCTGAGGCGCCCCTCACCTTTGGTGGCCTCCCAACCATGGCACAGATGTAGTAGTGCTGGCACAGATGGAGTGGTGCCAATGGGAGGTGTACACCACAATTGACCTGGGCAATTGGGGTGAAGGGGGTGGGAAGCAAGATGTTAACAGCCCCCCTGCACCTGCAAGGCTGTATGTGACCCCGGTGATGTAGTGACGGGTCACGCAACGTTCAGGGACCCCAAAACTGCAGTAAAACCGTGCACGCAACCCTGCAGCCTATGTGCGTGGATTCAACCTCCCGCAGTACGCGGTGGCACCCAGTAACACGAATAACGCGTACGCGTGGGACACGCAGGCTACTATGACATCGAAAATGGGTGCGATACACAGGGGCACCCGCAGTGGGAAAAAGAGCGTGTGCAACTCACCGTCTGACTAGCGCGATGCAGAAAAACACGCATAGCCAATACCCCCGCCAAAAGAAGAGATACGTCCTTGATAGCTGTGAAGTTGTGATGGCGCGCGAAACAACAGGAAGTAGCAACACACGTCGGCCTCCACGAAAGGCACGTACAGTGAACTGCTGGGCCCGCTCACCTTTAACCCGTGCTGAGGGAAATGCACGCGTGCGTCATGTCACTTACGCGCAATGGCCCTTTCCTCGTATTACACGCGGACGTGCAGTTTTTCACGCGCGCTGAAATGCCCATGCACGCCTGTGCATGGCACGTCACAGGGGCGCTTGCGCTTGAGGGGCCTTCTGTCCAATGAAATTGCATATGCGTGCAGACGCGCTTACCCGCTAAGGGCCTTTCCTCGAATTACATGCTGACGTGAAGAATTTTCACGTGCCAAATCACTCCGTATCAAGCTGGCCACGCGTAAGCACACGGAAGACCACGCTCCTGCCCAGAAGGCTGAATTACTGCCTCCCAGAGCCCCGAGCACGCTCCCACCTGCCATCTGCTGCTGCCTGAATGCCTGCTGCCCACGTACCCTGCCATTTGCTGCCTGCACATCAGCCAGGGGTGCTGTTGCTGTGACCACCCCTGCTGGAACCGAAGACTCCCGACTGAGATTCCATGGCTGCACAGCCCAGCCCCAGGCCCCAGTTGCCCACCCACTCCTGCCTCTGGGGTTGTCATGTCGGCCACTGCAACATCTGGCACCACTGACAACCCCTGGCCAGAGAGGCAGAGGGGCACCAGCTTCAGTGCCAGGGAAGTTGGTGTCCTGGTGAAGCAAGTCCTGGGGCAGTATGATGCCCTCTTTGGAAGTTCCCGCGCCGACAAGGAAGGACAGACTCGGATCTGGACTGACATCGTGACTGCCATCAACGCGGAGGGGGTGGCAGTCTGCGACTTCCAACATGTCAAGAAGCGCTGGGAGGACTTCAGGTCCAGGACCCTGAACAAGGCCCGGGGCCACTTGTCGGAAGATCAGATGAGGGTCCTGGAACGCATATCCCCAGCGCTCCACGTCCAGGTCCTTGAGAGGCAGACCCATCTGGAGTCGAGCTGTAAGTGTACATGCATCATGATTGTGAGCTGTGCGTGTGGTGATGTTTCAGTAGTGTGCAGGTTGCACATCTGTTTGTATGGGGTCGAGTATGGGTGGGGGTGTACAGGGCCGTGAGGCTAACACATGCGAGGGCTGTAATGTGTGAGACATGGATGGTGCTTGTGTGTGTAGGCTTGCATGCCAAATGCAGTTGTGTGGGCACACATGTTTGGATGAAAGTGTATGTAAGTAGACATGTTAGTGATGTCACGCATGTATGTTGTTTTCAGCTGCATGTATCAGCACTGTGTACATGTGCATTTGTGTGTATTTGACAAGGGTGCAACAGTGATGCAACATGGATGCATGTGCCAGCGGGATGTGGAAGACTGATTGGCAGATGTGACATGGATGCCCATCTCAACACTGCGACACTTGGCAGAGGTGTACACATGCATCCAAGTGTGGTGGTGTGTGTACATGTGTAGTGCACTTCCTGTGTTGCATGTGATGTCTGGCTCAGCTTTGCCTGCTCATGCTGTTGTATGTGTATGGATGGTGCTGGCAGTTGCGATATGGCTGTGGTATGGCTCATGTCTGCGAGTTGAAATGACATGTGTGTTGGGGATTGTGATGGCATGTCTGAGGTTTGCCAATGCCACTCATGTACAATTGTCATGTGTGTATGTGTCCATTGTACAGTGCCCTGATGCCTGTGTTTTATTTCTCCCTGTCTGCAGCGTCAACTGATGAAGAGGGCGGAGAAGGTGCTGTGGAGCACAGCGGCAGGGATCCCACCGCCAGCCGGAGACGCAAGGCCCGGCTCCCCGCCCATGTTGTCATCTCGTCGGGGAGTGAGGAGTCCGGTGACGCGTCCCAGGCCGCAGCTGCCGGGGGGAGGTCCAAGAGGCGGAGGTTGGAGTTGGACTCCTCGGCAGCAGAAGGGGCAGCTGGGACCCTACAGGGCCCAACGGGGGAAGATGGCACGGAGTCATCCAGGTTGGTGGGGGGTTTGGTGGAGGAGGAGGCTGTGCAAGCAACAGAGACGGGGTCTGGAGGTGGGGATCCCACTGGTGCTAGTGATGCAGTGCAGGACCAGGGACAGGAGGCAGCACAGGCCGCCGCGGATGGTGCCTGTGTGCAATCCTGTCCCTGATCCTGTCCCTGCATCATCTTGCACCAGCAGGGATGCCTACGTCCAGACCCGTTTTCAGGCAGGGGATGAGCTAACGACAACTGGCCTTCCTCTGCCTGTGGACGTGGCTATCCGGGTCCGGGTTGAGCCTGTCCTGACTGGTGTGGCGTTGCGTCAACGGGCCATGCGAGGTGACCTGCAGTCTTTTCATGAGGAGACTGCATGTCTTCTCAAATGGCTCGTTGACCGCGTCGGCCTACTGGGACAGGTCACCCAGGCCGGATTCCTCCGTTTGATGGGGCTTGCTACGACCCCCTCCTCAACTGAACCCCCTATGCGCCAGTCGTCCTCCGTGCCATCTTCCCACCCATCAGTCACCTGGGTGCCCTGTGGAGCTGCCTCTGACGGTGCGGCCAGGCTGGTGGAGGAGGCATCCCTGCCACAGTCGGGAGTCGGACGTCCAGCAGGGGTGGCCACATCAACGACTGCACCCCAGCCGGCGGAGGATGTGCAGGCAGCAGGAGGCAGTGCACGGGCAGAGGCACAGCAGCAGCAGCAATGTGGTGGGAGCCATGAAGGCTCGGGACCTTCAACATCGGAGGGGCAGGCATCGGCCGGAGGGCAGGAGGACCCAGGACAGAGAGTGTCTTCCGTGTGGCAGCGGTTGGGCCACGCCATAGATGCGGAGCGGCAGCGGGCGGAAGAGGCACGGCTCACAATGGTCAGGGCGGAGAACACCATGCGGAGGGCCCTGAGGTGGGCCGAGTGCCTCGAGGCAATCCGCAGGGGGTTGGATGTGGACACGTCGACGGCCCTGCGGACCCTCGGGGCCATGGAGGAGGACCGCCTCCGGGACATTGAGCAGGAGTTTGATGATGCCCTGGCCCGGGACATCCAAAAGTGAGCCGTCAGACTAGCCCGCTGCCCTTGTACATAGTTATGTAGTTAGTGTTAGGTTTCCTTTATTTTTGAATTTATTTTGGACCTTTTGGACAATGGGCCACATTTTTGTATATAGTTTTTTTTTATTAGTTAGTGTTGTTAGATAGGTTTCATTTCTTTTGTTGGGATAATGGACCCTGGCTTGTTCGTCTGTACATAGTTCACTGTTGGATTTTCTTTTTCTTTCTCCATTTACCCATGGAGCAATGGCTTTCAATTATAATTTTCCATTGGATTTTCTTTTGTGGACTGTAACTTTGGACACCATTCCTTTGGATTATGATTTTGCATTTGGAGGCTGACCATAGGGACCAGGGATCTAGATTGTGATGACATGTTGGCTGGGGAACATGAGTTGGACATGGGTGGGGGCCTGCTGGCAGGTGCCCCACAGTGCTGGGGGGTGGGGGTGATAGGGGACAGGAGTGGGGGCCTGCTGGCAGGTGCCCCACAGTGCTGGGGGGTGGGGGTGCAGGGGAACATGAGTTGGACATGGGTGGGGGCCTGCTGGCAGGTGCCCCACAGTGCTGGGGGTGGGGGTGATAGGGGACAGGAGTGGGGGCCTGGTGGAGGCTGCCCCTGCACTGCTGGGGGGTGGGGGTGCAGGGGAACATGAGTTGGACATGGGTGGGGGCCTGCTGGCAGGTGCCCCACAGTGCTGGGGGGTGGGGGTGCAGGGGAACATGAGTTGGACATGGGTGGGGGCCTGCTGGCAGGTGCCTCACAGTGCTGGGGGGGTGGGGGTGATAGGGGACAGGAGTGGGGGCCTGGTAGAGGTTGCCCCTGCACTGCTGGGGGGTGGGGGTGCAGGGGAACATGGTTGGACATGGGTGGGGCCTGCTGGCAGGTGCCCCACAGTGCTGGGGGGTGGGGGTGATAGGGGACAGGAGTGGGGGCCTGCTGGCAGGTGCCCCACAGTGCTGGGGGGTGGGGGTGCAGGGGAACATGAGTTGGACATGGGTGGGGGCCTGCTGGCAGGTGCCCCACAGTGCTGGGGGGTGGGGGTGATAGGAGACAGGAGTAGGGGCCTGCTGGCAGGTGCCCCACAGTGCTGGGGGTGGGGGTGCAGGGGAACATGAGTTGGACATGGGTGGGGGCCTGCTGGCAGGTGCCCCACAGTGCTGGGGGGTGGGGGTGATAGGGGACAGGAGTGGGGGCCTGGTGGAGGCTGCCCCTGCACTGCTGGGGGGTGGGGGTGCAGGGGAACATGAGTTTGACATGGTGGGGGCCTGCTGGCAGGTGCCCCACTGTGCTGGGGGGTGGGGGTGCAGGGGAACATGAGTTGGACATGGGTGGGGGCCTGCTGGCAGGTGCCCCACAGTGCTGGGGGGTGGGGGTGATAGGGGACAGGAGTTGGGGCCTGCTGGCAGGTGCCCCTGCACTGCTGGGGGGTGGGGGTGCAGGGGAACATGAGTTGGACATGGGTGGGAGCCTGCTGGCAGGTGCCCCAGAGTGCTGGGGGGTGGGGGTGCAGGGGAACAAGAGTTGGACATGGGTGGGGGCCTGCTGGCAGGTGCCCCACAGTGCTGGGGGGTGGGGGTGATAGGGGACAGGAGTGGGGGCCTGGTGGAGGCTGCCCCTGCACTGCTGGGGGGTGAGGGTGCAGGGGAACATGAGTTGGACATGGGTGGGGGCCTGCTGGCAGGTGCCCCACAGTGCTGGGGGGTGGGGGTGCAGGGGAACATGAGTTGGACATGGGTGGGGGCCTGCTGGCAGGTGCCCCACAGTGCTTGGGGGTGGGGGTGATAGGGGACAGGAGTGGGGGCCTGGTGGAGGCTGCCCCTGCACTGCTGGGGGTGGGGGTGCAGGGGAACATGAGTTGGACATGGGTGGGGGCCTGCTGGCAGGTGCCCCACATTGCTGGGGGTTGGGGGGTGCAGGGGAACATGAGTTGGGCATGGGTGGGGGCCTGCTGGCAGGTGCCCCACAGTTCTGGGGCGTGGGGGTGATAGGGGACCGGAGTGGGGGCCTGCTGGCAGTTGCCCCACAGTGCTGGGGGGTGGGGGTGCAGGGGAACATGAGTTGGACATGGGTGGGGGCCTGCTGGCAGATGCACCACAGTGCTGGGGGGTGGGGGTGCAGGGGAACATGAGTTGGACATGGGTGGGGGCCTGCTGGCAGGTGCCCCACAGTGCTGGGGGGTGGGGGTGATAGGGGACAGGAGTGGGGGCCTGGTGGAAGCTGCCCCTGCACTGCTGGGGGGTGGGGGTGCAGGGGAACATGAGTTGGACCTGGGTGGGGGCCTGCTGGCAGGTGCGCCACAGTGCTGGGGGGTGGGGGTGCAGGGGAACATGAGTTGGACATGGGTGGGGGCCTGCTGGCAGGTGCACTACTGTGCTGGGGGGTGGGGGTGCAGGGGAACATGAGTTGGACATGGGTGGGGGCCTGCTGGCAGGTGCCCCACAGTGCTGGGGGGTGGGGGTGATAGGGGACAGGAGTGGGGGCCTGGTGGAGGCTGCCCCTGCACTGCTGGGGGGGGGTGCAGGGGAATGTGAGTTGGACATGGGTGGTGGCCTGCTGGCAGGTGCACCACAGTGCTGGGGGGTGGGGGTGCAGGGGAACATGAGTTGGACATGGGTGGGGGCCTGGTGGAGGCTGCCCCTGGTGGCTGGTGGTGCAGGGGAACATGCGTTGGTGGGCAGTAGTGCAAGGTGACATGTGGGTTGGCTGGGGGGCATGGCCATGGTGGATGGGGTGCCTGCAGGACATGTGCAGGGTAAGCCCCTGTGGTGTGGGCCACCTGCAGGGGCCGTGGAGGGTGTAGAGGGAACACCTGGGAGGACCCACACGTGCAATTCACGTGTGGTGCTCCCCGCCCACCCCTGTAATACACGTACCCTGCTGATATCGTGTGTGGAACTTCCAGCACACCCCGGAATACACATATCCAGGACTTTCGCGTGTGGGACTTCCCGCGCACCCCTGATATACATGTACCCTGCTGATATTGCGTGTGAAACTTCCCGCGCACCCCAAGATAGACATAGCCAGGACATTCGCGTGTGGAACTTCCAGCGCACCCCTGGAATACGCCTACCCTGCTGATATCGCATGTGGAACCTCCCGCGCACCCCGAAATACACGTAGCCAGGACATTCGCGTGTGGAACTTCCCGCGCACCCCTGATATACACGTACCCTGCTGAATTCACGTGTGAAAATTCCGGCGCACCCCTGATGTACACGTACCCTGATGGAATCACGTGTGGAACTTCCCGCGCACCCCTGATATACATGTACCCTGCTGATTTCGCATGTGAAACTTCCCGCGCACCCCAAGATACACGTACCCAGGACATTCGCGTGTGAAACTTCCCACGCACCCCGAAATACACGTAGCCAGGACATTCGCCTGTGGAACTTCCCGCGCATCCCTGATATACATGTACCCTGCTGATATTGCGTGTGGAACTTCCTGCGCACCCCAAGATACACATAGCCAGGACATTCGCGTGTGGAACTTCCCGCGCACCCCTGATATACACGTACCCTGCTGAATTCACGTGTGAAAATTCCTGCGCACCCCTGATGTACACGTACCCTGTTGGAATCGCGTGTGGAACTTCCCGCGCACCCCTGATATGCATGTACCCTGCTGATTTCGTGTGTGAAACTTCCCGCGCACCCCAAGATACACGTACCCAGGACATTCGCGTGTGAAACTTCCCACGCACCCCGAAATACACGTAGCCAGGACATTCGCGTGTGGAACTTCCCGTGCACCCCTGATATACATGTACCCTGCTGATATCACGTGTGAAACTTCCCGCGCACCCCAAGATACACGTAGCCAGGACATTCGCGTGTGGAACTTCCAGCACACCCCTGGAATACACATACCCTGCTAATATTGCATGTGGAACTTCCCGCGCACCCCGAAATACACGTAGCCAGGACATTTGTGTGTGGAACTTCAAGCGCACCCCTGAAATACACGTACCCAGCTGAAATGACGTGAGGTACTTCCTGCGCACCCCAGTGATACACGTAGCCCGCTTGACGTGCTGGTACAGGGTTAGCGCAGCCCTTTGCGCTGGATTGGGGATTTTGATGGCTTTTCCCTGCGCAAGAGGCGTTCTTGGGGGCGTAACTGGCGCTGCTGCAGGGTCACTGCGCCACTGTGCGCCACGGCTGGTTTTGGTAGCTGGAATCCATGAATACGCTGTGCGCGGAAATGGGTTTTGGCGCACGCGGCTGGCGCAGGAATTCGCACGCGCACACTGTGCGCCAGCCGCGTGCGCCACTTGTGCGCTAAATTCTATGAATTACCCCGTAAGTATTTGTTGGTTTAACCGTAACTCTTTTGTAAAAATGTTTTAGAATAGACAGGACCAAACTCCTCCTGGTAGGTTCCCCCAACATGCTAAAAAATCCAGACTCCCAATTTAGTCACTTCACCATCGACACCATCAAAATACCTGTCTCAGACTCAGTCAAAACTCTTGGAGTCTATTTGGATTCCAACCTATCCATGGACAGACAAGTTAGCGTAATAGCCACCTCGGCTGCATATCATGCTAAACTAATCAACACAGTCAGGCCATTTCTCTCCAAAGAGAACTGCACAAACATAGCCAGAGCCATCACTGGCTCCAAATTAGACTACTGCAATGTACTCTTTCTAGGAACTTCCGATAAAAACCTGGATAGGCTACAAGTCATACAGAATAGTGCTCTCCATGCAGCCCAAGGCATTGCTAAAAGAGAACACATCTATGAGGCCAGAAAACTAGCCCACTGGCTCCCAATAAAGGAAAGAATCGTCTTCAAAGCTCTGACACTGACCCACAAGTGCATTCACCTCACTGCTCCTGTCTCCTCTACAAGGCCAACCAGATCACTGTATACCAACATGCTCTGTGTGCCACTAGTAAAAAGAGCCAGAGTGGGCGGATCCAGGTTCCCATATCTCGCACCCACACACTGGAATGCCCTACCTCCCACAATCCGAGGTGAGGCCTCCCTCATCGCTTTCCTTAAAGCTATGGAAACCATCCTCTTCACATAAGGTCCCTCGCATCAGCATGAATACTAAACATATGACCCACTGCATAAGCTGTAATGTAATGACCAATTGCATAAACTGTAATGATAGTATTATGTCTGCTGCATTTTAAAAGAATTCATTGCTGGAGAGGAACGTTATCTACTCATCTACGCGTGTCACAGCATTGCGAGCACTCGAGAGCTCTTGCTGTGGGGCCGGTGCTTCCTGGAGGAGGCGTACCTCGTCCAGGTCACGTGACCGATCACGTGACTTTCACCCACCATTTATTGGAGGACCAGCCGCACGAGCGGCGGATTCTGCTGCATTTTAAAAGAACGCATTGCTGGAGAGGAACGTTATCGGTTCATCTACGTGTGTCACAGCATTGCGAGCACTCGAGAGCTCTTGCTGTGGGGCCGGTGCTTCCTGGAGGAGGCGGACCTCGTCCAGGTCACGTGACCGATCACGTGACTTTCTCCCACCATTTATTGGAGGACCAACCGCCCGAGCGTCGGATTCTGCTGCATTTAAAAGAACGCATTGCTGGAGAGGAACGTTATCTGCTCATCTACGTGTGTCACAGCATTGCGAGCACTCGAGAGCTCTTGCTGTGGGGCCGGTGCTTCCTGGAGGAGGTGGACCTCGTTCAGGTCACGTGACCGATCACGTGACTTTCACCCACCATTTATTGGGGGACCAGCCGCCCGAGCGGCGGATTCTGCTGCATTTTAAAAGAACGCATTGCTGGAGAGAAACGTTATCTGCTCATCTACGTGTGTCACAGCATTGCGAGCACTCGAGAGCTCTTGCTGTGGGGCCGGTGCTTCCTGGAGGAGGCGGACCTCATCCAGGTCACGTGACCGATCACGTGACTTTCACCCACCATTTATTGGAGGACCAGTCACCCTTGCGGCGTTAAGCCCACAGGGGGGACAAGGGCGCAGCCTTAACTGTACTGTTTGGCTGCTGTTCGGCTCTGGTAGGCTCCCGTTTGGCAGGAGTCTTTGTGGGTAACATTAACATCCGGCAAATGTGTTCTTCTTAAATTGGTTATAGTAGGGTTTATTAGCCTTCCTACCAGGATTTTGAGTTTTTGGGCAGGAACCTCTAGTAAGCCCGGACATTGTCCATCTTGTCTGGCTATTTTAGTTTCTGTTTTGGAGGGTTGTCATTTGGGAGGATTCATGATTATTTAACTCCTAAGGAGGATACTAGAGTCAGTTGACTGCTACATTTAGTTGTACACTGGGGAGGAGAGACGGACTAAGGCGGCTCCTCAAGCCATCGGGCGTTCCCAAGGCAGTGAATACTTAATAAGAATATTGTAAATTTAGGTTACAGCCATTCTGAAATGTGTTGAATGTGATATATATTTTAACCGAATTATTTTCCCTCTCAGCTTTTATTCTGCATCTTATTTCCAATTTCTACAGTGGGGTATCTTTTTAATATTCACTATTGCTTTATTAGGTTGTGTTTTATTTGCTGGAAAGTTTAAAGTTTTACTCCGCTGATTTTTAATTAGAGGCTGCGAGTTCTACTCTTCTCTCTCCTTTTTCTATTTTATTTGAAAAGAGTGTTTGTGTGCAATTAATATATTTGAATATGCCTGCACTTAGAAGCGGGTTTGAAACTGTGGAAAGTGAAGAGTATAATGTAATGGAGGTGCAATCAAGCTCGCCGATCAACAGCAAGGTGCCTCCTAACATTGATTCTATGGAAAACAGGGTTGCCGCTAGCATATCAGTGGTAGTCAGTGGTGGAGAGACAAATCACACAACAGAGGTGAGTGGGGATGGACGTCCCATCACTGATTTAGCAGTTTTGGAGACGCAAGTACTTAAGGGGGGAATCAAGTTATGCTAGACACAGATGCTCCTGGGACTTATAGGGAAAGGTTGGACTGTAGACAAGATCTTACAGATGAAGAATGTCTACAACAAAGTTTATGTGGTACTAAAAGGGTGGTTCGTTTTCATGCATCCACCCCTCTTCAGAAAATGATCTTTAGTGAAAAACTGAAAGCTAGGAATACCCTTGGCTTAGATCAATCTAGATTGAATATGACAGGTAATAATAAGGGTAATTACCAGTTTGCTCATATTTCTCCAGCAGTGTTCATTTTTGGGAAAAGTGCACAAGATAAGTTACAAGATGTCACTAGCCCAATAATATCTAAGGATACCAATGGGGGAGAACAATCTAAAGGAATTCCTGTTTGCTTAAACCATAAGCTCAATCAATCGATTGAGGAGGCCGATTTAGACAACTCTTTTTTGCTTATGGCAGATGCCACTGGTGATTTGATCAAAGAAATCATTGACTTAGATATCCCATTAGGGAGAGTTCAAACTAAGGGTAAAGAAGGGAGAAGTCTATCGGAAGGGGCTTTAAGTGGTCCACCATTAGAATATAGAGATACTATTATGTTGGGAAAACAACAAGGGGGTAAACAAGAAACCTATATTAGTCCAGTATTAGAGACATCCAAGATTTGCATACATAAGAAGATAGCATCTACCCAAACTGATAAGGAAAGACACAATCGATTTAAAACAATAGATAGTGCCACTGAATCAGATCCCATAACATCGGATAGGCCTATTGTAGGTAAGGATAAACAGGAAAAATCATGTTTGGATAGGGAGGATAGAGGAGGTTCTCTTCTACTACTCCTATCTAACCTACACATTAGTTTGAATTTGGCCTTCAAAATCCTGGGGAGTCCCAAGAGATGCTCGGTGGTACCCTGGTGGGCCAACAAGCCGCCTTTAATCAATTAATTACACGTTTGGCATTTTTGGAGGGCCTTGTGGAAGGTAAGACTGATAAGGATCATAACATTAAAGAACAGAAGCAATATGTGAAATACAGAGAGGACCAAGATAGGAGGTTGGCAACCATGGATGCTAAAATTACCACTTTGTTGGAAATTATGCTTTCTGGGGATTGCCCTACCTCATCAGATAGAGGGATAGTGGACCAAGAATTCCCTACACAAGGAGGTAAAAAATTACAAAATAATAACCATGGAAAGGATTTGATTTGTCCAGACAGTCCTTCGGTTCTATTGGATGCTACTGTAAAAGGAACAGGGGAATATAATAAAGAACAGGATATAGAAAATCTTAGTGCTCAGGAGAATGAGAGGGGAATGTCCAAGGAGGGGGAATGTTTGAATATTAGTAGTGAAGATGCTATAATTATTCAACAAACCCCCACTAAAAAGGGGCAAAAATGTAAACATCAGACAAAACATGTGGAGAACAATTTAGTAGATCCGATATCGGAAACGGGTAGAACAACGGAGCCCAATGAAGTATGTCCTGTTAATAGCTCTAACTATGAAATCAATGAGATATCCCAATCCCCTGTGTATAGACGTAAAAAAACAAAAAGACAAGTTAGGATGCTCAAAAAAACTAAAAATATGCCCAACACGAAAATTAAAGGCAGACATTCCAATCTTAAAGCAATTAGGAATATTTCTATCCAAAAAGAGATTTATGATAGTGGGGTAGCTAAGGGCTTAAATAGGGAAGAAGGCCAGGTGCAGGGGGAAGTTAGTAATAGAGTGCCTCCAGTGAGGGGGAAAAACTTTAACCCTAATGTAGAAGAGAGCAATTTATTGAGAATTAGGCAAGACCGCCCACAAACTAAGCAAACCAAGATGACAGCTTTTGGTAAAATAATTAGCACCAAACATGCTAGAACATCAATAGGTACGCAACAAACTATTCCTCCTCCCATCGCCCAAGTAATGGCACTGATACTATATTCCAATATGCCCTCCTCTAATGGACTGATTGATGTGGTCGAGTGTGGGAGTGGTTCTACCATTAATAATGTGGGGGTAAGTCCCCTAGATATGCAGACTTCTAAAACTCAAGATTCTAAGGGAAATGCATTAGCAAAATTCTCTATAGATAATACTAAGATCCAATCGACTTTGGCCCAGACACTTCCTAGGATCCATACAGGTAAGATTTTGGGTTGGATTAATAATAATAAAATTGACCCCCAGGCAAATTTAAATAGAACACATATTTTAAATTTGTTTAAAAAAATTCCTTTATTGCGGGCTATAACAACAGATGATATAGACACTATTTCATTACCTGATTATAACAACCATCCAATGGTAAGTTGTTTTCACTCAGTGATGGTTGCAGATATGGTACGTGCCCAAGAAAAAAATCTTAATTCTTTGGGCTATGATCTAATCACACTAGCAGACGATAAAGAGGCCGACAATGTCCTTCAATATAAGGAACCAAGTAACTCCCAAATAGAACAAATCACCCATCTGGATAATAAAAAAGTAGAAAATTTAGATCCAGGATTGGCTCTAATTTCCAATTTTCTAAACAGTGGTAAGGATTGGTCATGGGTGCAACCAGTGCTTAAAACTTTAGAGACCCTTAGACAAGGCAATGGATGTTGCTAACTATGTTAATATTGACGTCATTTCCTGGAACTCATGCGGGGGATCTCATCTAAACACGTTTTTGACTAAAGGGGAAAATTATACCTGCCCCATTTATATTTTTTCCAGGAAACTATGATGTTGTCTGATATGTATATAGAAGGTTTTTATACCTTCTCTTCAATAGCATCAAGGGGGCTTACCGGGCAGCCAAGTGGTGGTCTGATTATTGCTGTGGATTGTAATTTGGGGTTTCATGGCTCCGTGATTTTTAAGAGTTTGTGGCTTTGAGGCATTGTCTTATCGTCAGAGAATAGCGTAGATCCTATCCTCCTGTTGAATATATATTGGAATCCACTAAAGGTGCCCATAGGTACAGTGGAGGATTCTCTTGGAGGGATCCTGGGGGGTTGGTTTGAGAAGGGGTATGGTAATCGTATTATTATAGGAGGTGATTTCAATTTGGCCTGTGCTGAGGGAGCCATGTTAAATGAAAGAGGGGTTATCCCTAAAATACTTCATACTAACCTCAAGAGAGGTATATGGTGGGATAAATTCCTTGACCATCGGGACCTGGGACTCTTAGATCATGCTTCGGATTGGAATTTACCCAAATATACCCGGAAAAGCAGAAGTAACAGTTCCAGAATTGACTTTTTATGTATACAATAGCTGGAAACAGGCTTGTGGAAAATTGACACTCAAGGAGGTAGAGTTGGGTGATCACATCCCCCTGTGCTTTTCCTTATCGCTTTTAGGTTTTGGTACACACATTAATCCTATGTCGATGGGCGCAAAGGTCTCAAATAACAGGAAACGGATTGTATGGAATAAGAAAATTATTAAGAAATGTAATACTTTGGTGTTAGAAAACTTAACCCTAGAGTGTCACCGAATTAGTGGGAAAGAGAATCCCTTATTAGGGGGATTTCACTACAACAATATTATATGGTCATGTGTCTACAAAATCAGTAGGATAGGTGATATGGAGAAGCTGAGATTTAGGGAGAAGATTAGTGATCCTAGAGTCCAAAGATCCAAGTGTATCAAAAATAGTGCACTAAAGATTCTGAAGAAACTGCCCATCTCTTTTGCTGAGTTACAGCTCAGGAAGAAAAAAAATATCATGAAACACAAAAATTTGATTAAGTCCCTGAAAATCGATCATCATCTTGAAGTTCATCAGTTGATGATGCACAATCTCTGTAAGGGCAGAGAGGTTACATTTTGGGCTACTATTAATAACATGTTGAGGCCGACTAAAGACCAACTTGATTGCCCTATCCAAGCAGAGGTATGGTGCTCTTATTACAAGAAAACGTTTGCATTGCCTTCTGCCCTATATAGGGAACAGGACATGGATTTAGGTCCTCCAGAGGTGGGCGATTGTCCGTGGGATTTTGAGGACATTATGTGGGCTATCAATAAACTCAAACCATCCAGAGCACCGGGCCCTGATGGTATTCCTCCTTTTGTAATAAAGACAGCACCTGAAATGTGGGCTAAACTGTTGAAACCCATATTTGATGATATTTTTAAAAACCATACCATTCCGAAATCTTGGACCCAAAGTATTATAGTACCCATATTCAAAAAAGGAGATGTTCTCAACCCCCAGAACTATAGACCCATAGCACTTTTAGATGCAGCTAGTAAGATCTTTGGCATTCTTCTCTTAAGGGATCTTAATAAAGTGATTAGAAGAAATGTCTGTTTTAGTAAATTTCAGGTGGGCTTCAGAGAGGGTTTAGGAACAGATTTAAATGGGAACATTCTGGCCCATCTGAGAGATACTGTCTATCAAACTCACATAGGTGAAGTTTTTATGGCATCCTTGGATCTTTCCAATGCCTTTGACGGAGTCATCAGAACAAGATTGTGGACTAAAATGTTAGGAATGAATTTTCCCCGTAAGATTGTCCAACTCCTGGCTTTGCTGCATAACAATACCTCGGTCAGGGTTCGTTTGACTCAGGAAGGTTTCGTTATCTGATGCCATTGACACTAAGGTTGGGGTTAAGCAGGGCTGTTCACTTGATCCCACGCTCTTCAACCTATATGTCAGCGATGTGGAGGACATGTGGCAGGGCCATTCCATTGTGCTGGTTAGGTTGGGGAGCTTGGCTATTGAGTGGATGGCCTTTGCTGATGATTTTATTCTCTTTGATCTTTCTCCTTGTGACCTGCGTAGAAAGATGGATATTTTCTATCAGTATGCGATAGCGAACAACCTTTCCCCGAATGCATCCAAATCTCGAATGATTGTGGTTACTAAGAAAAGAACCAATAAGTCCTATATTTGGAAGAAGGACAGGTGGAACAGGTCCAGGCAATAACATATTTAGGTTATAACTTTACTAACAAATCTACTTAAAAGATGTGGAAAATGAGCCTGGAAGAGAAAATGTCAAAACTAAAGGGTCAAATGAAATATTTGAAGATCAGGGTATGTACATTTTTGCTCCTACCGATACGACGTTTCTATGTTGCAAAATGTGAGCCGGTCCTTTTGTATGGTTTGGATATCT
Source organism: Ambystoma mexicanum (assembly GCF_040938575.1). Taxonomy (NCBI): domain Eukaryota; kingdom Metazoa; phylum Chordata; class Amphibia; order Caudata; family Ambystomatidae; genus Ambystoma; species Ambystoma mexicanum. The sequence continues at coordinate 380,785,143 of NC_090923.1, read as the reverse complement.
GCACCTATGATATGAGCACATGGCTGAATGTGGTTCAGGGGAAAATGTGGAAAGAAGTACTGGGCCTATCTATGGCAGTCCCCAATGCCATTATTCTACATGAGTTTTGTCTTATTTCACTCAAAACAAGATACTTATGGAGGCAGCTATCCTTCTATAGAAAGATAAATGATCCAGCCGTAAACACCCTCTATGAGCTGTTGAATAGGTTTGTTAAATCGGGGTCAGTAAAATCCATCAGAAAGTTCGGTGATAAAATGAATTGTTTATTAGATAGTCTAGGTTTTTGCCTAGAAGATCTGGTAGAGCGACCCAGATTAGTCAAGAGATCTCTATTTAAGGCAGATTGGGTGGATACAGTAAACAGTATAGAGTCCTACTCCTCATATAAGGAGTATGCTAACTTTGTTCATGCAAGGGAATGAATTCCTCTCTACTTACAAAGATTCCCGTGGGATAAGGCCAGATTAACAGATATGCGCTTTAGATTTAACCAGATGCCGACTTTAGAAAGGATTCAGCACTGGGGACATAATGAAGAGGTGCTTAACCAAAATCGTATTAGTCTAACATGGCGCTTCTGTGAAGAAATTAACATGTTAGAAACTTTAAAGCACCTTCTTCTTTTTTGTACTCATTTTGAGCCCAAACGAGCACTCTATCTTAAAGATAGATTAAATAGAGATCTTGAGATGTCTAGCCATTTGTTTTGGAGTCGTATGTGGGGAGTAAATGCTTCTTTAATTCTAGCATTGAATCCATTGCTTCAAAATATAATGGAGGAATTGGAAACTAAGAATCTAATATGCAAAAATGCACAAAGTAAATAGAGAACAATATTAATTAAGGGCTGAGAGAGGATTTTATTGAAATTTTGTAGGAATACTTGTGTACTTATGTGATTTTCTGTATGAAATCTCTTTTTATCGATTAGTCCAGAATTGTATATGTTGTATTATAAACGAATGAAATGTATATTTGTATTGTGTATGAAATGTTGTATAAGGTTTTATGTAAACCACAAATGCAACAATAAAAAAAAATATTATGTCTGTAGTATTTATGATGTGCCAACAACTGCTACCATTCCTGTACCTTTGTAACTAAGCTCTTGCAAGAAACAGCGCCTCAATGCCCCTGGGCTGTTTGCGCGCTATATAAATATAAATAAATAAATACATTCCTTTTGTTTTTTTAATTTTAGGTAATTGTTTAGTAATTGATTTAAAGTGCAATCAGATTTAATATTTTAAAATGTACAGATGTTAGTTGTAACTTTATTAAGTTTATTTCTTTTGTCAACATGCGCGAGGCACTGATTACAGTGCTGCTGAAGCCCTGGAAAGACCCAAATTACTGCGATTCATATAGGCCAATTTCTCTCATTAATGTTGATTCTAAAATATTAGAGAAAGTGTTAGCAACGGGATTGTCCAGGTTGGTTCCACACCTTATACATCCAGATCAATATGGTTTTGTGGGCAGGAGGAATACTTCCATGAATATAAGGAGGTTACACTTTATAATGCAACAGGTCTGGGAATAACGGGAAGAACTAGCAATACTAGCCCTAGATCACCAAGTTATGCTATCAGTATTTCTAACGCTCACGGTCGCCCAAGGGCATCATGGCATGAGAATAGCATAGGGAGGGACTAATGAGTAACAGAAGTTTAAAAGAGACGTGTTTTAAGAAGATGACAAACTGAAGGTGAGTCTCAATGTGTCTAAGGGCAAAAGGCAATTCATTCCACAATTTAGCAGCTGCAAGAGAGAAAGCCAGGCCACCCATCCTAGAAAAGTGGAATTTCGGAACCGTCACCAGAAGAGCATTAGTGGAGTGAAGAATGCGGCCAGGGACATAGAGAAATAATTTTTCACTGAGGTAGTCAGCTCCCTGCCCATAGACTGCTCTGTGTACCAGACAGAGGGCTTTAAAATCAATCCTCTTAATCACAGGGAGCCAATGTAGAGCGTGGAGTACTGGAGTAATATGGGCACGGTAGGGGGCAGATGTACCTACCCTAGGTGCAAAATTCTGAGGCTAGGGTGGGTACGAACCAGCCCCATAGTTTGAGCCAGAAACAAGGCATTGCAGTAGTCAATACGACTAAGTACAGCATAAGCTACCACCAGTGGACGCAGGAGGACAGGTAGAAAAGGCAAGATCCCTCAAAGTACCCGTAGAAGAAAATGGGCAGTTTTGCAAACAGCGCTAACTTGAGTCGACATAGACAGTAAAGCAGAAAGAAATACTCCAAGATTCTTTACCAAGGACACAGGGATAGGAACATCACCCAAAGCAGTGGGCCATAAGGAGGCAGACCAAAGAGCAGTGTCAGTTGAAGACCCCACCACCAGGACCTCCGTCTTGTCCCTGTTGAGCTTCAGGCAATTTCTGCCGATCCACTCCCCCACAGCCGCCAGGCAGTCCACAGCCGTGCCGACACCTAAGAATGGTCCTGATCTAAACGGACTAAAATCTGGGTGTCGTCGGCATAGGAATAGCACCAGAGACCATGGGAGTGGATGAGGCCCATCAGTGATTGGACATAGATGTTAAACAACATCAGGGACAAAGTGGAGCCTTGAGAAACACCACAGAAAAGTGCATGAGAAGAAGAATTAAATGGGGGAAGTGAGAGAGATTGAAAGCTATGAGCAAGAAAAGAGGAGAAACAGGCCAGGATGGGGCCAGAAAGGGTGGCAGACTCCATGCGGGACAACAGGGTGGCATGGTCTATAGTATCAAAAGCTGCAGAAAGATCAAGCAACATCAGGGCTTCCACTCCACCCTGGTCAACCAACATGGTAAGGTCGTCAACTACGGACACCAGGACACTCTCGGTCCCCCGCCATGGCCGAAAACCAGACTGAAAAGGATTGAAGAATTTAGAAGACTCAAGAAACGAAGATAGAAGTGGAGAAACGAGAGATTCTAATACTTTCATTAGAAACGGAAGAAGTGAGACAGGACGATAGTTAGCCAAGATGGCGTTTTTATCTGCTGCGCCCGACCGCTGTGCAGTACCAGACTAGTCCCCCTGTGAGATTCTGAAGATAGAAGAGGGACTGCAACGCAGTAATACAAGGAAGCAAATGTAACAGAAAACAGAGTAGTTTAAAACTGTTTAAAAAAGTGTCAGGTCATGGTTGTTACAATGAAGAGGCAGCACAAACTCCGACCTCCCCATGAGGTTCTTGGCACCTGCACCAGCAGTAATGTAGGAAACCGAAACCCCCACTGGGAAAGAGGGTTAAGGCCCATGAATTGGGTGGGTAGAGGGAAGCAGGATCACCAGAAAAAGGTTTAGAGAGTAGTGATAGATAAGTTGGGGAATTCAAGGGGGAAACTGGCTCCTTGGCTCTTTAGGTTTTTCTTGCAGGCTGACCTGCACACCTTGGCTGAGTGTTGGTTGCACTCTCTCTCACACACATTTCTAGATAGGCACATTGGCTGACTGCTGGTTGTACTCTCTCACATAATGCATGCTAGAGTGTAGAGAGTGGCAGGCATAGTTGGGAGACTGTATGGGGGCCAAACACATGGGAGATGTCACATCTGCCCCTCTTGCAGATGCACAGGAAAGAAATCTAGCAGGACACAGCATGTTGACAAAAAGGGCCAAGTTCTTTAAAAAACTACAATACCCAGCAGGTTCAGCGGCAGGTTTGCAGAGCTCACACAGCCTACAAACACCCCAGGCAATGCCCAGAACTTTGTGCATGCGCGTGCACTGAATGTTTGTTCGCACTCCAGATTTCATCCGCACAGATGCACCATGGCTCTCTCTCCAGCAGGCAAACTCATTGCAGGGCTGCGTCTCTGCCTGTAGCAGCTCCTCCAGGCCCACTTCAATGCAGATAAGTGCCAGCTGATAACGCATAGCGCCTTCATGTTGAAACGAAACCCTAACTGCATGAGACCCAGGATCGGGCACGGGGGTCTCTAACATGCATACTGTTGTGTCAGAGAAACGCATAAAACGCTAACTACTTTCAATGGAGAGGAAGCTAAGTGCTCTTACTCTTGTTTTTGGCAATGGCAATGTTCTTGATACCATGTATGCATGATGCCTATGTTATGGCAATGTTCTTGATACCACGGTATGGTGCAGCAAGAATTACTGTGTTAATGTCTGTGTAGCACATCGCTCAAAGGGGCATTGGGGGAAAGCAAGCAAAGGTATTACCTAGAATGTTCTGGAGGCAACAACTGAGAGATGACAACTGAGTGACAGATTTCCTATCCAGAAATCATGTATGTGAGAGACTGCAACCAGCACTCAGCCAAGTTGCCTATGCAGAGAGTATGTGTGTGTGAGCCTCATGACACCACTGCTTTTGATTTGGTGTAATGGCCCTGGTTGTTTTTGGCTTTTACAGGCGTTTAGGTTGGGCCCAAGCATTCAGAAGTAGGTCTGTTTACTATACAGCAACCCAATGTCTCGGGTTAAAACAGTGCACTGGATCTCGTCACAATGGACGTTAGAGAGGGGGACCAGACATGGGTGCCCAGCATCCCTGCTGTTGTTCGCCATGGCTTTGGAGTGATTAGCGGCGTTCTTTAGACATTACATACAAGACACTGGAGTTAGGGTCTGGGGCATTACTCATAATATATCTCTTTACATGGACGAAGCATTGATATATGTCAGTATTCCAAATGACATCATCCCAATAGTCCTAGAGGTACTACACAATTTTAGGTGACGCTCAGGCTTCTTGGTAAACAAAGACAAATATGGACTATTTCCACTAGCGGCCTTACAGGGTCGACCAAGGGATGTGCTCGCTCAATGGGAGGTGAGATGGGAAATGGAGCCTTTTTGCTATCTGGGGATCATGATATTTCATGAAATGGAAGGAACCTTTGTTCATAATACAGGGCATTCATTAACCAGGTTAGGGGATTCAGAAGAATTCTGAAGGACTCTTATAAATGCCTTTAAAGGGCAACTGGGAACTTGTGGGATCTTGTTCCCACATGTGATGGATTCCAACACTTTGGTCGGGGATACATTGGGCTGATCTGAGGATCCTCCCTACATGGCCCTCAGACCCACCATCCACTAGTACACCACACTATTGTAGATGTCTCCTAGCCCAGGCAAAGCAGGAGACTATGTTAAGGCACAATGAGCAAAACAGACTACTCTGGACTACCCTACTGACGTAGAGCGAGACCCCAAGTGATTCACAATTACCCAAGAATGTAAGACATTCTCTAATGAGAATAGTCAAAAGCTACATTTGTTTGTTCCATATGCAATAGGTCCTATAGATTACATTTGACTTCACTGTCGCCTACCAGATGAGGATATTAATTTGTATATTACCCGGATTGGCCCTTAAATTAATTTCCCTGCAAACCTCTGAAAGCCATTACTGGCAACTTGTTCTTTACACAGAAAACAAACAGGTGCTTGTGTAGATTGCTCAGAGTGTAAGATAATATTTCAGAAATGTCAATCAGTGAATACCATAGGAGTGCCTACATTTTGCACTAGCTGATGTGTACATGTTCGAGATATGGGGAGATTTTCATATTGTGCAGTTCCATTTCCATGACTCGCCAGCATAATGCATAGATCAATGATTCCAGGTTGAGGTGCATCAAGTCACAGAAATCACTGACTGTCCTGAGATACAATTACTTGGTATTCACCACTGCTGAGGCTTGTGCGTGGATAAAAAAGGACACCGCTAAGCAGGATGCAGGGTTTGTACACTTGGACAACAAAGACGCATTTCACATTATTCAGTATTTTCAGATTGCATTCTCATTGGATCTCAGGTGCTTGTCGGGGGCCAACAATTATGATTTCCACCTTGATCCACCTTTAACCAAGAGTTGATTTTAATCAGACAAATTGAATTGTCAAGGAATTCAGATAGTGTGAGGTATCCCAAGTAGTGTTCCATGTGTCATCTGCCTACCAATGGCCTTGCAGACCATGCCTCCATATAGGATTTTATATCTGACATCATCATCTCTTACTCTCCCCACCCCTGTTGTGTGCTGCATCTTCCTAACCACATCGTATCCCCTCCTTCTATTGATCCTTCTATTCCTTCCTTCCTCAAAATATGGACTTTTCCAACTGTTTCTCTACTAAAGTTGCTCAACTAAGCTCCTCCATTTCTTCCTCAAATAACCACTTCCTGGTACTTATTTTCTCTACCTCCTCATCTATGTTTTCTTTCATATCTCTTGCTGAATCTTTCACTGCTTTCTATCTATCTTGCGCGTATCCTACTGCTTCCACTTTCGACCCTTTACCATTTCTGATTGTAAAAAAGATGTACCCTCTACTCCGACTTCTGACTTTATTAATACATCTCTCAATACAGCTATCTTACGGTCTGACTTTAAACATGCAGTCATTCTTCCAATACTGATAAAGATTTCTCTTCATTATTCTCTTCCAGCTTACTTTCATCCTATTTCTCTTTTCTTCTAACTGTCTAAAATTCTGAATCAAGTCATCTACACTCAGCCTATCTTGATTATCACTCTATTCTTCCACAGGACCAATCGACATTTCATCCACCTCACGCTTCTCAAACTGATCTTCTTAGTGTATCTAACTCACTCCTAACTGCTTGTCATTTTAAACTTTCCTAAAACTTTATTCTTCTTGATTCTTCTGCTGCTTTCAACACTATTGACCACACCACTCTCCTTTTGACTCTTTCCTCGCTGGGTTTATCAGGTTCTTTTCTTCATTAGTTTCAGTCTTACCTCTTTTGTCGTTCCTTCTATATCTCGTAGGCTGGCAAACGTTCCTCCTTACTATGTGGTGTCCCGCAGGAGACACTCTTGTGTGCTCTCCTATTTTCCCTCTATAGCTCTCCTCTCATTTCTATGCTGGTGATTTTCAAATGTGTCCTTCCTTTTCTTCCTTTTCAGATTCTCCTCAATCCGCAATTTCTTCTTGTCTTCTTGCAATACAATTGTGGATGCATGCTTATTTTATCTATCACAATGCTTCAAAAAATAAACCCCCACTCCCTCTCCCTTCTCTTTCATTTTCTTGTTCAGATATACGTTGGACATCTTATTCACATAAACCTTTGTCATTTTTTGTTTCCCCTTTCCTTCTCCTCACCCATTTTCAATATCTCTCATTCTTGCCATCATATACGCTTCTTAACCCTGATCTTATCCTCCCACCTCTTCATTGTTGCTGTGCACTACTGAGTGGTGTTCCATCTTATCAGCTTTCTCTTCTATTCTATATCTTTAATTCTTCTATTCATACTGTCTTCTTCCCTTTTCCCAGCACTTTTTTTCCCCGTGCCTCTGCTCTCTTTCCTGGCTTTCCTTCAAATTGTGATTACTCTTTAATTTTCTATGTATTGTCTTTAAATGTATGCACAGTCTTGCCCCTCTTTATCTTTCTTTGTTACTAGCTCTCTATGTCCCTATTAATTCTCTTAATGACTAAAATCACTTTATACTGAATGTCCCCAAACCACTGTGTCTAATTTCAAATCATTCTCTCTACTAGCCCCTAAATATTGAAATTCCTTATCTCTTGATATTAGTTCCTCTGTGACGTTCCCACTCTTGTTCTTTAATCTCAAAAACATTCTCCTTTCCTCCTCATCCTAATGCTTTGTTGGAATTATGATCGGACTGCTTACATATATTGTACCGCCTATTAAGGTACAGCGATTTGGCATAAGCGCTTATTAAATCAAACAATACAATTATAAACACTGATCAGTAGTGTAACATGCACATTCCGTAATACACATCAATGAATTGATCCCTGTGGGGGTCTTGTGTGGTCATCTACCAAACAAATCAAGGCTGACTGTTCATGGCTGGATCAAAGAAATAGGGTGATAGATGGTGAGAACCTCAACAGAGAACCCTTTCTGTTCATGTCATGGTTGTACCAGGGCCTTTTACAGAGGAGCAGGGACTACCTACATAAAATGTGACCTGTTGATGTTTCGGCCATCCAGGAAATGTTTGTACAAAACATCTGCAAAGGGAGATCCCATTGGCAGGCATCCACATTTCTGGTTGTAAAATGTATACCAGCTGTCAGTACATCAGGTTCAACAGGGGAGACAGGGTTAAAATGGAAGACCCTCCCCTTCAATAAATGGCTCCTCCTTATGACCTAGGTCATCATACCCTCCAATCCACACCATACCTGTAATTGGGTGATCTGCTCCCCACTGTTTCCTCCCCTGTTTACTTCTAGATCCCTTGCTGGCAAATTTCCTGCCATCCCTCTCCCCTGTCAGTTACCGGCTTCCTTGTTTCACTGCTTCCGTCACCCTGTTCTTGCCTCTTTAATTGTAAAGAACTCTATTGCTTCCCGAAGCTAGGTCTGTGTTCAGTAAATATAATAATAATAATAATAATAATAATAATAATAATAATAATAATAATAATAATAATAATAATAATAATAATAAAATTATTGGGGTCCAGGTTTAGGCTCTGGGTTTTTAGGCTCTGGGTTATTACTAGGCATATGTCAAAAGAGATGGCCTCCATCTTATTTTCATAAAATAGCTGGAATTCACTGCACAGCTACTATATCGGAATAACTGTGATAGTCACAACATTTTTTTCTCTTTTTTCTTAGTGTGTTATAGTATAAGGATGGCAGTAGTTAACAACAATATAGAACTCACCAACCACACTTTGAGGATACTTCAGATAGGTCCTGGTCAGGAAGACACGGCCTGGATAAGAAAAGACCCAGGTTCCCTCAACCGAGGGAATCCTTCCAAATGATATACCTCACTAGCTTTAGAAATAAGCGCTAAAGAGTTGATCACTTGGAAGGATAGGATATCTGGACACACCATAGAGAAACAGTACAGCAGGCTGGAACAAACCAGAATACAGTTCAGTATGATGTACACAAGTTTGCTGTGACAGGCCAGTGTGTTAGGAAAGCACTAACCTGTATGCCAGAAATCAATCTTCCAAATGGTGTGCGTTTTGACTGTATCACTGCCCTGCACCTATACCACACAAAGACATGGAACAATGAAGACGGATTTAGATCCAGCCCGATAACAACTGTCTTAACCTCCTCTAACAGTGTTTTAGCTTTTTTTCCTTTTTTTAATTGTGCATTTTAGTTTAAAAAAACCTTTTGCACATTTTAACTTTTATCTTACAACCAGTTAGTTCCATAATATCTAAAATAAAAATGTAAGCAAGTATTTTTTTTAAATGTCTATTTTGTACATACCTCAAACGTTCATTAAAAACAAACACAATTATAAGACAAACATATAAGGTCAATCATAAAACAAACATACAAAATCACCGTCCTCTAGACAGTCTTTAGCAACTTATAAAATAAAATCCACCGATCATATTACTTTTTCAAATCTAACATAAACAGCCAGTATCTATTTTTTTATCATCATCAAATAAGAAGAAATAAATTCATATCATGGAATACATTTAGTCGTTAGTCTCAACTGAAATTGTTAATATATTCTTAGTTTGACAACACATTATCTGATTTAAATATCTGATTTTTGTTTTTGTATGGGTTGCCCCCTACAGTAAACATCAATCAATCACTAAATTCTCTTCTGAGAAACAATTCCATATCTGTTTCTCAATAATAGCAATGAATCCACAAAATTGAATCATAAAAGAATTATTAGGGTGGGACATACATTTTGCCCATAGAGATTCTCTAGCCAACAGAGTATCTCTGACCAAGGTGGCCCCCAAAGATGACACCCTTAATTGTTCAAAGAAGGGGCAATAAATTACCAAATGTTTTATGGTCTCTGGTTGTGATTCAATTAAACAAAATCTACAACTTAATGAGCTAGTGTTGGACCAATTTTGTGTGCGTTCCAAAGTGTGGAGTTGATTAGTCTAAACTGCATGTATAATTCTCTGGTTTCGTTATATGGAAAGCAGAGAATATATCTAACTGTTACGCTCACCTTGCATCCACGGGGGTGCCACACGATACTGGATGGAGGTCTAAGCGCTATCCCGGACCCCTCTCTGCTTGGTTATGTGCCAGACATTGTGTAGCGCCTTAGGTTTTTGTGCGTTGAACTCTCTGTCCTGCGTCTCTGTGCAAGGGCGTGTGGTTGGTGCAGGCGTTCCTTGGACCAAGTTGCTTCACTGGTCGGTGTGCCCTTATTTCGGGTCCAGACCAGCTATGACTCCGATTCTGCTTGCTGTCTTCCAGGTGAGTTATAATGTCTTTTCCGTATTTATTCTGTCTCTTTCTTTCCCTCCATTTTCTCTGTCTTCTCAGCATCTAGCTCCACTACGCTGTTCCCTAACAATGTCTCTTTTTGTTTTCACAGGGATGGTTGCAATCTCAGAGTTGCTGTGCCGATGGTGAAGACCACGGCTGAGTTATTGAAAGCGCGGAGCGCTGCACTGTTTATTGGTGTTAATTGCTAACCTGTGTTCTCGTCTCTTCTTTGTCCAGCTTGCAGTGATTTTCCGGAGTGATGAGCGATCGAAGCGCTGCTTGCCCAGGTAAATCCTTTGTTAATGCTGACCTTGTTCCTTCTCCCTTGCAGGTTGCGGTGAAACCTGGAGATGGGCAAGGTAAGAGAAGCGCAGGGTGCTGCCAGGACTCGCTGCTTGCTGAGGTAAGAATTGTTATTAATGCTGTTCTTGTTTCTTTACCTTTGCAGGTTGCGGCGAACTCCGGAGATGGGCGAGGTAAGCGAGCGCAGGAAGGATTCAAGGCCGGTTACTTCACAGGTAAGTGTTCTTGCTCGCTAATGCTGTTCTTGTTCTTCCAGGTTATTAATGGAATCCGGATCTAGGGCTTCAGGACCGGGCCACCGGAGAAGCAGATGAGCAGGAGCTGGACACGGTGAGCGTTGCGCTGCAGGAGTGCAGAATAATGCGAAGCATGTTCTGCTGTTTGGGTGTGGTTTAAATAGCCTAGGTAAAGTAGTTCCAGGCCAAGTAGTTCCAGGCCCAGCCACACCCAAAACACTAGACCGCATGGCTTGGTTCTAAAGAACTGAGCTGTGTAATAGGCCTCCATTTTGGATTAAGGTCCAAAACTGGTATTGCTTTATTCCTGAAAATGAGCCTGGCGCCAAAGGTGCCAGGACTGACTCCATGTGTGTTTCTGATGGAGTTTTAAGGCCCTTGGGGCCGGTGTGAAGGGCTTTAGCCCGACTGCTACCAGGGGGCTGTTATACCTGAGGGGTTCAGGGGCATGGATCGTGATGTCAATCTGGAAAAGTGAATACCCTTCATTTGAATTACAGACGTAACTTGATGGCCGAAGGCCAACCGTCTTATGCACCGAGTTATAGAAATACAGACTGCTATGCTTGACCACCAAGCGGCCATTTTAAACATAGCAAGAATCGCCATTTTGCTTGTTAACCATTGCTCATTGCTTTCTGTCTAAACTGCTTTGCACCTTGCAATTCTTGCGAATTCTGCTTACTCTGCTCAATTGTTAACATTGTTGTCTGAATATGAAAGGGCAAGGTCGTGGGACTGAGGAGTTCGTTGAAACTCCTCAGGAGTATCCCAGAAAGGAATGCCCATGCTCCCACTCTGTAGACTTGAGGGAGAGCTGCAGGGCATTTAATCATTTCACAGCTGCCAGCCAGTCTTGTACTGTGGTAGAATATGTTAGAATAAAACAGCTAAAGGCTTGAATTATGCTCTTCTTACGGCCCCCCTTCGCAAAACCCTTTAGAACGTGTCGGCACCCAGGACACGAATAGTACCTCATAGATAGCAAAGCTTGGAATGTGGCTCTTCCCCCGTGTGCAGCTTGCTTCCAAGAACAGAACCACTGTGTTCTGTTCAACAACTAGAAGATGCCTCCGCACTTTCTAATTGCACATTGTTACTAGAATGGACATCGAAAGTGTCATAATTGTCATACCCGTCGGAAATGTCCATTGTCATCCCGAGTTCAAAGAAACTTAATAAAGGGGGGTGTTAAACATGACATAGCTGATTGTATGATATGCATTTTGTATATATGTAACTGATGTACGTAATTCGCTCTCTTGCGTCCCTCGAGGTCTATAAAATACACGTCGTGGGGCGTGAGACCAGAATTGGCCAATTGGGACTATTTTGCTTGCAATAAACCCTACCCAACCTCGTGTCTGGCGTATCTTTTTGTGTATGGTTATTGCCTTGTTTCCATATCGCGAGGGACCCCTAGAGGCCCCTTTCAAGATGGCGCCCGAATAGGGACCCTCCCCCACTTGCCCCATCATATACGTTGTAACGGAGTAAAGGCGGAAGAACGGCGAGGACGGGACGATCGAGCCGGGATCAAGAGGTGTACGGGGCGCCCTGTAGAAGTGAGGAGAGATTTCTTCCGCAGATCTGCACACATCTGATCCCTGATCGACGTACCGGGCCAGAGGGCAAAGGAGGCGAGGGTCCTGAGACGAGGCAGAAGCCAGAGAAGCGCAGACACGACCTTGGGAGAGGTTGCGTTAGGACAGGCGACTTGTTTTATCATGTGAGTCATTCCCCGATTCAAACAAAACCCTGATTTTTGGTAGAGTGTTGATTTTGCAAATTCAAACGTCCAGGTAAAGGTTAGTAACCAAGGGGAAGGTTAAAAACATGCCTGGAGTACTGTCCACTTTAGCAGGGCTTTTCCGCTGCGGTCGACAGTCCTTGGAATATGGCCAAAGTGCACTGCCTGGGGGAACGCTGGCTTATGACATGTATGCAAAATATGGTGTGGGTGCGATAATATTTTGTGAAATTTGGCATAGGCAAACTAGAAAGCAACAGGAACATCAGTGGCCAATTAATGGTAGCTTTGAGATTGCGAGAATAGATAACCTAGAAAGGGTGCTGATTAGGAAAAAAGCACGACCTGCAGCTTTTGAGACTGTCAAGGATTGGAGGAGGGAAGCAATGCTCCAACTCAGGAGTAGAGAGAAGCATGCGCGTAGGCACAAATCGAAGCTTGAGGTAGCAGAAGAAAAGGAGGAGGAGGAGTGGACGGCAGGTCTAGGACGAGAAGGGAGATGTGAGCAAATGAACATAGAAGGAATATACCCGCAGCGGGAACTACACATAGCACACGAATTAATGGAACATTTGTTAACTAATACGGGGCGAGGCCCAAAACCAGAATCGAAACCGAACACGCCAGTAGTGACTGCGCAGGCCCAACCAGTAGCTCTCATACCCCCTCCCGTAGCCCAAGCACTTCCCCTCACAAAAGCATTAACCCAAACCCCACCCACAGCTCGAGCCCTCCCACAAGCGCAGACCGCAGACGCACAATTTCCCAGCACCCAGCAAGGCCCTTCACAGATGCCACCTGTGTCACTTGTCCCATCCGCACCTCCCGCTCCAGAGACAGATTCAGCACCATCCGCTCGTCCCGAAGTCAAAATTGAAACCGGGAGGCGAGAGGCGGAGCAGAAGGAACAGGATTCGGACGGGTAACTCGAAGAGCGATCAGCAAAGAAAGAAAGATTGAATTACAGCAAGAGGCAGAAATGTACATGGAAGGAAATGATGGGATGGCAGCATTGGCCTCATTGTATGGGTACCGAAGAAGCAACGAGATACAGGTAGTGTTGGAATGCATGGGGGAAATTTTGGTGGGAGAATGGAAAAAGATACTTGGGAATTTACCGCCACAACGATTGTTAGATTTGAATAAGTTAGCACGCAGTGAGCAAAGAGATGAGGATGTAAGAAAACATGTGTACAAACTCATTGAACTGAAAAATGAAATGGAAGATAGATATGCTGAAATGTTTGCTACACCTGAATATAGTCAAGAGTGTATTAAGAAAGGTAGGAAGGAGGCATCGAGGTTGTATATGCAAAAATCGTGGCCGAGAGTTTTTTCAGGTGGTGCAAAGCATTTGCCGGAACCGGGACAAATAGGTGATAAACAAAGATTGCAGGCATGGGTGGGGGAAACAATGCGATGGATGTCGAACAAAAGAATGTCAGTGAAGGAAGTAATTGAGATATGTAATGAGTACCCATTGGAGATGAGAAAAGAAGCGATGCGAAGGATAGTAGGAGTGTTACTGCAGCAGGTCATTGGATACAATAGAGGTAGAGGAAATGCACAAGGCAGGGGAAATTTGAATAATATGCACGGGTGTCATTGGGATTAAATCAATGTGCGTACTGTAAAGAGGAAGGACACTGGCGAGTGCAATGCCCGCACCTACAGAATAGAGGTGGGTTTAGCCAGAGAAGGCCTCATAGAGGACATCAGGGGTCAAATGGCCCAAGCAGAAATAGCATGCAGCAGCAGCAGGGATATACCAATGGAGGTACTCAAAACCAATCCTATGGTCAAAACCAAGCTCAACAGAACCAGGCATTGAACCAAAGTGTTCCGAACCAAAATCAGGGCGGGCAGGGCCAACAGAGAGATGATCAATGTAGAGGACACCGAGGGGGAAATGGGAATATTTTTGATACACAGCCAAACACGTATTATAGCAGCAGCGGTGACTACACGTCGGACGATGTGTTATTTTCGCAATAGGACAGCCCACAGCAGGGGTCGGAAACCAGTGTCTATTCCCATGAATCAGAGAGGACCCTACGTAGAAATGAGAGTCGGGAATAAGGAGCACCGTTTCCTTGTAGATACAGGGGCACAGAAGTGTTCGATAGATCACCACTTGGTTCCGGAGATCCCACTGTCGGGGCAAAAGAATGTTCTGTAGGGTTCGTAGGTACACCAGTAATTAACCCCATGTCCGAAGCTGTCCCAATTACAATAGGACCATTTACGGATCAATGTCCATTTCTTGTGACAGAAAATTGTGGGGAGAACTTGCTAGGATTAAATTTGTTGAGAAAATTCGGGGCAGTTATACATTGTACGGCAGATGAGGTGTTCCTCACGATGTGGCCTCACGATGCACCGGTGACGGAATTTATGTCAAAAGCGTTACCAGAAGAGCTAAGTAGAGTACCAACCTGTCTGTGGGCAAGGCATGATAACGATGTAGGATGCTTGAAAATAGAGCCAGCAAAAATAACTTTGAAAGAAGGTGTTACAATACCACGAATTCCCCAGTATAAAATTTCTGTTGAAGGTGAGAAGGGATTAAAAAGTATTGTTACTGACCTGGTGAGATTGGGGGTGGTTGAAGAAATTGCAGGTAGCACGTGCAACAGCCCGATTCTTCCAGTTTACAAGAAAGGAGGCAATGAAGTACCATATCGTTTCATAATTGATCTGCGCGCATTGAACAAAGTGGTAGACCCACGATTCCCTTTGGTCCCAGATGTCACAACAATACTGACAATGATACCGGCCACTGCAGAATATTTTAGTGTAGTTGATTTAAAGAACGCGTTCTTTAGCATTCCAGTGGATAAAAGCAGTAGATATCTGTTCGCGTTCACTCTAGGAGGTCGATCATTCACATTCACACACATTCCACAAGGATACACAGAAAGCCCGAGCGTTTACAGTAGAGCGCTAAAAGAGCAGCTAGACATGTTAGAATTACCTGAAGGTTGCGTACTCTTGCAGTACATAGATGACTTATTACTAGCTGCTGACACAAAAGAGATTTGCAAAGAAAGTACTATATTACTATTGACACACCTAGCGACCCATGGTCACAAGGCAAGTTTGAAGAAATTCCAATATAATCAAAAGGAGGTGTCTTATTTGGGTTACCTACTTTCGAAAGAAGGGAGAAGATTAACACCAGAACGCATAGAAAGTATTTCTAGTATGCCTATTCCAAAAACTCAAAAAGGAGTGAGAGCTGTAATAGGCATGACCTCTTATTGTCGGCAGTGGATCAGTAATTTTGCGTTGATTGTGAAGCCGATGATAAAATTAACTAAAAAGGATGCAGTGATGCCTTTACAGTGGGATGAGGAATGTCAGAAATCGTTTGAGCAATTGAAAGCTGCATTGTGTGCTGCGCCAGTTTTAGGCACTCCTAACTATAAAAAGATCTTTAGACTATTTGTGAGTGAGAGTGAAGGATGTGCATTGGTGGTTTTGACACAGGAACAAGGTGGAAGAAATAGGCTGTGCGGCTATTATTCTTCCGCGCTGGACCCTGTAGTGCACGCACTACCACAATGTTTGCGATCCATCGCAGCGGCTGCTGTGTCAGTGAAACAAACGGAAGTAATAGTATTGGGGCACACTTTAATTCTGATGGTGCCACATGCCATAGACATTCCATTAAACAGAACACAGACGCAACACCTCACCTCTGCTAGACTAACAAGATATGAGCTCATCTTATTTGCACCCCACATCCAAATTATGAGGTGTAGCGCATTGAACAACATCCCACAGAAAGAGCCAGATGGGGAGTTATTTTGTGACGGCTCTTGTTTTAAATTACCTGATGGCACATCAACGGCCGCATATGCAATTACTACTCTAGAGAGTGTTGTACAAAGCAAAAGAATCCCCTACAATTCGGCGCAAGCCACAGAAATAATAGCACTGACCCGAGCCTGTGAACTCTCTGAGAATTTGAACGTGAATATTTATACTGACAGCCAGTACGCCTTTGGCATGGTTCATAACTTTGGCCGACTCTGGGCTGAGAGGGGTTTCTTGACATCACATGGGGCCAGGATTCAGCATGGGCCTTTGATTGTGCGATTGTTGTCTGGACTCACGTTTCCAAAGCACCTAGCTATAGTGAAATGCGAGGCGCATAAAAAAGTAACATGTAAAGTGGGAGAGGGAAACGCATTTGCAGACAGGATTGCGAAACAAACAGCCACAGATTTGGGAAATAAAATGATGACAGTACAGACTGAGGAAGTACCTTGTATGAGAGAGAATGTAGCCGCCACAGTCAAAGAAATGCAGGCTGAGGCCACGACGAAGGGATTCAGGGGTGGGCTGAGGGCTCTGCTGAGTTAGATTTGGAAGGATGTTGGGTGGACAAGGAAACAAAGAACTGGATGTTGCCAAATTATTACGTGACCGCAATGGTTACAATGGCACATAGCCCTACCCACATTTGCGTGAAGAAAATGGTACAGCATTTATCCACAGTATGGAAAAATGAGCACATAAAAACGAATGCAGAAAGGCTAGTGCAGAATTGTATTACGTGCCTGCAACACAATGTAGGGAAGGGAACCATGACTCCAGTAGGTAGTTTTGGCCCACCCTCTATGCCATTTGAGGTGATCCATTTTGATTTCATAGAAATGGAAAGGTGCCAGAACTACAAATATGTGTTAGTGGTGATTTGTGCATTTAGCAAGTGGGTGGAGGCATATCCTTCAAAAGACTGCACTGCCATGTCAACGGCAAAAGTAACGTTGAAAGAGTATTTCTCCCGGTTCGGGTTGCCCTGTGTCCTGTGGTCAGACAACGGCCCACACTTTGTGGGCGCAGTAGTACTACAGATCTGTGCAGGCCTGCAGATAGAGAAACGATTCCACAGTTCCAGACATCCCAGTTCTGCCGGGCTTGTTGAGAGACATAACGGTATCTTAAAGTCAAAGATAGCTAAAATCTGTGCTGGGAGCAAGTTGAGTTGGGTGGATGCATTAACCCCTAGCGCTATTGTGCATGCGCACGTCTGTGCAGGCTAAAACTGGGCTCTCCCCCTATGAAATTATAATGGTGAGACCGGCAAATGTATGGTGCGCACCGCAGCCCAAAAGATTATGTGAGGTCGAGCATCCTATGTTAAGCACGTACTGTGGCCTTTTAATGCAGAAGTTGCGTTTGGTTCATCAGCAGGTACAGGAGGCGTTACCAGTGTGATACACCGGACTGGTGCACTCGCTGGAGCCTGGAATCTGGGTCCTGATTAAAAACTTTGAGCGAAAGACAGCATTAGCACCCAGGTGGCGCGGCACCTACCAAGTATTTTTGGCGACGCAAACGGCTATTCAAGTGGACGGATGGAAGGCATGGATCCATGCTACAAAAGATTCCCAGGACTGCTGACAACTTCTGACGACCAGAGAAAGGAAACGGTCTCGGAAATGAAAGAAACTGTTGCCAGTCCACTGCCACAGCATCAGCCTGAGCGAGAAGTGAAAGTTGAAACAAAGTCCAAGCGAGAAGTGAAACTCGAAACAGAGCCTGAGGAGGCTGCCAGTAAGGGGAAAGGGCGAAAAGTGCCCCAACATTGCTCAGCAGAAACAACATCACTGCCGAGCAACACAAACCCTGCATTGCAAACACGAGCAGAAACAACGCGTATACCCCTTTGGCGCCCGCCAGTCTCTGCAAACGCACCAAAGCCAAAGAAAGAAACTACATCATTGCCACAGCGCTCATCGCTACCCATCATTGTGCCGCAGGCTGACACTGAGCCTGATATTGGAAGTGCAACGGCACTATTCACAGATCATACAATACCAGGAGTGAAACGGTATAATTTGCGGCCTCGACAGGCAAAGTGATCCACAGATCTTTGGTGGTTTTCTTTTGCCTTTGGTTCCACTCACGGACGGAGTAGGAGCCAGGGGCGTAGAGGAGAGAAGTGTGAGAGTTGTGCAAGTCAGACAATTCAAGACTCACGGCTCCTCGGTGCGCTTATAAAAACAAAAAGAAGTACATGTGTCAGGAGCCAGAGCAGGACAAGCTGGACGCACATAAGTTCTAAGGCTGATAGAGTACATGTGTCCTAAGCCAGAGCGGGACAAGCTGGATGCACATAGTACTCTATCAATAAAAAACTGTTCAGAAATCGTCTGAGCAGTGGGAGAAAGAACAACTAATCTTGCTCGGAGTGGATAAGTGATCTAGGCTATGAAAGGGCTGGCAGAATTGAACTGTGACATTTTCGTTGAACTTTTCTGGCATCAATAACGAGAGACATTTGCAACGAACTTTGCCAGCAAGAAGAAGGACGATGAAGAACAAATCAAGACCGGTTTCAGCCTCCTCCTGCACCCCTGCTGAAAAGATGATAGTTTTTGAGACTATAAATTTAGGGAAAAAGCATGGTAAAAGGAATAAGGTACTGATTTGGACATTGGTCCTGTGTTTCTTAAGTATGGTAGTACCAACAATAACAGCTATTACACTATGGTTCCTGGAGTCCGTGCACCCATTAGAAACACTTTTGCCAAAAGCAGCTACTGAAAGCCTGGTTCATGTAATCACTGGTACTTTGCCCCCAATGGAAGAAAGACATAGAGAAGGATATGGCAACAATACATTGTTGCTCATCATGAACATGACCCATGCGGTTTTATAGAAAAAAGATTGCTGGGTTTGTGCCCATTTACCACAGCACGGTGGGAAAGGGATAGGCTGGTATGTACAACCGTTACCATTGGTTTATTCATGTGAAGTATTGTTGAGTGCAATGTTCTTTGGGAAATGGAACAAGAGTAATACGGGTCAGTTAGATAAGACCAATATGAATGAATTTGAGGAAGTGATCATGAGACCTGTGGGTTGTTCCATATTCCACAAAGCTCACAGGTTTTCACCAGATCCCATGAGGAAGAATACACGAAAGACAACAAGACTAGATAGATTACATAGGCAGAATAGACCAACCCCGCCAGCAGAAGAAACATCAGTAATGACATTTCGAATGAGGGATGAATGGAATAAAATGCTGTGCCCCCTGTCTATACAGTGGATCACAGTCCCGAAACTGCTCCCCTATGTTTACAGAAAAAAGGTTCCTATAAAGTAGGAACGTTTAGCAACTGCCTGAACACAGTGGTTTTAAAGCATGAAATAGAACCCGTGTATGTAGGGGACCCTGTTTACTTTATATGTGGGGAAAAAGCATATTCATGGTTACCTAGGAACTGGGGAGGGACATGCTACCTAGGTCTCCTGTTTCCAGGAGTGTTCCTCTTGGAAACAGCAGAAGTAGCCAGACGAACAAAAGGTAGAACTCAAAGGAGTAGCGAGGATGGAACGATAGCAATAGATATAGCCAAATCATTTATACCATTCTTGTCCCAAATAGAAAATTCCTACAATATAAGAAAACTGTCTAGAATATTAAAAAATACAATAGATTCAACAATGGATATTTTATTGAATATGACGTTAGAAGAGAAAGGAATAAGACTAATGGCACTACAAAACAGGATGGCTCTCGATATAATATTAGTTGATCGTGGAGGAGTTTGCAAACTCGTGAAAACTGCATGCTGTGTGTATATAGATGATTACTCCCCTACGATATTTAAAGCAATCCAGAAATTACATGTCCTAAGTTCCACACTCTCTACTGATGAAGGGGGTTGGGGGATAGGATTCTGGTTGTGGGGACTATTGCGGTCCTGGGGATGGAAGTTAATTTCGATACTAACGGTGGTACTTGGTATATTCATAACATGTTGCTGTTGCATACAATGCTTACCAATAGTTTGCACTGAAATAACTGATGGATGTACTAAAGGATGTATGCACATGGTGTCGAGAGGAAAACAAACACATGGCCGAAATAAAAGAGACACTGATGAAACAAAAACAGTAAAACAATTCATGGATATAGACATTAATGATGAAGATAATGCTCATGATAGCATGAAAGGTTCAGACATAGATACCCCAGACTTATCCTCATCGGAGGAGGATACAATGAATGAATAATACGTTTGGCATACAGCCAAAAGGAGGGTTTGTCAATCTGGAAAAAGTGAATACCCTACATTTGAATGACAGACGTAACTTGATGGCCGAAGGCCAACCCTCTTATGCACCGAATTATAGAAATACAGACTACTATGCTTGACCAACAAGCGGCCATTTTAAACGTAGCAAGAATCGCCATTTTGCTTGTTAACCATTGCTCATTACTTTCTGTCTAAACTGCTTTGCAGCTTGCAATTCTTGGAATTCTGCTTACTCTGCTCAATTGTTAACATTGTTGCCTGAATATGAAAGGCCAAGGTAGTGGGACTGAGGAGTTTGTTGAAACTCCTCATGAGTAGCCCAGAAAGGAACGCCCACACTCCCTCTTTGTAGCCTTGAGGGAGAGCTGCAGGGCATTTAATCATTTCACAACTGCCAGCCAGTCTCGTACTGTGGTAGAATATGTTAGAATAAAACAGCTAAAGGCTTGAATTATGCTCTTCTTACAGCCCCCCTTCGCAAAACCCTTTAGAGCGTGTCGGCTCCCAGGACACGAATAGTACCTCATAGATAGCAAAGCTTGGAATGTGGCTCTTCCCCCGTGTGCAGCTTGCTTCCAGGAACAGAACCACTGTGTTCTGTTCAACAACTAGAAGATGCCTCCGCACTTTCTAATTGCACATTGTTACTAGAATAGACATCGAAAGTGTCATAATTGTCATACCCGTCGGAAATGTCCATCGTCATCCCGAGTTCAAAGAAACTTAATAAAGGGGGGTGTTAAACATGACATAGCTGATTGTATGATATGCATTTTGTATATATGTAACTGATGTACGTAATTTCTCTCTTGCGTCCCTCGAGGTCTAGAAAATACATGTTGCGGGGCGTGAGACCAGAATTGGCCAATTGGGTCTATTTTGCTTGCAATAAACCCTAGCATTGGGAATCTCAACCTTGTGTCCGCCGCATCTTTTCGTGTATGGTTATTGCCTTGTTTCCATATCGTGAGGGACCTCTAGGGGCCCCTTTCAGTGACACTAACTCTTGAGGTTCTTTTATGAATGAAACTAGCAAATTCCTTGTATAAGGTATATGTACAAGTCTTATCAACGGCCATACACCAGTCATATTCATGCAATCTTTTTTTGTTGCAGAAAGCTGGACGTATGCATAGATCTTCCTTGATGATGCCAATATTCGATAGAAGTTTCTCCATTCTTTTTTGAAAAAGGACCACAGAGACTGGGTTAGAATTTACAATCATTCTTGCAAACTCTTGATACAAAGAATTCTGAGGGCAATCAATCATTTTAGTGTAAAAGTTAAGTTGCCTACATTGTGACCTTGCAGCCAAACTTGGCAAACCCAGTTCTATTCGAATACAGGAGTTAGGAGCAGATTTTGCCAATTTCAGTACCTGTTTCCAGATACCACCTTGTATTATATTCAAATATATGTTAATATCATATAAGCAAGGATCAAGGCCATACACTTTAAGCATATACAATTGTAACGCTGGTTCAATAGAAAATTTACAGAATTTTTTATAGATGATTGACAATTGGGAAGTAAGGGGGCGAACTTTCCTCTTAATCATCTTTTTCCAATTAATGAACGTAAGCTCGGTTGAGATGTCATACCCCAAATATTTAATTCAAGAAACCTGTAAAATGGGATTCTCATTGAGGGACCAGGTAAAGTGACAAACCTTCTTACCACCAGAAAAAATTAAGATATTAGATTTTTCAGTATTCGCTCGTAAATTATTCTTAGCCACGTATTTTGCAAAAGCATTTAGCTTATTCTGTAGGACAAATGGTGTTCTATCAAAAAAAAGAATATTGTCAGCATTACCAAGCCAATTATTACAAAGATGCCCCATTTATACTGGGAAATAAATGATATGCTGCCAAATCTCCTCAATGTCCACAAGATACAGGTTAAAAAGAGTAGCCGCAAGGTTACACCCTTGTTTTACCCCAGTACAAGTAGGGATCTCAGAAGTGAGGGAGCCTTCTCGGTTCAATCTTACTCGATAACAGGTATGTTGATGGAGTAAAGCAATCAATTGGACCAAATAGGGTGAAAAGCCCATTTTAAGCTTTTTTACCCACAATACATTTCGAATAACACAATCAAAAGCAGAGCTGAGATCAATAGTTGCCAAATACACAGGATCTTGCCGAGAAGCCTTTACCCTGGCCAATACTTGTGCCAAAATCATTGCATTTAAAGTGGTGCCCATGTGTTTTCTAAAACCTGTTTGATAGTTGGAAAGCACATTATGATTACGTATGTATGTTTCTAGAATGTGTAGAATTAGAATTGTAAGGGGGCGCGAACAATGGCGGAATCCTGCCATCTCTACCTCTGAAACCCAGGCCACACTGTTCTTCTGACTACGGGGCACACGCCGTGCAAAAACCACTGCCTACGGTGCAGCTGCGGCCGAGATACAGCTGATCATAACTGCGGATCAAGCTGGTGGACCTCCATATCGACTGGGCCTGCCTCCTGGGGCCTTGGGGGCGGTGTTGCCTTGCTGACAATGGGGACGCCGCTACTGCGCCGGGGTGAACCCTCCTGACGGGCCCCCTGATGGACTGTTGTGCAGCGCTGCCGCGAGGGGACGTGTGGCTGTACCGCCGCCCAGCTTCAATACTTGGAGCGCCCTTGCGCTGCCGCCGTGAGCCCTGCCGGCGGCGAAGGTAGGTGCCCCTGGCGGTGGTTCACCCTCCCCCCTCTCAACCCTTGTGATACCTGGGCTCCGCTCCTGCTGAGGGACGTTTGCCGTGACCCGATCCGGCATCGCCTGCCTCTCCGCGGGCACAGCAGAGTTCCGTGGTGGCTGTCCCAGGCCTTTGATCTACACGGGGGCGGATGCCGCGGATCGACCCCGGCGCTGTTCAGTGCGGCGGGCGGCGCAACATCAAGGCGGCCCCTGGCTATCCCCTCCACGCATTGACGGCCCGCTCCTTTGCTCTGCAGACTGGGGCCCTAACAGTAGCCAAGAAGGGTGCAGCGGGCCTTGTGGGCGGCAGGTCCACCCTGATTCGTGTCCACATACCACTCCACGTGGTTGCCACCCACACCAGACACCACCTCCTCTTTGCTTGCGGGGAGGCAGCCTGGAACAACAACAACGTCTTTTCGCTTTGGTAGACCCCCCCACTCCGCCTCACCAGCTGCAACCATCCGGGGTGCCATAATACAACTCAGAGGGACACTGGCCACATAGGAAGCCGGTTGACTCCCCCAGCTCTCTACACCCACTGTGTCAAAGTTAAAGCAGTCTCCTGGCTCTCCCCCCCATACATGGACAGCCTGTCCCTCTGCTGTGCAGCCTGAGACCCCAAACAAAAAGCCAAGGAGGGTGCGGCGGATGTGGCGGGGGGCAGGTCCACCCTGATCTGGGATCACATACCACTTCACGGGGCTGTCCCCCACACCAGACAACCTCTCCATTCTGCATTCTCGGAAGCTGCCGTGGGGGAGCTGGGACTGCTGGGTGCACCACGGGGGGTGGGGGCACGCCTCTCCGCTAGCGTCCGCAGCCTGGAATAACAACATTTTGCTACCCTGGCGAGCCCCCCCATGCCCGCCTCATCAACAGCATCCGTCCATAGTGCCTAAATACAACTCAGAGTGACATTGACCACATTGGAAGCAGGCGGATTCCCCCGGCTCTCTCCGCCCACTGTGTCTACGGCTGTCACGAACCATCCGTTGTGCCCACCAGGGTACAGCCCCCAGGGCCAATCATACATTACCGCTCATCCACCACTGCTATCTAGCCTCGAGCTGGCCACTCCCAACTTGTTGTGGCAAATATCTGCACACCAGGCACGGAATATCTACATGCCAGAGTCGCTGGCCAGCTACCACCCACACTGCAAAACTCCGGCTTACGGTCACCACCGCACGTGTCTAACTAGGAGCTGCTCTTCACCATAGCAATGACCAACAGGTCACGAGGATCTAGCAAGATGGGCGCAATGGACAAGTTTACCAAGGCTGCACCGAGGGCTGACCAATCGTCCTCCATGGCACAGGAGGACAGCGATACTCTGCCGGAAACCCCCCAGTTGGCTCTAACCACAATGATTGAGTCCATGGCCAAAAACTTTGCAGCCTTCCATGAGAAATTGGATGATATCAACGCAAACGTGGCCTCCCTGAAGACTAAGCTGGACCAACATGGAGCCAGAATTACAGAGGCAGAGCAAAGGATTGGAACCAACAAGGACACCGTTCACACCCTGCAGGGCACAGTCACGGAGCTTGTCCGCGACATGAAACAGATCAAAGGGAAGTGCGACGACCTCGAGTTGAGGTCGGGAAGAAACAACATCCGCATAGTGGGGGTCCCTGAATCTGCTCTAAAGGGCCGTATGGAACTCACGGTTGAACAACTTCTCAAAGATCTCCTTGGCAACCCTGAGCTGTCACCATTCTTCACGGTAGAAAGAGCACATCGCTCTCTGGCACCCTGGCCTAAACCTGGAGACTTCCCTATACAAATAATTGCTAAACTCTTAAGCTACAAGGACAGAGACCATATACTCCGCCTGGCCAGAGAGAAGGGGGAGCTAAGGTTAGACTCACAAATTATTAGGATTTTCCCTGACTTTTCTGTAGGGGTACAGATGGAGCAACACCAATTTGGAGGTGTTAAAAAATTGCTGAGAGAAAGGAAGATTGAGTATGCAATGCTCTTCCCGGGTCGCCTAAAATTCACTTATTGCAACAAGTTATACTTCTTTACGGTCCCAGATGAGGCGGTCAAATTCATTGAGGCACAAATTCCACTAGCGGATCCCGCAGACGAACCAATGAATGACGATTAAGATCGGGGCTCTCATGGCCCTACTAAAGACCTCAGTAGCTGTTTCCTATCCAGAGGAAGCCCACACCGGGGTGAACTGTCCCCCCTCCTCTATGCTACACTGGGCCACGTAGCCCTGACATATCTATTCAAGGGTACTCCCGTTAGAAAGGGGTACACCCCTAAACTGTCCGACCACAATGGCACACTCTGGGCTCCTACCGCGATACCTAAGCCTTGCTGTTGGGCACTGTACTATGCCAGTATTTGCTCAGTTATCACAGTTTAAAAACATACTTGCCTCTGTGTAACCTCAAGTTCTATCAGCCGTTCAAAAAATTAATGATGTATCTTCATATTATGTTTACCAATTGTGGGTCTATGGCAGCTGCAATGCCTTCTAAGGTGAAGTCTTTATGTTTGAGCCCCAGCTGGGCTATTGGTCAAGCGTTGCCGAGTTGGGTATGGCACGCTGCTGGCCACTCCGTGGGCGGGTACCATTACACTGCTAGTATTTTTTGAGCGGTGAGGGTGGGGGGTGGTGAAACGGGAGAATGTTACCAAAAAATCGGCAGGAAAGGTACGACTGGGTTTGAAGAGAGGTGTATCCACGCCACTGCTGCACATAAGATTGTGAACAGAGGCAGATTCGTTAGTTGGGATGTTCCATAAAGGGTTAGCATGGCTATTAAAATGATGACATGGAATGTTCGTGGATTGACAAACTTTACAAAATCCCGCAGTATCACAGCATATGCACAAAAACATGGGATCAAGGTACTCCTTTTGCAGGAGACATACGCTCTGAAGCTTCTATCATCCAACCTTGCGCCGTCATGGGGCTCCAATAGATTCTATACCCAATTCTCCACTCAATCCAGGGGAGTCCTGACTCTCATCCACGAATCAGTAAAATTCACGCTCCACACGTCCCATATCGACACAGAGGGCAGATATGTAATTCTCCACTGCACTCAGGCAAACGAGGAATGCCTGCTCGTGAACTCATACGGTCCCAACACTGACTCCCCTGAATTTTTAGATGCCATGGCCACCATCCTTACGAGATATGCGGAAGTTCCCATCATATGGGGGACATGAATCTTATACTCGACAATATCCTGGACAGAACAACCACGACCCGAACGGTCACGACCCGAGCCGCCAAGCAACTCCTTACACACATGAACTCCCTCCATTTACACAATGTGTGGAGAACGCTCCATCCCCAAGAAAGAGATTACACCTTCTATTCCACAGTGCACAGCAGCTCCTCAAGAATAGACATGTTCCTGCTGTCGGGGAGCAGGGTGGGCAGGGTGACAGACATCAAGATACTCGCATGCACGCTATCAGACCACTCCCCCGTTCTACTGCAGATCCAATTGGGTAATACCCTAGCCGCCCACCTCGCCTGGCGCTTTAAATCCGAGACTCTATCTGACATTGTCTTTAAAGCAGATATCTTATCGGACATAAACACCTTCTTTGAGAGCAACAACACGCAAGAAACTTCCGAGGCGACCCGTTGGGAGGCATTTAAAGTCTACATCAGAGGGATGTACATTTCTAGGGAGGCTCGGGTCCTAAAAGCCATAAGGCAGGCCCTGAATAGCTCCGAAATGAAGCTCAAAACTCTAGAACATGAGCATGCCTCCGCCCCAGCCCCGGCAACCCTTGCAAAAATCAGAGCGGAACTGGAACTTTTTGAATCTCACGCCCTAAGTGAGGTGTGGTATCTGGCGCACCCCGTGGCTGCCCGGAGGTACGGTGAGGGCGACAGACCCGGTAGAACCCTAGCCAAACTGGTGCGAGCAGAGGGCGGCAGGTCCCGAATAGATAGTATCTTAGACGGGCAGGGCCTACGACACTGGTCGGATCCGGCCATTATCAACACCTTTGCTGACTTCTATGCCAACCTATACGGCCCCCAGCCAGAACATAATGCCCAGGACCTACTGGAACGCATCCCTATGACCCTCATCTCTCAAAGCACCATGGAACAACTTGATGCCCCGTTCACCTTCGACGAGATAGTTCAGGTAATCTCTGACCTCCTGAAGAATAAGGCCCTGGTCCCGATGGGCTCACACCTGAGTTCTACAAGGAACATGTAGCCATCCTAGCTCCCATATTGTACAGGATCTGGACCGAATCACTCCGACTAGCCACCTTCCCCCACTCCCTAAGGGAAGCCCTAATCACCGTCCTTCCCAAACCAGGGAAACCCCCAGACGAATGTGGTTCCTATAGGCCATTATCACTTATCAACACGGACAAGAAAATCTTTGCTAAAGTAAATTGCGAATAGGTTCCTTCCATTCATGCCCCACTTGGTCCACGCAGACCAAAGCGGATTTGTTCCTGGCCGCTCTACTGCTCTCAATATCCGTTGAATATTCAATGTAATGTCCAGAATTGACCCAATGGCTGATGCAGCGGTCACACTAGACGCCCAGAAGGCATTCGACATGGTCTCATGGAGATACTTATGGGCTGTACTGGTGAAAATGGGGGTAGGGCCAAACATGATCTCCTATATAAAACTGCTATATACAGGCCCAATGGCCAGAGTGCTGGTCAATTCCATCGTCTCCTCTCCCTTTGCGCTGCACAGGAGTACCCGTCAGGGGTGTCCATTCTCCCCCATTCTCTTTGCGCTCGCCATTGAACCCATGGCACATCACATCAGGGACCAGCACACTCGCAAAGGTATTTGCATACGGGACACACCAGAGATTATCTTGTTGTATGCAGACGATGTACTTCTATATGTTCGAAACCCCTCCACATACCTGGACCCGATCATCCGAGACATAACAAAAATAGGAACGTACTCAGGCTTTACCATCAACTATTCTAAATCTGAAATATTCCCCTTTACTGCGGCGACCCGGCAACCGTCATGTGAATTTCCCCTACGCTGGTCCGCAGGGGGCATCAAGTACCTTGGGGTGCAAATGTCACTTACCAAAGCCTCCCTTCTGGCAGATAACTACGAGATAACAGCACAGCTCATTGAATCCAAGTTGCTTAAATGGTGCAGTCTCCCCCTGTCCAGTGTGGCCTGGGAAGCAATATTTCAAGAGGCTCCATTCGGGGTGCGCCCAATTCCTCTAGCATTCCGGTGCTGTCGGCAAGAAGTGGCAACATATGACCCCATCCTATGAAAAAGGGGGCTTCACAACCCCAGACCTTACCCTGTACTGGATTGCGGCGCAGGCCCAACACGCCACGCACTGGTACGCATACTCGAACCCGCCCCTGCATGTCAAATTAGAAAAACTGGCAGGGGATGGGACCAACATAATGACCCTGCTATTGCACCACACATACCAGACAGACGCCCCGGCAGACCCTATGGCCACCACGATCAGAGCATGGAGTGTGATTCTGAACTCGAAACAAGAACCTCACCCATACTACAAATGGCTTCCCATACGACATTTCCCCGATTTCCCCCACGCATGACCAGCATTTCATACGACATTGGGAGGCATTGGGATACCGAGCACTAACTGATCTATATCCCAATGGTAAATTCATCACCCCCCTAACGTGGCGGCTCGGACACACCAACTCAGTGCTCGAGCTACTCCAATACTTCAGGCTGAGAGCGGCGGTCTGTGCAATGTGGCCATCCTACCCAAACGAGCCCCATGACTCACCCTAACTCCAATACATAGAAAACTCCACAGGTGGTAGGCTTGGGCGAGGGAGCTGGAAATGGAAATCACCGAGGGGCTGTGGAGCAAAATGTGTGCACATATGCGCAAAGTCTCTCTTAGCGCCAGATTCTGTTGCATACAATATAAACTCCTTAATAGACTCTATTATACACCGCACAGAGTTGCAAAATTTACACACTCCCCGACCCACACATGCCCGAAATGTAACTCTGTAGAGGCAGATCACATGCATATGTTTTGGTCCTGTCCGGCGTTGAGTGCATTCTGGCTGGGAGTCACGAATGCGCTCTCAGAAATAATTGGGTCCCCAGTGGACCTTGATCCGCTAGCCCTGCTGTTCGGATTATGGTCTGGAGAAAATGCAAAGAAAATGTCAACATTTTTAAATGTGAGTGCTATTGTTGCTAAGAGATGCATATTACAAGGTTGGAAGCGCTGCTCCCCCCCACCCTCGAGATGTGGCTGAAGGCCCTCACCTGGGTACAGGTGTGTGAGGAGGAGTATATTGGATCCCTACCCACTCCATCTCACCCGATGAATGTGTGGACTGAATTCTGCAGCTATCTGAATAGTAGGGACGAGGTTGAGTGGAGCTCCACCCCGCCGCCAGGTCCGTCTGCCGCATCACCCTGAGCACTGTGCACCTTGCGATCCCTTGGGTTGTCAATCCCCCCCTCCACTCTGAACTGCCATCAATGATGCATGATGTAATGCGATAATGCGATAATGCGATCTATGTGTACCTCTGAGTATGTGGTGCTATACCTGTCTTAACTTTCTGCCAATTAACAAAAGTTTTTAAAAAAAGAATTAGAATTGTAAAGACTTTATAAGAGGCATCCATCAGAGCAATGGGGCGATAGTTTACTGGGTCAGCCGGATTCCCTTTTTTGAAAATTGGCACAATCAAAGAAATTTGCCAAGACCTCGGAATTTGACTAGTTAACAGAATATTCTCAAATTTCAGTCTGAGGATGCCAACCCAAAATTTTGGGTCAGTTTTTAGAACAAAAGCAGGGACCCCATCAGAACCAGAGTCATACAAATGGTTCAATTGTCCAATAGCCCATACAATGTCATCATTTGACCAAGAAATTTGTGTGAACAATTCCAGCTTCTTGAACTCAAAGGACACATGAGATAATACTTGAGGGAGATGAAATGCATGTGATATATGGTAAAACCATGATTGATCAGCTTTTTTTGCCGTCCTTACCTTCTGGATGGAAATGGAATATCAGAAGGGTAGCGAAGAAGAAGGAAGTCCCAGTGGTGATCACAGCTAGAAGCAAGGAGTAGAAACAAAGGGAAGGTTAGTTAGGTGCTGTTCTTGAACAGTAAGAGGGACCCACTAGGTATAGGTTGCTGCACAGGGATGTCGAAGTTCATCAAAGCATCCAATTGTCCAGTGCAGATAATTTACAGAATCAGGTTTGTAGAGGTTCAGTGATTCCTTGCGTTAGTGGCAGAAAGGCAGGGGGGTGGGCAGGGGACTGAGAAGAAAGAGATAAGCAGAAGAGCGGACTGAGTGAAGTTTACTGGAAATGGGCCGGGTCTGTTTTGTGTGGGCAGCGTCTCGTAATTAGAACAGGAGGCAGTCTCGGGGGCAGGCTGAGGTCAAGAACGGTGCCGGCGGTGACCTGGATCCAAAACAGCAGACAAATTCAGATCCTGAAAACAGGCTGAGGTCAAATAATGGTGCAGGCAATATGCAGACAAGGAAGAAGGAGTCATTACCGTGGAACAAGCCGGGTCAGCAACAGGTTATCAGTAGTCAGAACCAGCAGATGAGAAATTCAGGATCAGAAGACAATGAAGCTCTGTGGCAGAAATCCACAATAAGAAGCACCGAATGCTTGGACACACACCCCTTGTATGCCAATCCAATCAGGCTACGGGAACGCAGAGCGCCGAAAACCGTGTCAGGTGATTTTGGGAGACCATGACACGCAGCACTGATGCAGCTCGGTTGTAAAACCAACAACATAACCATGGCAACGTCCAGGGAAGCTGCCAGCGAGTAAAAAAGGAAAGTGTGCTGGTCTTGTGAAATCATTGTAAATGCAGCCGCTGGGAAGCAGACAAGGACTGGGATTTGGGTGGTGCAGATACGAGCGGAACCGTGACAGTACCATATCCCTAGGGATCCCCTCGCCCGGTCGCAATGGAAACGCTGTAGCAGTTGGGGTGTGCGATGTTACCCAGTGGCTCCCACGTCCGGTCCTCCAGGCCTTAGCCCTTCCAATCTACCAAGTAGTACAGCTTCCCATCACATAATCGCATGTCCAGATACCAGATACCTCGTACTCGTCAGAACCCCAAACCGACAAAGGAGCTGGACGCACGGGGAGACGTGTGCCCGGAAGACAGGGCTTGAGAAGGGACACATGAAAAACGGGATGCACCCCCAGCTGGCTGGATGCATCAAGCGCACAACTACAGGGTTGATCAGGGTGTATACCATTAAGGACCAATGTAGCAAAGAAGGAGCAACCTTTTGACAGGGATATTCAGATATTTAATAGAAAACCATACTTGTTTACCCACTTGATATACAGGAGCCAGGGAAAAATGAGCGTCAGCGAAATGCTTGGCTTGTTCATGAGCAAGCGTCAAGTCGGCATGTATTTACTTGTGCACCGTCACAAGGTCACGGGCACAGGCAGATGCCTGCGGGTTGTTCACGGATACAGAGGGTTCCAATGGCAGAGACCTGGGATGCTGCCCATACAGGGCATGGAACGGTGATATGCCAGTGGAGGAGAGCAAGGTACGCGAATTCCGCTGAGTGGAACACTGACAACCAGGAATCCCAGTATTGCAGACATAAGCAGCAGAGTTGCTGCTCCAGTGTGGCATTGGTGCATTCAGTCTGGCCATTGGTTTGCAGATGGTATGAGCTCGAGAACCGATCATCAATATGAAAGGAAGCACTAAGGCCCCTCCAGAAGTGGGACATGAACTGGGATCCCCGGTCAGTGATGATAATGGAAGGTAGTCCAAATAAGCAAAAAACCTGCCAGAGGAAAAGGTCCACTAAGACTGGGGCAGTAGGAAGTCCAGAGCACGGTATGAAGGGAGCCATTTCTGTGAAGAAATACACCACGACCCAAATGGTGTTATAGCCTTGTACTGGAGGTTGTTCCACTATAAAATCCATCAAGACCATAAGCCAGGAACGTGTGCTGGTCTTGTGAAATTATTGTAAATGCACGCTGGGAAGCAGACAAGGACTGGGATTTGGGCGGTGCAGGTACCAGCAGAACCGTGATATATAGTTATAAATCTTTTCACTCAAATTCAAATTCCATCTTAATAAGACATATTACATTACATCACATAATCAAAATGGACCATGCGGTGAACAAGCCTGAAGAGTTCTCCAGCTGGAAATGCCTCATTGAGGGACAGTGCCTCCTAGCCCGTGTCCTACCACTTCTCTGTGTATGTTTCCTCTATGGGTTCTGCCACTGAGGTCCAGCCTGGACCTCTGGCAGTGTAGCTCTTCATGTTTTCCTTCTAGTGAACAACACCCATGGGATATCCTTATGGCACCCATGGTTGGGGGTACACCCTTTACCCCTTATGTGTGTTTGGGGCACCTGTGTGTTGCCCAAAGATCAGGGTATGGGCTGGTGGCAGCTCCATGCTGACTTGGCAGTGGCTCTGAGTGTCCTCCATTTTGGGACACCCAGGCCCTGCCATAGGAATCAATGGATTCCTGATAGAAGGCAAGATGGCCTCTTGGTTTCTATTGCGTTTTACCTTGTTTCCCAAAGTCCTGGGAAGCCCTGACTCTGTCCCTTCCTCCTGACTGGCTATTGTGTAGAAATATCAAATATGGTTCTATTGTGACTGCTGGAGGCTGTTTCTGTCTACTGCCCAGAAGAGAGGGTACCCTGGCATAGAACTGCTGGACACCCTGAGCTGCGAAAGTTCCAAAAAGCCTAAGAAAATTTCAAGGGACATCCTTGCCATCATCAGTGACCACTTTTTCCCAGCTGAGAAAGTCCAGAGTTTCTGGGTGCAGAGGAAGGTCTGTCGTTGAATTTCACACCACCAGAAGCCAACAAAGATGTCCTGAGGGTCCAGGCTTGGTGGGAATCCGAGGTCCACTGCAGTGGTCAAGTCAAGGTTGCCAGAAGTCATCCAGACATCTGTGCTGAAGCTGCAGCACTGAAAAATCGAAAGGTGGAAAACCGTGATATTCTGAAACCCTGCACCAAAAGTGGCCTATGCATCCATCGCCACCAGAAGTTATTGAATAGTCTCAAGGCTCTTACTCTCATCTGCCAAGACGTTAAGGAGCCCACAGCAAGTTTCATCTTCACAGGACTTCTACAGTCAGAGAAATCGTCAACCAACGAAGAGCGCCGCGAAGAGCAAAACTGCTGAATTTCAGACTTTGGTTCCATTTTTCTTCTTCTACTCAGCATCCCAGTCGCTCCATCCCTGGAGGAAATTTTTGAGTGAAACCGAGAAACTCTGCCACTTCACCTGCCAAGGCTCCAAAGATACTGTGACGAGGAAGAGCGCCTTCTAGCCTCAGGAGTCATCCGGGGGTCCAAGATTCGTCTTGGATTCTGTTCTCCTGTGGCGTCTCAGGTACATTGGGTGGTAGAACCTTTTAAAAGAAAGCATAGGGTTATTTAACATTATTGGACTGGGCTGTAAAAGACAAGATCAGTTACTCCTTAACTTTTCTAGGTGGGGGGGTGGGGATTTTCACACAGAAATGTATATCTAGCCTAAAGAAAGCATTCTGCCACTGTTCACAACTAGCCTGCCTTTCTTTTCTAGTCTATGCTGATACACCTCACTTACAAATTCACATGCCTATTTTAAACTGTCTGCAGTTAGTCCATCTATTTCTGAATTTAAGTATTGTGTGGCACCACATAGAGTGTATATATTTGCCATTCTTTGAATACGTATTACCAAGTACAATGCATTATTATTTATATGTATATATTTTGGTAGCAGCCTAATTTTATAGAAAGAAGCTGTCTTATAACCTAACATAGTGTGTGGACATTCCTTTGTGGGGACTTACTGTAGTTAAGATTCTGGCTGCATCACCTCATGAGAGCTTATGTCTTGGTTGATCATCCATTCTACCATAATAGAGAACATTGGCTGGGGTCCTCTGTGTGTTTGTCCCAACCATATAGAGGGCAGAAGTACAGATACCCACTCCAATCTTTACACTGGTGGTACAGCGGTGGGATCACAGGTTTTAACACTCAGTGTTTAACCAAGCTACTACAAAATATCCACACTTCTTTACTACTTTTGGGTCTATTAGTGTATACTGATAACTGCACTACAAACAATGGAAACTATTGCAAATGGTAAATTGACCAGGATGAGCTTAAAGGCTCTCCAGAGTGCTTGTGAAGTGAGAGAAATAGATTTTGAAGATAATTCTAGGGCAGATCTTTTAGCTGCCCTTGTGGATTTCCGGGTAGATTGGGAAACTCATAATGAAAATGTGGTGGGGGGCACTGGTGGGGTCCTTACCCCTGGGGAAGTTACAGATGATGCCACTGGGATTGCCACCTCTCCTGTCACTTCTATTCCAAAACCCAGCATTGTTTCTCAGGGAAGTTCCCGGAACTTGAGTTATTGAGGATGAAACTAGCTTTTGAATACACAAAGTTAGAGAGTGAAGCTTAGTTAAAGAAGCAGGAGTTGGTACAACAGGTTGTACTCAAAAACCGAGATCTTGAACTCGAAGACAGTGACACTGAATGTCAGAGACTCCAGCTAGAGAAAGCTAGTGTGGAGACTTCAGCTAAACCAGCTGAGAGTGCCAGGTCTCCTGGAACCAAGTTTATGAACAAATTGGTTGGTATGTATGTGGAGGGTTCTGATATCATCCAATGTATAGAGGCATTTGAGATGGCTTGTGGTATCCATGATGTTGACCATAGAGATTGGGCTAAGTGTTTCTTAAGCAGTGTACTTCAGACTGATTATGACTGTATTCTGAAACTGAGCATGGAAGAAAGAAGCCAGTATGAAGGCATGAAAGCTGCTTTGGTTGCCAAGTTTGGCAAGACACCTACCCAGTCCCTTAAGATGTTATGAGATTATAAGAAGAGAGAGAATATGTCTTGGGTTGATTGGGTAAGTGTTGCACATATGGATATGGTGGGATGGGTTGATGGCTGCAAAGCCAAGTCTTTTGTTGAATTGTCTCACCTCCTGTTTATCGAACATTTTTCTGAGGCTTGTTCACCAGAGCTGCATCAGTACATTGCTGACCAGAATATCCTGGACCCCTTTAAGTTGGCCAAGTTTGCTGATAAGTGGGTCTC
Organism: Ambystoma mexicanum; assembly: GCF_040938575.1. NCBI lineage: Eukaryota > Metazoa > Chordata > Amphibia > Caudata > Ambystomatidae > Ambystoma > Ambystoma mexicanum. Next base: position 380,749,784 of record NC_090923.1, on the reverse strand, counting down.
CCACAGCATGTCCCCTAAGGATCCCAGTGGGAAGGACAAGGACAAAGAGCAAGGGACCCGTAAGAAGGCTGAGGAGTCCAAGAAGGAGCCACATCTGAATAAACCTAAACATTCTTCCTCTAAGGTCCAGGAATCCAGTGGGGATAAGTCTTGTGGGGGTGGAAGTAAGAGTAGTGGTGCTCCTGCTGCAAAGCAGGCTCCCACTGGATCCGATTCAGTTCCCTGCATTCCTGGCACCTGTTGGGACTGTGGGTCCTTGGACCACAGAAAGGGGGACCCCAGGTGTAAAGGTAAGGCACTTGGTGTCCAGGCTGTCAGCCTCCCCTACCCTTACTCTATTCCTGAGATGAAGGCCACTGCCCTCCCCACCTATCCAGGAATCACCTTTGGTGCCCCTGTAGAGATTTCCTTGGTGTCCCTTGGGGTCCAGGACCAGTACTCAGAAGTACTGGCTACTATCCCACAGAATATCAGAAGATTTGTTTGAAGTGTCCTCATAAATGGCCAGCCTTCCACTGGTTTGAGAGACACCAAGGGCTAGCATGACAGTAGTGGGCAGGACCCTGCTCATGGCAGAGGACTATGTAGGTGCTCCTCTGTGAACTACCAGGTTAGCTGTTGGGCCTCACAATCTTCCTCCTGTAGCCCTAGGCACCATTCAGATTGATGACAACACAACAAAACTTCCTGGCCTGGTTCAGGGCACTGTACCTGCCAACATTTTGTTGGAGAATGACTTAGTAGAGGTGGGGTTAATTTCTGATGAGTTGCCCCTGCTGGAGTCACTAGGTCACAGGTCATACACAATCTGACTGACAGTCAGTTAACCAAGCCAAATGGGAGACCCAAGGCTAAGAGGAAGAGTAAGAAGACCACCTCTGTGAAAGGGGCTCTGTCTCTTCCAGCTGTTTCAGCAGCACCCACAGTGGTGCCAGCTCCAGGGGGACTAGACCCAGTGGTGACACTTGACTCTACGCCTGAGGGAGAAGAGCCAGAGGACCCTCCTCAGGGAGATGTATTCATCGTAGAGTATCACCCAGACCTCCAATTCTTGTTAGCTGAAGGTGGGCCCCCTAGGGCGGATTTCTGAAAGTGTCAAAGAGAGTGCAAATCTCTAGAGTGTCTAGGGAAACTGACCCAGGCCCAGGCACAAGGTGAAGTGTCTAGGAGTGTTATGTTCTGTTGGGAAGGTAAGCTCCTTTACAGTGAGCCCACTCAGTCTGAACCTGGTGCAGTCAATAGGTTGGTGGTACCCAGGTGTACAGGCCCTTCCATTTTCATTTTGCACATGAGGTACCTTTAGCTGGTCATCTTGGGACAAAGAAGACCAAGCAAAGGTTTGCAGCCCACTTTTATTGGCCCAGGAAGGGAGTAGAAGTGGATGCTCACTGCAAGACCTGTCCCACTTGTCCGTTGTCTGGCAAGACTGGAGGCAGTGTAATTGCTCCACTGCAGCCTTTGCCAGTTATTGCCACACCATTTGAGAGGGTGGACATTGAAATTGTTGGTCCCCTTGACTCTCCCACGTCAGGTGGACACAGGTGCATCCTGGTACTGGTAGAACATGCCACCAGATACCCTGAGGTTATACCCCTTTGGTCCATAACAGCCAAGGTGGTTGCCAGGGCTCTCCTGGGCATCTTTACCAGAGTTGGATTTCCAAAAGAGGTGATCTCTGACCGAGAAACCAACTTCATGTCTAGATACATGCAAAGTATGTGGAAGGAACATGGTGTAACTTATAAGTTCTCCACCTCCTACCATCCTCAGACCAATGGTTTGGTTGAGAGATTTAATAAGACTCTCAAGGGCATGTTTGGTGCTTTAGAAGAATCCCTAAGGAGGAAATGGGATCTCCTCCTAACGTGCCTGCTGTTGGTTTACAGAGAGGTGCCTCAAGAGGGTGTTGGTTTCAGCCCCTTTCAGCTCCTCTTTGGACATCCAGTGGAGATGTCCTTTGTCTTAGACGCCACCCCTCCAGGTCCTGCCAAGCAATATCAGGACTATGGGTCTCATTACACGGAAGGCGGTAAGGGTTTACCGGTACCGGTAAGGGCACCGGTACCGGTAAACCCTTACCGCCTTACTACTTACTACTTACCGCCTGGTTTTTACAGGCGTTAAGTACGGGACCCGCAAAGGGACCTTGGTGCTAATTACGGTATCGCAATTTGCGGTACCGTAATTAGCACCTTCACCATTAACATGGAGCCCTATGGGGCTGACTGGCAATGGTGAAGGGGCAATGGTGGATGGCGGAATTAGCGCCCCCACACACCTTGGAATATGGCGCTAATTCCGCCATCCACCAAGGCGGACCCGGTAAGGTACCGGCGGCAGCCATGGCGCTAATAGCGCCATGGCTTACCGCCTTCCGTGTAATGAGGCCCTATGTGTTAGACCTCAAAAGCAAGATGGCAGAGATGATGGGCCAGACAACAAAATTAAGGCAGGCCAAGAATTGAAAAAGTACTGGCGTGACTTTAAGTCCTCACAAGTGGATTGGACTCCTGGCCAGGAGATCCTTGTGATGGAGCCTACCAAGCCTCAAGCTTTGGCAGATAAGTAGACTGGACCCTTCAAGATAATCACCAAGATGGGTGAAGTCAACTATCTGGTTGACATGGGTGTCCTTGGGGTAGCCCCTCAGGTATTCCATATCAACAGGCCCAAGCATTTCCATAGGAGAGGAGGAGTATCATACCTCTTGCTAGCTTTACAACAAAAAGAGGATGAGAGTGAGCCCCTTCCTGATTTTCTGCATAACAACCCTCAGGACGGCTCAGTGAGAGAGTGCATTTCTCTCCATATCTGACACCAGAACAGCAGAGGACCAGCAGGGCCTTGTTCCTGCCATATGCGCCTCTGTTCTCACTGTCACCAGGCCTTATCCCATGGTGTAGGCATGATATTGACACTGGTGACAGTGTACTTATCAAAAACAGATCCTACAGGATGTCAGACACTATTAAGAATAGCATCCAGGCAGAGGTTGCCAAGATGTTTGACTTGGGTGTTATTGAACCGACAACCAGCCCATGGTCCAGTCCAGTGATCCTTGTCCCCAAGGCAAGTTCCCAGGCAGGTACCAAGGATTGGAGGCTCTGTGTGGACTAGTCAGAGGAGTCACTGCAGTCACCAAGACCGATGCACACCCATTGCCTAGGGCTGATGAGCTTGTGGACAAGATAGGTGCTGCCAAGTTTCTAAGCACCTTTAACCTCTCATCATGCTATTGGCAAAAAGCTCTGACTGGTCAGGCCAAGGGGAAAACAGCTTTATCAACAACAGAAGGGCTTTACCAGTTTAGGGTTGTGCCTTTTGGGTTGAAAAATGCCCCTGCCACCTTCCAAAGGTTAGTAAATCTTTCTATCAGTGGGCTGGAGGCCTTCTGTGTGGACTACCTAGACAACATTGCTGTCTACAGTTCCACCTGGGAAGAGCATTTGACACACTTGGATAGGGTGATGCAGGCCATGACACGGGCCATCCTCACTATCAAGGCAACCAAGATAGCACAGGGGAAGCTTACCTACCTTGATCATGAGGTAGGAGATGGTAAAATCTAACCTCTCCCTAGTAAAGTACAGTGTGTACAGGACTGGGAGGCGTCCTCTACTCAAACCCTGGTGAGATTTCTGTTGGGCCTCACTGGGAACTACAGACAATTCAAACAGCCTAGGAAGGTTCAATTGAGTGAAGACTGTCAAAGGGACTTTGATATTTTGAAGGAAATCCTGTGCAGGGCACCTGTTTTATGTGTCCCTGACTACAGCAAACTCTTTATTGTGCAAACCGATGCCTGTAACACAGGAATTGGAGCTGTCTTGTCTCAGACAACAAAGGGAGAGAACACCCCATATTTTTCACCAGGCTAGGCAACTCAAGGGTAGGGAAGTGGCGTATGCAGATGAAGGGTGAAAAACCCCACACTGCTCAGGTGGTCCATTAGCCTGCAAGGGGTAGACTTCACCATGGATCATAGGCCACGGAAGAGTCATGACAATGCTGATGGCCTTTCCTCAAGATATGTTAACCACCTGGATGAGGGTAACAATATCATGGGAAATCCATTGCACTAACCTCAGTCTGGGGGCAGGGGGCGTATGTGATACTGGAAATGCCTTATGGAGGGACAGGGCCTCCTAGTCCTTGTCCTACCATGTCTCTGTGTGTGTTGTCTCTGTTTTCTCTTACTGAGGTCCAGCTTGGACCTCTGGCAGTGCAGCTCTTCATGTTTTCCTTTTGGTGAACAATACCCATGGGCTACCCTTATGGCACCCATGGGTGGTGGTATACCCTTGTGCCCCTTATGTATGTCTTTGGGCACCTGTGTGTTGCGGCTGCATGCTGACATGGCAGTGGCTCTGAGTGGCCTCCATTTTGGGACACCCAGGCCCTGCCATAGGAATCAATGGATTCCTGATAGAAGGCAAGATGGCCCCTGTGGCCTCTTGGTTTCTATTGTCTTTTACCTTGTTTCCCAAAGTCCTGGGAAGCCCTGACACTGTACTTTCCTCTGACTGGCTGTTGGGTGGAAATACCAAATTTGGCTCTGGGTCTGCCTCCTGTCAGACTGACTGCAGCCTACCCAGAAGCTGTGTGTTGTGGGTACACCCTAGGGGGGGGACCTGTGTGAATTGAGTCTGAAGTGAACTCACATTCTGTGTTATCATTTTATGGTTTCTGTGTGTGACACAGTGACTGAAACTGACATGAATGCCTTGTAGTGTGCTGAAATGCTGGGTGCTTACCCCAATCCACATTCTGTGTTATGGGTGCCTTGGTGGAGTGAATGTCCTGAATGCCCGTGAGCTTGATTGGCTGGCTGCCTGCCTGCCTGCATGAATGCCCTTCTGTGTGATTGGTTGACGGAGCCAGGCTCAGCCTGAGTGAATGGGAACGAATGTGTATAACAGGGCACATCTCCTAATTTGTTCAGAAGCTGAAGTCGAAGATGAAGCAAAAAGAAGCTGTTTCTTGAAGCCAAGCTAGAGGAGAATTCTGCTGCTGCATTTTCTTTGTATAACCCAAAAGCTGCTGTGTTCTTCCAAGAACTGATCCAGAGAGGACCTGCACAGGAGTTGTCTCAATCAGGGACCATCGTGCAAACTGCTGCTCTTGATTCCAATGCCCTGGAAGCCAGTTCTGTGTACCTGCCATCCAGAGAAGGGGTCTTTCTGAGTCCTGAAGAGGAGTACCCAGACATCTCAAGTTGAAGAAGTCCATTGGTGTCACCCAGGGCCCGAAGATGCGTTTCATGACCAAACTGCCGAAGAACATTTCCAGGGACATCCTTCCCATCATCACTGACCATGTTTTATGGTTGGAGAGAGTCTAGAGTCTCTGAGTGCAGAGGAAGGACCGTTGGTGTGTTTCCCACCACCAGAAGCTAACAAAGATGTCCTGAGGGTCAAGACTTGATAAGGGTCCGAGGTCCATTCCAGTGGTCGAGTCCAGATTGCCAGAAGCCAGACAGAAATCTGCAGCACAGAAGAACCGAAAGGTGGAAAACAGTCATAGTCCAAAAAATCGACACCAAAAGTGACCTATACACCCGTCACTGCCAGAAATCACCGAAGGGTCCCAGGGGTCTTACTCTCATCTGCCAAGACATAAAGGATCCCACAGCAAGTTTCATCTTCACAGGACTTCTACAGTCAGAGAAATCATCGACCAACGAAGAGCACCGCAAACAGCAAAACTGCTGGCCTTCAGAAAGACTTTCGTTAAATTTTTCTTCTTGGACTCAGCATCCCAGTGGCCCCTTCTTACATGGGAGGTGCATTCTCATTCTGAGAGTGAAACCGAGAAACTCTGCCACATTTTCTGCCAAAGAACCAAAGGTACTGTGATGAAGAACAACATTTTCTAGCCTCAGGAGTCAACCATTGGTCCTCATTGATTCATCTTGGACAGCCCAGCTATGACACACATCCTGTCCCTGGGCTCTTCCTCTTCTTTTACTGCTCTTCAGCAGATAAGTACCATTTTAGCACCTCTCATGCATGTATAATGCAGTTGTTTAGTTATTTAAGTGCCGGTTCGATAGCACAGCAAGCAGAGCGCTCGCTTTGACCTCTGTGCAGAGTCTACTGATGCAGGTTCAAATCCCGGCAGGGCAAAATTCATCCTTTCATCCTTCCGAGGTCGATAAACGAGCACCATACACCGTGGGTAACAATAAGCAGCGCTCAGATACCGGAGGGTTCCACCGCTATATAAATGCAAATTTAATTCATTAATTTGTGTGTAGCTAGGAGTTGAAATATATGTGGGAACGTTATGTAGGGAGAATGACTGCATGATTCTGTATGCGGGTGCACAGCAATCACATTAAGCATTTCAGAGGCGTCAAGCGCACGCGACAATCAGTGCAGCCGCGACCACAAAGGAATAAGTACTGCATCAGCGCCCCGAGGCGGGTGGCCCATGACATATTACCGGCATATACATATGTACATATATATAATTACTTATTCAGAAGCATCAGTTACCAGGCACACAGCATGTTTTTAAAAAGATGTCAGAATTTGAGTGGAACAAGGAGGAACAGCCTCTAGATCTCACTGCCAGCTTCAGGGAAGTGCTGGGAAACTCACTGGTCTATGCAGTGGCACATGGGGTGAGACCCCTGTAGGAGAGGTTGGAAACTCCAGAGACAATGCTTAATCAGCCTCGGGAGAGCACCAAAGAGACCAGAAGTACTCCCACGGAACACTTGAAGACAGGGTCGAAGGGGAGTAGACAGGCACGGACGAGAAAAACCTCTTACGACCGCCCAGGCTCAACATACGGGGTGAAACAGAAGACCCATGAGGCAGCTGATGCATTCGGCCAGGCAGTGTGAAGCCTCATGACCCCCGCTCCAGGGGAAGCTATTACAGGAGAGGATGACCCAGGCTCAGAAGAGGAGCCGGCAGAGGGTGACGTTTCCTCTCACGAAGGAGAGGAGGTAGCACAGGAAGAATGGGAGAAACCCAGCGGGGGAAGAGAACCCGCAAAGAGAAACACTTAGAGGAAGAGCATGAGGACACTGTGGACATGTTTGACCCGGAACACTAGGTCCTCAGACTGGCAGCCGTCCCCCAGGGTCGCACAATATATGACTATGAGATTACGTAAAGCTCTCAACAAAGAGGTGAAGCAATGGCTGCGTGCGGAATGCCCACGCCAGATCTTCCCAGGAAGGTAGCAGAGACCCCTGAGCTAGATCCTAAGATGTTGACCTTCGTGTCTAAGACCAGTGATGATCCACGGAAAGGAATTGACAGATCATGGAGGAGCTGTCAAGAGAAGGTGCTAAGTATACAGGGGAGGAAGTGGACCCCAACGCACTAGCAAGCTGGGCACAAATAGCGGTCTGCCTTTTGGGCAACGCAAACCGCGTCATTTCTTCAGAGAGAAGGAGAGGTCTGCTGCTAAAGATTGATCTGAAGCGGAGCGTCCTCGCATCATATGAAGCCGGAGAAGTGGCGCAGGGCCTGCTATTCGGAGAGACTTTTGGAAAAGAGATGGGCCGATTCGTCGGCACTTACACATTCCTGGAAAAGGCACAAGTCTCCATACGGAAGGTGTTTCCAAACAGAGTCTTTGCCGGGACCAGCCGCTTCAGGGGTCGTGCGGCAGGTCGATCGCAGGGAGGAAGAAGGCCCCTTAATCCCAGAGCCCAATACTGGGAAAACAAACAGCAAGACACCTTCTTCCCAGCCAGGGGACGTTTCCCTAGAGGGCACAGAGGAAGAGGAAGTGGTCGTGGACAAAGCTTTACACCAGGTGAGAGAAACAAATTATCCTCCGGTAGGGGGAAGAACGAATATGCTTTGGGGAAATTGGCATGCACCTTGCAGCGATGCTTGGATTTTGCAAACCGTCAGAGGTCTGCAGCTGGAGTTCATACAGCCGCCCGTACAGATAGATTGGCCACACCAGTAGTGCTTATCACTAGCAGAGCGACAATGTTTAGATCACAAGCTGAACCAACTAGCGCAGAAAGACGCCATAGAGAAGGGCACAATATGCCCCAGAATTGTGAGTAATATGTTTCTAGTGCACAGGAAGGAGAACATTCGACCGGTTATAAATTTAAAAGAATTAAACGGCTGGATCGTGTACTGCCATTTCAAAATGGAGGGGATCCATTAGCTCAGAGACTCACTGAGAGAGGGAGACTGGCTGAGGAGCCTAGATCTGAAAGACGCCTACCTAACGGTACCGGTGCAAGAGAATTACAGGACGTTCCAAGCTTTTCGCTGGAACAAGCAGCTCTGGCAATTCAAGACAATGCCATTCAGGCTTGCATCAGCTCCATGGGCATTTACCAAACAGATGAAGCCAGTAGCAGCGGTGATCGAGAGAAGGGTATCAGGCTGATTATATAGCTAGACAACCTGTTACTCCTGGAGGAAGACCAACACGCACTAATGTATCAGACAGTGTGGGTGCCGGAGCTACTATTGTCGCTGGGGTTTGAACATGGAGAAGTCAGGCACCATGCCAGCATGGAAACTTGATTTCCTGGGATTTGTCCTGGACACCAGGAAGGCAACGTTAGAGCTACTGGCCCAAAAGATAAGAGATATCAAAAGGGAGATCAGAGCATGCCTGCGCAAGCAATTGATTTCTCTCACAGTTTTAGCGAGGAAAGTGTGGTTATTAGCAGCCTCCATTCAGGCCATATTCCCAGGCCCTTTGCACTACCGAGCACTGCAGAGACTGAAGAGAAAACACTTGCAGCAAGGTTTAAAGTATCATCAGCAAGTACCTTTAGATCAGAAGTCCATCATGGAACTGGAGTGGTGGTTGAAGAATATGAACACCTGGAATGGGCGTGCCATCTTTGGAGATTGCCCAGACCTAGTAATAGAGTCAGCGACCAGCAACATAGGTTGGGGGTGAGATGCAGAGAGCTGGAAACAGGAGGAAAATGGAGTGAAGAGGAACTTCGCCTGCACATAAACTGCCTGGAACTTCTGGCAAGATCATTTGCGATCAAAGCATTCATGAGAGGGAAAGTGAAGTTGTGCATTCTGCTAAAGATGGACGACAACATTTCAGCAGTCCATTACATAAATCACCTAGAAGGAACGAAGTCCAAGTTGTTAGCAGAGCTAGCAAAAGATTTTTGGCACTTTTGCCTCCAGTCAGGAACATCAGTGACAGGAGAATACCTGCCCGGAGCGCTGAATGTAGTGGCAGACTGAATTTACGATACCTGACGGACTCCAGCGACTGGAGACTGGATCCAGCAGAATTTCAGACTCTGAATATGAGGTGGGTTCCAGTACACATAGACCTCTTTGCATCCCGCTCAATGCCCAGACAGCACATTACTTCAGCTGGAGGTTAGACACGGGGGCGCAATGGTTGGGAGGTCACACTATGCATTTCCCCCCTTTGTGGTGCTGAGCAGAGTACTAGCAAAGTGTCGGAGGGAGAGAGCGGAATTAATTTTAGTAGCACCACTCTGGAAGTCACAAGTGTGGTTTCCGATGCTAATGGAGCTAACATCGGATTGGCCTCTGGTCCCTCCGGAAGGAGACTGACTGCTCAAGGACCCAGCTGGGTCGTGTCATCCTCTGAGAGTGAAAGGGACTCTCCCACTCATCGCGTGAAGGATATCAGGAGACGCTGGGCGCTGCCAGGCATTTCGGTCCAGGTTGCAGAGCTAATTGCAGAATCCTGAGCTCCATCCACTAGGAGGAGCGACGACGCGGCTTGGGCCAAATGGTCAAACTGGTGTAAAGGGAGAAATCTTCATCCCATTTCTGCCCCTATAGTGATTATTTTGAATTTCTTAGCACAATTGTTGCAGGACGGGAGAGCTTTTCGCACCATAGGTGTTTACAGATCTGTGATTTCAGCAGGACACTTGCCAATTGAAGGAGTCCTGGCAGGGGAACATCCAGCAGTAGTGAGGCTCATCAGAGGAGGAAGGTATAAAGTGTCCCCCGAGCATAGATATAATATGGTATGGACATGACAGTATTACTGCGCTTATTGGATGTCTGGATAACAGATAGATAGATATCTGTCACTGAAACAGTTATCGGGTAAACTAGCGATGCTATGATATGATATGATATGATATGGCATTTATAACACGCCTATACACAAGTGTTTCAAGGTGCAACGAGGGAAGGGAGTGGAATAAAGGGAGGACAGCCAACGATCCTACTAGGCCAGGTGTCATTCAGATTGCGCAAATGCGTAGGATGGGGGAAGGGAAAGTGCGGAGCGAGGGGGAAGGGACAGTACAGTACAAGGGAATAAAATAATCACAAAAGTAAGTAACGGCCTAATATCATGTAAGCGTGTGTCATATGTCAAGGCGCTTGAGGTTAATAGGAGGTCTTTTGGTCCAGAAGGAGTGACTTTCTCCATAGTCAAAAGGACTAAGACTGAGACCAATACGGTCCATTAGCCTTATTTCCTGAGTAACCCGAAATGGTGCGTAGCGAGGTGCATCAAAGAATATGAAAATAGGACAGCAGACTTCAGAGCAGCCGGTACCACCCAATTGCTAATTGTGCAAGGGAAGCCTTTCAGACGGTAGCAACGGCCACCATCACGAGATGGGTTAAAGAAGTAATGCAGGGAGCAGTTATTGATTTGGGAATGTATGAGCGCATTCTGTAAGAAGCGCAATGGCTACCGGAGCCTTTACCACAGGAGTTTAGTTAAGAGAGATTATGCTAGCAGCTGATTGGGCTAGTGATCGTACATTTAAAGAGTTTTACTTCAAGCCAACTGAAGGCCTAGCTGTTACAGGGCCTCATTCCGAGTCTGGCGCTAACCAATGGCGCTATTAGCGCCTTGGTCAGCGCCAGACCCGTACCGGCACCGCCCTGGTGGAATGGGAAATTACCGCCCTATTCTGAGTTGACCAGGGCGGTAATTTCCCATTCCCCAGGGCTCTTCCCCATTCCCAAATGAGCCCCCATAGGGCTCAATGTGAATGGGGAAATTGCAAATAACGGTGACCGTACTTTACGGTCATCGTTATTGGCTTAAAAGCCCCTTTGCGCCCTCGTCCCTAACGCCTGCTAAAAGCAGGCGTTTAGGACGAGGGCGCAAAGGGAACTCGGAATGTGGCGGTAAGGGATTACCGGCACCGGTCTCGTTAACGGTGACCGGTATCCCTTACCGCCATACTAGGAATGAGGCCCACAGTGTTGGGGAAGCTTTGAACAAGCATAATGCTTGCCTCCAGTCTTGTCATAGAATGAAGATTACCCCTGCTAGCTTTGCAGGGTGTATTAATTCTATTAAAGACTAGGAGGCGAGCATTCAATTCCCACCCGATCATGTATTGTTTGTAATGTGATATTTGTGGGTTACAACAGTAGATGGACCCCACCCTAAATCTGTTTATTGTATGTTCCTTAGGGGAAGAGCAGAAGAATAACTGAGTGCAGTGAGCGACAGCATCAGAGCTTTAGTTGAGAAAAGGGAAGGCGAGGGAGCAGCATCGCTCCATTTGATGAGTTTGGAGTCTTCGCACTGTTGGCGGGATATGGTTATAAAGTTCAAGAGTCAGTTCAGAGCACGTAAAAGAGAGGAGGAGCCCAGGGACAGGATGTGTGTCATAGCTGGGCTGTGCAGGTCTGGATTACAGAGACATTGGGAGTTGTAGTTTCAGAAAAGAAAAGTTTATTATGGACACTTTTCAGAGTTTTCTTGTGTTATTGTTGAAACTGCTGAAGAGTAATAAATCGAAGTTGAAGCATAATGCTCGCCTCCTAGTCTTTAACATAAATAATACTCCCTGCGCAGCTAGCAGGGGTAATCTTCCTTCTGCCAGTAGGAGTATACCTGCAAATGACAATGTTGAAGTGATCACCATTCCAATGTGTAGGTGTAGTGAAGCAGGCTGCTCCGGCACTTTGAGGGATAAACCAGTGCTGCATGCTTGTTTACAAGCTACTTGGCAAAGAAAGTGCTCAAGTTTTTATTTCTTCGCTCTCCACTGTTGCATAGAGCATAATGAGATGAGAACCGAGAAGAAGTGTTTGGTTCCTTCAGATAAGTTGTTTCCTAAATGTCTTAGAAATGAGAAGAACTGGCCTTGAGGCTTCCTTGGACTGATACAAGATTATTTTGAAAATAATTTTGAGAATGTGCAGTTACGGGGCCAGTTGCAGGCACGAACTAAGATGACGATTGTTGTTTATGTTTTCAGTTCTATAAGCTAGCATGCTTGGCACACACCTTTCAACTCAGGACTGGAGCAAGAGGGCGTTTGTGATACACAAGGCCTGTGCAGCAGTCTCCTGCTAAGTTGTTTGTTGCAGCGATCGTGCTTCCCCCGAGGCTTTTTGAACATTTTTGGGAAGTATCGTGCTGTTCTCCTTTGCTATGCACCATTTATGTTCTGTTTCCTTGTTTATAATATTGCATAATAAGTATTGTAAAATATTTTTGTGAGTGTGTGGGTGTTTGCTTAGTATTTTGTCACTGGAAGCATGTCCAACCAATCAGATTGCAAAGGCAGCTGATGTCCTTGAAACACTTTTTTAACTAAAGCAGCTCAAAGTCCCTTGCATACAGTGATGATAAGATTTCCAGGGAGGTGTGTTGCTAGGTCTGGAAAATATCCATGGCTACACTAATGTCGGGACTGTCGGGGCTAGCTAGCCTTTTGGTTCTAGCCCCAGAGCTTCTACCCGGGGCTACAACCAAAAGACCTGTGTCTATAGCCCCCCAGTGCCACCTAGCAAAGCCTCTGCTTACAGGCGGGCTGGCGGGTCTCTCCCTAACCATCTCTGGGGGACAAGAAAAGGGACTGCTGTGATATATCTATAGGACTATATCCTGACGCCATTCTCAAATACAGAGAATTTCGAGAGCGGCGTGAGGAGTTTATCGCCTGCTGTTATGGAGAGTGCACCCACCTGGGGCTCTTTTGAATAAATCTAACATTTCCTCCATTAAGCTGTCATATCATTTGTGAGGCGCCATACAACAATTGGGATGTGTATTGAGAGCCCCCAGAAGAAGACAGCCCAACCCTGCACACATTTTAGCAAGGGTGCCATATGAGGCCCCACTGCATCAATGACCTCAACAAGCCACAAGGACCGCACCATTTATCAGGTACCGGTAGGGGGAGAATAGGTGAAGACCGGATGTGAAGGAAATAGCAAATAACCTTAAAAAACATACCGTGAAAGATACATCTTTAAAAGGCAGCGTGGCCCACGCATACAAAGTCTTATTCAACATTAGAGTAAAAAACCCTACAAAACATCACCAGCGTGATGGCCATTTTGCCGTTTTGCTAGTTTACAAGGCGTTGCCCTAGCAACACAGCAAATCATGATCTAATCCCTTCAACGTTACGATGCATCAGCGGTAAAGGATAAAAAGGAACAGAAAGAAAAGCAGTCCAGCAACGTTGCCTCGTGGGAATAAATTGACAATTAGAGAGGAACAAGCAGGCAAACAACTGCAGTATAAAAAAAGGGAATAAAAAACGGTTGCTCAAACGACACGTGTCACCAGAGGAATAATACTTGGTACACAACAAGGGAAACACAAACAACAACAAATGCCAGCAGGGTATAAGACATTGAGCATTAAAAAATAAAACCAACACCAGACATAGATAACAGAATATAGACATCCAGAAACAGAGACACAGCCTGCACACAAAAAAATAAAAAATAATAAACAGAACTATGCAAAACACTCCTGCCCCATGCCCATTCCTGGCAAACCCAGGAAACCCCACCACTCCCTGGGAACAATGGGTGGACACTTTCCAGGTATACCTGAGAGCAATTGGAGGTACAAAATTCAATGATGACCTGAAGGAGGCCCCTTTGTTAAACTGTTTAGGGGCTGAAGCACTTAGGATCTATCGCACCCTGCCTGACCAAAATAATGTTGATGAGGGATCAGGAGACTACGCTAGCACTAGCAGTAAAAGACATTATTAAAATGCTCTCCACAAACTTTCCAGACATTTTGGGAATAAAACAAATGTAGTACTCGAGAGATATAATTTCTTCTTCCAGAAGCGAAATAAAGGAGAATCAGTTGGTACTTATATGGCAGTATTAAGGGGATTAATGTCTACGTGCAGGTTTATGGGTGTAGCAGAGGTGTATTTAAGAGATCAACTAGTGCTACACACTGCAGATCCCCACATACAACAGAGACTATGGCAAGCAAAAGACCCAACATTAGAACAGGTGATAGAAATAGCCTGAACAATGGAGTTAGGAGAGAGATGCATGAGATCAGTGCAAAAGAAACAAGATACCACAGAAATCAAAAGCATACAAGTGGAAAAGGATGAGAATGGAGAGGAAGCATTAATGGCTTTGATAAGAAATATTCCCATGGCCTCTTCAAGAATGAATCCCAAGAGAGAGAGAGAGACATTTAACAAGATGCAAGGAAGATGCTTCAAATGTGGTCGAGGCAGACTCACAAATGCTGACAGGGATTGCCCTGCATTCTCGGCCGAATGTTTTAGATGCGATAATACTGGACATTCTAGAAAAGTCTGCAGAAATGGCAGAGGAAGAGGAAGAATAGGCTTGTATTCAAATAATAGAAAACATGAGGAAACCAATCATCTTACAGGTACAAACATCTAAGCTCTCGAAGAAATTGGTGGTCCAAGTAGTTTGTTGTCTAGTGTGAGCACCATAGGGGAGCAAGAGGACAGTCACATTTTAACAATCACTCCAGGTGAAAGAAAAGGCCCATGGGTATACATGTGCATAAACAAAGTACCCATGCAAGTCATGGTGGACACAGGTTTGCCGTATACAATTATTGATTTGGCAACTTTCATTAAGGAGCTAAATGGCTGTTGTGAGGAATTGGAGACCACTAATGTTAGAGCCACGGGATATGGTAAGAGTCTCATCAATATTATTGGTTACAAGTGGGTCCACGTATGTTTTGAAGGAAGAGAGACTTACTGCAAGTTATATGTGGAAGAAAATGGATTGCCAGTAGTAGGCTGGTGGGAACAAGCAGCACTACAAATAAATATACATCCTGGAGAAGGAACTCCCATACTGTGTGTATCAACTAAGAATTATGACACAAATGAAGGTTTGGCTAAGAGATTCCCTGAAGTATTTAATGACAACTTTGGGATACTCAGGGTTTCAAACACAGGATTGTTTTAATGAGAGGAGCCAAACCTGTTGCGCACTGAGTGAGAAACATCCACATAGAAATAAGAGATGCACTGCAAAGATAATTGATGAAATTATGTGAACACAATATTATTAAGCCTATTTAATGTTCTGAGTGGATATCCCCAATAGTAATTGTGTGCAAACTGGACAATTCTATAAGAATGTGTGTTGTCCTCCAAGATATAAATGCGAATATATGAATTGACAGGCGTCCATTACCAAATATAGGAGCTATGCTGACGACTATGAAGCCTGCCAAATATTATATAACCCTTGATCTATCATCAGCAATCATTTGTTACTCCATTGGGAGCCTTCAGATATAGGAGAATGCCTTTTGGTTTGGCATCAGCCACAGCAGTTTTCCAAAGACTGATGCAACAGCTTTTCAGAGGTCTAGAGTGTGTATACTTTTTTCAGGACAATATTCTAATTGTGACTATGGCAGAAGAGGAGCACAGTGCCAAACTGTTAGGAGTATGACAAGTCATACAAGAAAAAGGCCTCACCCTAAAGATTGACAAGTCTAAAATCAAGATGAAAGAGGTAACATACTTAGGCAACATTATAAATTCTGAGGGGGTCAGCCTAAAGAGAAGTCTGGTGGAAACCATATCGAACATGCCCGCACCGTCAAACAAGGACCAGTTACGTAGCTTCCTTGGTCTAGCTGAGTACTATTCAAAGTTCATACCGCATTTCACAGACAAAACATTGCATGTGAGAGAGCTTATGAAAAAATCAATAAGAGTTGCATGGTCAGAAGCATGCTAAGAAGAACTAGAGAGTATCAAGAAGAGCGTTAATTATGCACTAACATTAAAAATGTGTAATTGTACAGCCCGCAACATAATTTCAGTTAACACTAGGACACCCACTCCCTCCTTTCCTCTCTCTGGTGTCTCTAAGATGTCAAACTATCAGCTGCACCTCTTCAGAGGTATTCTTCCTTTTCTCACTTTCCCCCAGAAGCTCATTGTCTCCAGAGCCCTGGTCCTCTCTAGGCTGGACTATTGCAACAGCATTTTTCTAAATCTTCCTGTCTCTACTTATCAACCTTTACAACTTATCCAGAACAGGATTGCAAGACTTGTCCTTGGCCTCAAACCCAGGGATCATATCTCTCCAGCTCTGAAATCTCCTCACTGGCTCCCCGTGGCTGTAAGGATCGACTTCAAGTCCCTCAGCATTGTCCACAGGTTTCTCTGGGGCCTGCAACCACTCTACCTCCAACTTTCTCTTCCAAAACATCTTCCTTCTTGAGCTCTCTTCTCATCCACCTCCTACTCTCTGAGGGTCAGACACTTCTCCAAGCAGAGAATTGGGGTCAGATCTATCTCCTCGGCTGGGGCCTTTCTCTGGAACAGCCTCCCTGACTCTCTCAAACTTGAGCAGAACACCCTCTGGTTCCAGAAGCAACTCAAGACCTTCATTTTTGCTTCTGCTTTCTCTCTTCCTCTCCCCTGTTGATGCACCTGACTGCACCTGACTGCTCTATCTGTGCACTGGTCACCTGGTCACCCTTTGAACTCAGTTCCAGGCTCCTTCATGTCCAGTTGCCCTCGTACTGCCTCCGGGCTCCCCAGCATTAAGGGTCTATATCTGCAACCCTAAAGTTCCTTCTCTCTGCACTTATGAGCCACCCTTTGGCTGCACTTTTGAGTTAACTGCACTTCCCCTTCCCCTCCCCCCTGGCATTTCTCCCCGTCCCTGTTCCCCGCACTTGCATGGTCTGAATGACACAAGGCTTAGTAAGATCGTTATTTTGTCCTCCCATGTTTCCCAGTCCTTGTCCTGTCACGCCTAGAAACACTTGTGTAAAGGCGCATTATAAATGCTGCATCATATCATATCATATCCAGCATAAATATGATGCTGTGAAAAATACAAATTCAACTCAATTCATTTATCAGTTCATCAGTAATATACAATTCATTAATAATCAATAAAAACAGATACATTACAAATACAAATTTCGAAATTCTAAAAACAATTAATCAAAGAGTCATCAATAAAAATAAAGCTACAGTTTAAAACGCAGTTTGTTAACAATTCATCAATGTTTCTTATAAAGAGTATACACACCACACTTCATTTTGATGATGTAGGGTGCAGTTTATATTAATATGAAAACTCATCATAACGGGAAGAGGTGAAAAAAAAGACCCTCATCCTTAATGTTGCGAGTATTAAAGAGACCTTTGAGCAGGCACAGATATTGGACCATAATTGGGCACACCAGGTGGTTTGTCCTTATCAAATAGATGTTTATAATGTTCATATCTGATCTTTGGTAGACTTGGATAATAAATAATGAGATGTTGCAGTGTCTCTATAGCCTCACCATTGCTGCAAAAGTGACATGTGAGGCCATCAGGTGAGATTTCAGACCAGAGCCCATAGACCTGCATGGTAGACAACAGATTTAAATGAAATTGCAGAAATATGGCTTTCCACGTATGATTAAGAAATAGTGTCAGATCATCTTTTAAGCTATTGTAAGGCCTCTTGTCGGCAACTACTATATGTGAGTGGCGATATAGGCCAATCCTGCATCTGGCAGTACACCAGTGCATATAATAAACAGCTTTTTTAATGGCCTCATGTCTGTTAAGCCGTGTTTTAGATGTATGATTCAATGTGCTCAATATTTGTTCTTAATTTATGATGCAATTATTGAGTCTCTGGACCATACCTAACGCCATCGTGTGTAAATCATTAAACAAGGACATTTCTGGTGGACACAAGATTTTACTACAGAGAGCTAGTATTCTCCACTAAGCGTGAGCCTCTAAGTAGATCATGCCCATTTTGTATCTCAAGGTCAAGAATGCTAGATATTTAGGGAGACCCAATGTGCTTCTCCAAATCATACCCTCAATCGTAGTCCGAAAGTGTTTTTCCTTTTTGATTATATGTCTAGAACCATACATGAGACTCAGGATGGATTTTGATGTATAGTATGGTCTAAGGGGGATTATAGAGAACCGACAGAACCTCTTATTAATGATATTCCTCTGGGCAATAAGCTTCTTGCTTTTTTGTGTAGTCCAGTTGTCACAAGACAAGCCGTAGGCTTTTTGTTAGAGGCGAAACCCAAATTGGTGAAATTGTCCATGGCCTCCAATTTTCTTATGATCCAAGCACAATTATTTTGCTGTTTCATTTGACCAAAACTGAGAATCTTAAGAGTATTTAGGCTTCTTTGGAGCCCAATTCTAGTTCTATCGAGGATCATTAGGCCATCAGCATAAGCAAGATAGTGTAATTGCTGCTGACCCATTCTAGGCAGGAACACCTTAGCAGCTTCTAGCTTTGATCCCAAGTCTGATATGTATAGATTGAAGAGGGCACGGTTCAGAACGCACCCCTGGCTTAGACATGTCTAGGTGTCAGTTGGATCTGACATCTTGCCCAGACTATTCAGTCTAATATTGATGATCACTGTATTACAATCTAGTTGAACAATGAGACTTAACAGTATCAGCAGCCCGCAGGTCTGAAGCTTTCTCCATAGTGTATGTCTATTGGCCATGTCGAAAGCGCTCCAGAGGTCAAAGAAGGCCATATAAATTGCTCATTTTTTTCCCTGTGATTCCAGCTGAAGCAATGAGAGCAAGAGGACATTTTGTTGTATGCCCACACCTTTACGAAAAGCTAATTGGTACTTATCACAATGTTTGGAGGCCATGGAGCAATCATTCAGTTCTCTCAAGATAATGGATGCAAAGACTTTTCCCAACACGTCAAGAAAGGCAATTGGTCGATAGATTGCTGGATATAAAGAATTGCCCTTCTTGAAAATAGGCACAACATATGACTCTTTCCAAGAGGGAGGAATTTTCCTGCTTTTCAACATGGTATGAAACCAACGTAAACAGAATTGAAGTCCATAGTGTAGGGATTCCCCTTAAAATTAAGTTAAATAGACCATCAGGGCCAGCTGTTTTGGAGCATTTAAGCTTCATAATACACATGTATACATTGACCCATGAAAGATATAAAATGCCTGGCCTACAGTGAACATAGGAAATTGCTTAGCAGTTTCCACTGGGTGCTGAGTAAAGCTAATTGTAATGTGCCCTCCAGGTGGCTTCCATGGTAGGGTTCATCAATGCAGCATCACAGTTTGCTTCTAATGATTTAAGAAGTCTCCAGAAGCAGTGACACTGCTTATTGAGAATTATAGTGTAGAGGAGGTCCCAAATAAAGCCTGCACTCCAGTCGCCCATTTTGAAGTACCATGAACGTTCACAACAAAATATGTTACATATGATGAGCAGATAAATCAGCAGAGAGCCACAGTAGGGCTCTGCCCAATACCTATCAGAAGTGCAATACCTATTGAAGCACCGATACTAAGAAAACCATTGTCAGTAAGGTATCCATTAAGGAAACCTTACCAGCAAATGAAACGAAATGAAGATTGACCAAGTACAATCCCGGAAGAAACCAAAAAGGTCTTAATGGAAGACGAATGGTGACGTCACGAGGACCCGGACTGACATACAAGTAGAAGAAATGACAACCCGAGATTGACACCCAGAGACGAAACGCCATGAATAAGGATATTGTGAACCTAAAAGGGGAGAACGATGTTGAAATACAAAGAAGCTTAAGCTGTAAACAGGATGAAGATATGAAACCAGCTAACACCTGTACATATGCTTGGAAGCGCAAGAAAGCTCAGAAAACAATGTGGCTTGCAATGCTAAGTAGAAGAATAGTGTGGCAAGCGCCATTATACATAATCTACCCCAAAACGAAGCACAGTATTATTATTGTAATTCCACTTTGCAAAACGAAGCAGAATCAACCCAGGTTACTAAAGGCCGAATGAGCAGAGATTCATATTCTAGCAAAACGAGAAGAGACGGCTGAATCGAAACTCGGCAGATGCAACTCGTGCCAGGAGAACCAAGGTCATACCAATAGAAGGAACGAACAGTAGCTACATATAATTGAAACTTAAGAACAGAATATCCTGTTTCTGAAAGGTCAAGATAAGGAGGTCTAGGCAGGTGGCAAGCTGAATAAGAATCAAATGCAAAAATTAAGAGAAACTAGTCAAATTCATGGTGTAGGAAGTACGTGGCCATCCGAGCAAGGAGAAGCACGAGTTCATACCTACATTTGGCATCCGCTCAGGCAGAGATATCAGAACTTTCCCAGATTGAAGATGCAGTTTCAAGGCAAACCACAGTAAAATCAATTACACATAGTTGCTGAAGTGATGATTGATTGTAAGGTTAATTTGAGAAAGGCCAGGTAACTAGGGAGCACCCTGCACCTTGCTAACCATTCTGCGTGCTGCTAAGCAAATTGGAAATGTATGCATCGGGTTGGTTCCCACCCAATCACAATGGACCAAATAATCTAGGGTCCTATAGATACTAGAACCAATGGGACATCATACTTTTAGTGACGTCTACAGTAGTCATCTTTGAAGTAAGGGCTTAGACGCCCACCTGACAGTATTTGCCCAATCCCCTCACTCCATTACCATATACAGATATAGTACCTATATTATAGTTACCTTTTCCTAACCAATAGAATTGCATATTAACTTTTGAGTGTTATACGTCAATTATGACGAGTTTTCAGTATAAATGCTATGATTTTTATGAAGTTCATTGGAGTTGAAGCGAGAAGGACGATCGCATCACTGCTGATTTCCATGACTGCCCATTTTTTGTACTTGTCATTAAACAGACTCCCTTTGCTGCCAAACCATTGAGTTGTCCTTATTCATTGGTGTTGGAGTAATAAATCTGCACCCCCATCCATCTCAAGGGTGCAGCTATCTCATCTTAAAGTACTTTCGGAGCAAACCTCGGCTCTATGGGATGGCTGGGGGTCTCTGGAGTACACTTGGTAGCAGAGATTGATGGTTTATCGATTATTGATTATTGATTAGACTAAGACACCCATTGACCGTCGACATAAAGTAATTCTAGGTCTTCGGCAATATCACAAGTCCTTTGCCACTAGGCCGAGTAGACTGTGAAGCTCCCCGTAGACAGTGGTAGAGTAAGAAAAACTGCAGACTAGGCCCTGTAGGGACCGGTGTTCCCCACGCTATCCCTTCCCATTCTTGCGGCAGCTGAGCGGGTGAAAAGCCGAAGAAGGCGGTAACAAAGACGGTGACCCCGAGTGTCCAGAGAAGAAACATGTGAACGCTGAGTGAAAAAGATTGAATGTTTTGGCAAAAGTGCATGCCTTAGAACAAGTAAAGGTAACGGAGGGAGGTGGGAAAAAACAAAAATATAGGTAGAAGTAGAGAAGAATGTATATATATAAGGGAATAATGACTCAAGAATAATTAAGTAAATAAAGGTTACTGGGGAGGACACCTGAGAAGAGAGAGGTTACCGGGGAAGACACCCGAGAAGTGAGAGGATTCACCTTATTCCTAGGCTTTTAATACAAGCGGCTAGAAGAAACGTGTACCCAGAGTCCCACCTAAAGGGGGAATGATTAGACTACCACAACGGTTAAAGAAGTTGTGAAAGGGGTACATTTAGACCCAAAGAAGGGGTAATGATTAGAGGCAGAGATATCTGTGACCAGCTGGTGTTTGTCTAGTCTGTTAAGTGTCTGTCTTACATGTTTTCTGTTATGACGTCATACATCGAAAAATATCCTTGAGACAACTGATTTAAATTTTACGCAATTGAATAGCTGAGATAATATCGCATATGAATTGATGTTTTTCGAGTAAATTAGAAGGTATACAATTGTGTGAAAAAAGTGGATTGGAGCTTTCAGTGTTTGGTGCTCGCTCATATTGTTGGAACTGTTTAAGCCACACGAATGTGTTCACAAGTGTTATAGAAGAGGAAAGGGAACAGGTTTAAGTATGGAAGACATGATACCATTGACAAACTTGTGCAAAAAGTTGCCGAAACACGCATCCAATGAAGAATTATAGTACGGAGTGTGTTAAAGGAACCACCCACAAGATGTTTATGTCATGGCCACAGGGAGGGTCCTTATTTAAAGCTGTCTTGCAACACATGATGACATATTTGCATGCCACATACACGGGCAAAAAGTTAGACAAACGCCTCATTGTTCTAGAACTTTGGAAAATGTATGAACAGGGAAAGGAAGAGGAGCCGCCAATAGATTGGATACTTAATATATGCTCAGAGGGGGGCGAGACGTCTATCGTGCCACCCACCCCATCCGAAACAAAGGGTGAAGAAAGTAAGAACAAGGGATTATACCCACTGAGAGAGCTTAAAGCAGCCACGGGGTACAGCAATCCGGCATATGAGTCACCTGCGCAACGTAGGGTATGAAAAGCAAGGGAAAGATAAGGATAAGGATATTATCTCCACAGTCCCATGGGACAAGGGGAGATGCAATGACGAAAGAAGGGATCAAAGGGGAGAGATGGAAGGGAAACAAGGACAGAACTGATGAGATAGCATTCGCAAAAAACAAATGGATGGGAGGACAAATTTTATTGAAACTTGATGGCAAATGCATTGATGACGCAAAACAAAAAGAGAGGTTAGATTATGTACAGAGAAAAGGGAAAGAGAAGGAGTTAAGAGATGAAAGAATAAGAAAGAAAGACAGAAAAAGGCAAGAACAGCTATATCGCGAAGAGCAAGAAAGACAGCTCGATCACAAAGAAAAAGCAGCAACTGATCATGACAGAGGAAGAGCAAAGGATACGAGAGAAAAGAATCAAGAGACAAAGAGCTGAGGAAAATCAAAGGGCAGATGAACTTATAACTAAAAAGACAAAGGAAGAAGAAAGAGTAAGAGGAGAGGCGAGGAAGCACAGAGAATTTGATGACGACATAGAAAGTAAGCAGAGACAGAGAGCACGCGATCTTGAATATCTACGGAGAGAGGTTAGAAAACCCACTCCAGTAGTAGACTGGGAAGACATCGAAGAATTCTTTCCTGCGTATGATTTAGTACCAGGCATGTCCAGGGCAAAAATGGAAGATGACTTTGACACCAGAAGCATCGTAGAAACGATCGATAGAATATATGATGAAATGGGGTTAGAACAAACACCCCGAGGGGAGGGGGAAGACAAGCACCTGGAGAGCACCCAGCTCTACGACACTGAGGATGTCACCCAAAGTAGTGGGCATAGGGAACTATCCCTGGATAGATTAAAAATAAATAAAGGAGCCAAGAAGATACAAGAAGCTGCACGAATTGGGGACAGACAATGTCCGATTCGGAAAGGGAAGAGTGTGAGGAAAATGAGGAAGGGAGATAGAGCGAAGGACGACTCCCAAGAGAGAAAGGAATAAGATGGTCAGACATTAGCGAGCCTGCACCAAGGGCATCAGAGTCAGCCACGCAGTCTGATGGACATGAAGAAGTATCTCATGGCCAGAGTGGGGTGTCTTCACCGCCCTACGTGGACAGGCTCAGGACATTGCCAGTCAGACGGCGATGCAGGAATATTACCCCTGCCATAGATAGAAGAACTATGAGGGAAGAGAGAAAGAACCATACATCCATATTTTCGTTACTCGAGAAAGGGGGAGTAAGACCACAATATATTCCATGGCCACACATGGGTCGAGAAAATTTGAAAAACAAGCTTTCAATGTTGACATTGGGGGCCGAAAAATGGATGCACGAGTTAGAAAAGATGACGGGGGGAAACACAATCACTTTAGGGGACGTTAAGTGTCGCCTAATTGCCATACTTGGTGAGAGAGCAGACGATGTGTGGGCACGAGCAGGCTACCCTGGTGTAACCACAATTAATACCGCACATGACGGAGCTCCATTTAACAATTGTAGAGCCGAGGTATGGAAAGTGCTATGACTCTATACCCAGATACTTCTGATATGAGACGAAAAATGAAGGAGTCTGAGGATCCGTTAATTTATATACAGAATTTTCAAGATGCAGGGGCACTCGAGACTCATGAATCTTGGACGAAATCTATACCTGTGTTCTACCATATATTGTGCCAAGGGTTGCCAGAGCTGGCACAGAAACAGCTCAAGAAATTGGTAGGAATTGAGGCCAAGCCTTGGGCTGAAATACAGCTGACCATTGCGCACTATTTCAGATTTCTGCAAGAAAAGGAAGCTGCACCTAAGGGTGAGGAAGCGAAATTGGTGCAGAAGAAATTGTCAAAATTTGCTCTTGAGGGAGCCATGATAACTAGCACAGCTGAATCAAGCATGCAGCAGGTGACTAATCCAAAGCAGAATAATCAGGGCAATACAGGGTTTTACCCCAGGGGAATAGGATTTAGGGGAAGAGGATGGCAGAGCAATCAGCAAGGTTTCCACAATAATCAAGGAGGTTTCCAAAATATGCAAAATGGTAATAAAGATATCTCAAACGGGCAAATGATCCAACCACCGCCAGTTTGTTGGTTGTGTGGAATGACAGGGCACTTAGCTCGCACATGCAGAAACCAAGGCATGATGCAGAACGGCCAAGGAACAGGAGCAGGCATGGCAAATCCACCTGCAGTTTTACAGCAGTGTATTGCACAGAATCACACAGTGCAACAACAAGCGTCAGGAGCGCAACAATGCGTGCAACCTCAGAGCATGGGGAATTTTCCACAAGGACAATCCCAATAGGCACTGTTGCAACTATCGCAGATGATGAGCACAGGGCAGACAACGAACCCTGGAATTGGAAGTAACAATGGGAATGGGGGAAATCCACCAGCACACAGTGGGCCAAAATTGTATATAGAGTAGGACAGCTCACTGGAAACCATGATGTGTTCTATCCTATCAGTGACACCAGAACCTCACAGGGAACCTAGGGTGGATGTCGTTATAGGGGATAAAGAATATTCCTTCCTAGTTGACATGGGTGCAACACGCTTATACATACGTGAAGGCAAGTTTTCCTTGTCCAGCGAAGCCATTAATACTCAGAGTTTTACAGGAGCTACAAGTCATGTTCCCTTCACAAATGCAATTCCAGTCTCTATAGGAGAATGTGAAATGAATGTGCTTTACTATATTCACGTCAGACCCCAGTAAACATTTTGGGTAGAGATTTAATGACTAAGTTAAACATGACAATCTCGTTCACGGAGGAGGGCATAATATGTTCAACTCCACGAATGCACTATTCATATGTATGCGAGATAATCAGAGCATATGCCGGACACACAGCCATGAGGGCTATACCATTAGAATCAGAAATATTTGCATATGGTATGCGTGTGCTTATGGCAGGATTGCCAGGCCTTGCAGACAGAATCATGAGAACCCCTGATGAATTCCTATTCAGGCCAAGAATACCGATGCACGAGAAAAAGGGACAAGTATTTCCCTTAATGATACACACAGCTGCAATACGAGCGAGGGTGGGCTTGATTGACGGATTTGACGACGAGGCCGACAATGGTGCGCAGTAATTGCCATTGAAGACAGATATCGTTTGACTGACGTCACCGATGACAATCTGTTTGAAGAACAAGCAGTTATGGGAGAGACACTGGTGGAAGTGAGTCTCACCTTTTGGGTAAAAATGATCAAAAGAGAAGTACCTCAGAGAATGATGTTGGCACGAAGCCATCCTGAATATTTTCCTGTCTCAGTGTGGACCACGGGCCCGAATGACGTAGGCCTATTGAAAGGGGTGGGAGAAGTAAAAATTAAACTGAAACCACGAGGAGCAATTCTCCCAAGACCACGACAATATCCCATGTCCCGAGAGGCAGATGAAGGATTTTTAAGACAATTTCGGCTATGATGGGGCAGGGCCTCTTAGTGACGTCAGAGTCATCATGCAATACTTCGGTTTATCCGATCAAGAAATCAAAGGGGGTGTCTTGGAGGCTAATCCAAGATTTAGGCCCAATAAATGATATTGCTGAGGCTGAGTTCCCTTTAGTCCCTAACCCGGCTACAATTCTATGTAATATACCTGTTGAGGCAAACATTTTCACGCTGATTGACTTGAAAAATGCATTTTTCTCAATCCCGTTGCACCATGACTCACAAGATCTGACGTCATTCACGTTCAGACAGATGTGTCGGAAAAGCACGAGACTACCCCAGGGTATTGTGAGTCACCATCTATTTTCAACAGAGTCCTGCAGATGGACTTGAGAAATATTGCACTAAAAAGTGTCATTGTGCAATACGTAGATGACATCTTAATTTGAAGCACAACAGAAGAGCAATGCAGGTATGATTCAGTTCAGCTATTGACTATACTGGCTGAGAAAGGTTGACAAGGAAAAGTTACAATATTGTCAACAAGAAGTGATGTACATAGGCCAGCTGATCTCACATGAAGGAAAGAGAGTGACCCCAGAAAGGGCTTAAGCCATACTGAACACGGCCAAGCCACAAACGATAAAACAGATGCAGAACTTTCTCGGCCTATGCAACTATGTTAGAGCATGGGTCTTTGACTATAGCTCTTACACAATGCCTTTACTTCAGGCCCTAAAGAAAGCCCAAGTGATGAAAGAAAAGATTGAATGGTCTGAGACCATGGAGAAAGGATTTGCTGAACTCAAAAGAGCCATTTGCACAGCACCAGTTCTAGGGATCCCCAATTATGCAGAGGAATTTTACCTGTTTTCACACACGAATGACAGCGTTATGATGGCAGTGCGCACACAGAGAACCACGTTGGGGTACAAGCCCCTGGCATACTACAGTGGAAATTTGGACCCAGTAATGAGAGTTAATTTCATATGCAAACAAAGTTTAGCTGCCACTGCGTTCGCCATAGAGAAGGCTACAACCATTGTGATGGGATGCCCCATGATGTTGTACGTGGAACACTCACTATTTGCCATTCTAGAGAAACCAAAGTGCACATTGACATCTCAGAGGACTTCTGCTTATGAAGTGATCATATCAAATCCATCGATTAAGGTAGTCTGATGCAAGATAGTGAACCTAGCTATGTTTATAGCAGAGCCAATCATTGAAGGAGAGCCAATACATGACTGTGTGAACTATGAACAATTCTATGATGAAATCGCCAGGGTGAAAGAAAATGCCTTAGCAGAAGGAGAGATCGTCTTCATTGACGAGTCTTTGAGGATCGATCAAAGTGACAGACAAAGATATACTGGCGTTGCTGTGGTGAAGCACAAAGCAAATGGAGAATTTTGAGTGCTTATTAGTGTGCAAATACCATCTCATTATTCAGCACAGGCTGCAGAATTATTGGCATTGATACTCGCCATTGAGAATCACACAGACCAGGAAGTAACTGTGTACAGTGACTCTGCCTATGTGACGGCAACAGTGCATGCAGGCTTAGCACGCTGGAAAAGGAGGGCTACCTTTGAGCGGACGGCACACCAGTGCAGCACGCAGGCTTATTGGGCAGGCTGATCAAGGCACTACAGCTCCCAGTGGGCATAGCGATCATGCAATGCGCCACCCACATGAAGGGGACAGACTTTTTTTCACGCGGAAATCAAGCACCAGACACGGAAGCCAAGCGTATGGCATCCAAAATAAAAACGATCATGAAAGTGGAAGTTGTCCATGCCAACGAGCAAATGATGGTTACACAAACTGCACCTGAAAGTTACAGTAATTTGGGGCAAACACAGCTAATGGAACTCCAAGGGGAGGCACCACAGGAAGAGAAGAATATTTGGAGACATCGAGGGTGTTCTTTAAACCCCTCTGATGGCTTGTGGTGACAAGACAGCACTGGTAAACCAGTAATGCCTGTAGCCCTATTAAAAATAGCGCTGAAACAGTTACATTATCCAGCACATATGACAAAAGAGAATTTAGCAGCAACACTCACCGAAGACTGGTTCATACCGAATTTAGCTGGGCAAATTGCATTCTTTATAGTGAACTGTTTAATCTGCCAGCAATTCATGGCTGGGCACACATTAAAAGTAATGAAAGGAATCATCCCAAGGCCGAATGGGGCGTTTCAGCACTTGTATGTCATTTATGTCGACATGATTCATGTATGTAACGGGCACAGATACTTAATTGTTGTGGTTTGTCCATTCTCGAGATGGATTGAGGCAGGTCCATGTACACACCCACACTCTACCTGTGCAGCCACATTTTTAGTGAGAGAGTTGTTCCCCAGGTGGGGGGTGTGTGAAGTCATGAGATCAGGTAACGGAGCTCATTTTGTAAACAAGACATTTGAACAGATTAGCTTGCTGCTTGGTATAAAGCATAAGTTCTCATCAGTGTATCATCCGCAAGGTAACAGAATCTGTGAGAAGCTCAACGGCTTCTTAAAGGAAAGGATAGCCAAGTTGAAGCTGACTCTAAGAAAAGGATGGTTGCACTGCCTTCCTTTGGCACTGTATGCAATTCGAAAACAAACCCGGTTCTGACCATCAAATTATGCCACACGAGATAGCCACAGGAAGAAGAATGAGAACTCCCTTGAGACCCTGAGATAGAGCTAGATGTGATACCCAGTCAAGAGTAGACATTTTCGGGTCTGAGATGCAAAACTATCTGAACTGCAGGACATCTTGCCTTACTGTAATTTCAGACCAGCTGCAGCGATGGCGAAAAGGGTTCAGGGCAGCAGGGAACACAGAAGGAGATACTACTACAGACACAGCTCAAGGACTTTGTGTACCATCCGTCTTCCCTGGAGACACTGTCCTTGTGAGGAATAATACAAGGAAAAATTGGGACGAGCCAAGATGTAATGGTCCCTTCATGGTGGAGGACTGTAACCCATCTGTAGTGAAACTACAAGGCAGGAGAGCTTTGATTTTTCTCGGCGATATCAAACTCTACATCGGAGAAGGTCCCTTGCCTGCACCCCAATGAGAGGATTCGACGAGTGACAGTGAAGAACCACAGCACATGCAGACGAGATCCATGATGAGGAAGAAGGACGCATCACGAGCCAAACAAACACAAAGAATTTTTGTAAATCGTGGCTTAAATTGGACACTTCCTCTACGTAAAAAAGAAAGGGGGATAAGGACATACAAATGGACACTCTGTGCATCCTAGTTGCAGGGTGAAAAAGAAAATTGCAAACATAAGCCACAACACAGCCTGTGAAATTTGAACTTTGGACTGGGGTACACTTGAGCCTTGACGAGAAAAGAATATGCCAAATTTTGACTGAGGACACTTACATTGGAAGCAACTACAATATCCTGACTCATTTCACACCAAGACCCTATTCTGAATCACTTATGGTATCCTGCAGTAGCGACATCGCCAAGGATGTGGTCACCTATTTTGATCTAGTGCTAAGATCATACCCGTCATTGGAAGGGAGGCTCACCAATGTCACTGACTTTCTTCAAGATCCTGAGAACGAAAAGACAATAAGAAGACTGCCTACTGTCATTGCTGAACAATTTCTCCTACTTCCTGAGTACAGTGAGGAGAAACCAAATGTTCCAAACACAGATGGCAATAAATGAGCTTATCAACACATTGTTCTTTTGCATAATCGAAGATTGTCCAACTCTTGTCGGAAGAACAACAGACACACTCATGTTTCTTCGAGACCCAGCAAATACAGAACATTTAAGCCAACTTTTAAATAAAATCGTGATCCTAGTCACACTGCACGCAACCGGACAGTGCAGACATTGTCTACATCAAGGAGAGAACATATAATCCTGAACCTCAACAAGACAGGACGGTTGTCCCTGCCACTAGAAGACAGCAGGTTGTCTCACAATGTCCTTTTTTGCCTAGTCACTGACTTTCCAGAACTAGTGGGGAGACCGATCGATGTTGACGTCCTCACATTCATCAGAGATCCAGCTAATGTTGCCCAGATGGGCATGCTCTTGCATGGAATTGTTCTGCAAGTAGAACTCTCTAACCATCAGCAGAATTATCTGAGGAGATTCTAAAAGCCTTCCGCCGAGGGACAGATCGAGGAAGCAGTGTAAAGGAATTCACTTATTGCATTTGTTGTTATTTTTTCCTTATCTCTTCATACTGATCAGCTTATAATATGTCCTCAGGACTGAAGCAAATCTGAGGAGTGGACTGGGAGCTTACCTACTTTTAACATGCACAGTAAAATGACTTACTGAGTGTTATTTAATTTGATGTTTTCCATAGTCTAGCAAAGGAACTGTATCCTGAAATAACAGACTATTCATCACCCGCAAGAGGGGGGACACTTGTGAAACACCTGAGACCCTTAACCACAGAGTCCTGAAGACAATATTGTGTAAAGGAATACAATAAAACATTGACCTTTGGTGAATGATCGAGATGGGGATCCAGAGCGGCAATCTGGTCCTCCCACAGGAGGAGAGACAACCACGCTTCTCTGGAAGTAAACGCTGCCACCTGACATACAGGGGCGTAATGTATGTGTGTATCATATTCATCATTCTTTTACTGGCATTAACAATCAGAACTGAATTTTTTATTGGTGCACAAAGCGTTCCAATTCCAGTGCACCCACCTAATGATGCACGCATGAAACCCACAAAAGCACACAGACCTTACATAGTCATTCCAGTCCCTAGAAGATCTGATGGTGGAGTGAATGAAGTTGAAATGGATGTGATTAGCAATGATACACACACACTTGTGGTAAGAAACAAACAGAAAAGCCGAAGACAGGGTCCTCAAAGAATGAATGAAGAAATGTTACTGACAACCACACACATGCAAACACTGAATGCACACACAACAGGCCTAGTGTCAATGACTGCAGAACCACAACCCAAAACAGTAGAAAAGAAAAGACTGGTTGCCATAAGAAACTCCACAACAGACATTGTGGAAAGACAAGAGGAATCGGAAAAGAAACCAACAGAAATTATAATGATAAACACCCCTGAGACAACACTGAGGGAGATAAAGACAAACTCAAAGAGGATCTCACAAGCACAACTAATAGTAGACACAGCATGGCCATCATTAGCCAGAGAAAGGAAAAGACTAGAGGAACTGAAGAATAAAACTCCAGAGACAGTAGTAACAACATAAGGGACAAGTACAAGTTCTACGACACAACCATACACCGGACCAGCGTTAGGGTGGTTGGAATGAGCATTTGTAACCAGCAGGAGAAGGATGTATGAAGAGAGGGAAAGAGTTGCCAGATGTTTGTCCACTCAAATGGTGCAGATGAGGAGGCCTGCACCATGGGCCGGGATACCTGAGAATCCTTCAGTAAGAAAGAGCCATACAGATGCATTCAGAGATGAAGTAATAGCAAACTACATGAAAACACTAAGAATCAAGAGAAGCATGCATTGAGATGACAATGAACTAAACGACTACCTGGACAGCACAGCAAATTTGGAAAACAACATTTGGTACCAGCATATGAAAGAAGTTGGAAGACGAAATTCAGAAGGGGAATGCTTTGTTTGTGCACTCCTACCATACAGCATGGGGAAATCCAAGATCTTCATAGCTGTAGAAATCGATGTCCAGACAGCACATTGTCTGTCACACGTAGCAATGTGCAAGACCAGAGGCCAGTTCATGGGTAGGGATGCCTCATTAATATGGGCAACTGAAACAGCCTATCCCGACGAAGATGATTATGTTCAAGACATTAAGACAAGAAACAGAGCTCATACTAGGATTCATGTGATCAGATACGACAAGCCTGGAGTTAAAGGAGCAGGAATAAGATGGGAAGTGAACCCGAGACTAAATGTCCAAGGAAAAACTCCAGAGGAAGCTCAAAAGTGGAAGAATAGAGCCCAAATGCAGATTTGGTGAATAGTGCTTTCACCAGATCGGTGGGGAAAAGGAGTGGTGATTTGCAGAGCCTGGGTGATCACTGGACACTACAAAGAAACTGTTGACATTGTTCAGAATGGCTACAAGCTATTGTGGCTGAAACCTGCAAAACTATTAACATGGGTTGAAGACAGAGGAGGACCCTTGCAGATAGTGCTACTAGAAGGCCCAAAATTCTGCTTCACAAATAATGGCACTAGAAAGATGGGAGAGAATAAGAACTGTGGACGAGTTTTTGATGCTCCAGGAATGGTGCAGGGAACTGCAGTAATTATGGATCATTATTGGGCATGCGGATCCAAGACATACATCAGACTGTCAAGAGACTGGGAAGGTATATGCACAATAGTGAATATCCACATTCCAGCACTAGTGATCCCAAAAATTTACCTGAATATTGACAGTTTCCCGAAAGCAGATGCTCACCTGAGGAAGAAGAGATCTGTGGAACTGATAACTTGGATAAAGAGAGAGCATTACTTCTCTGCTAAATCGGAAGAAACCTTTCATGCAATCCCATATGAACACAGGCTGTTCAGCCTCACCTCATCAGTGTTCACAGCGATTTTTACGCCAAGAATCCAAGTTGGGGTAAATATTAAATGGTTGCAGATAACCAGATGGTAGTTACTTCAGACAATCAACATGACCATAAAAGGGTTCAATGCGATCAAGGAAGAGCTGAGAGCCATCCGACTGATGACTCTTCAGAACAGATATGTCCTTGACATGATCACAGCCATGGATGGAGGAGTTTGTGCAAAAATGTGAGGGTCATGTTGAACATTCATACCATCTCATGATGAGAATGGAACATTAACAGAGGCCATAGGTATGATGACAAACTTGCAGAACCAGATGATCTATGGAACAGATGAAGTTGATAATGACAGCTGGTTTGGATCGCTGTTTTCATGTGTCCCATAATGGATGGCAGACGCATTCAAGTTCTTAGGAGCCCTGTTAATGATGATATTGCTTGGATTTTGTGTTATCAAGATAATAATCTCGCAATGCCAGAAGACTGCAAAGAAAGCCATAGGGATGAAGATCATGATTGATGTCAAGCAAGGATGGAAGCCCAAAGACCTGACTGATGAAGAAATAAGAGACTTTGTGAAGACCAGTATTCACGCACCAGAGGAACAAAGATTCTCTATCCCAGGAAGCACAGAAATTATGTGGGAAGATGGGTTTACTGTAGCCCAAATGGACAATGTCAAATAATGACATGAAATAAAGACGAACATGTAAGGACAGCAGGAAGCCTGAAAGGAGTAATAAAAATATGGACTCTAAAGAGACACTTCTTCAAACCATCATGTACAGACCCCAAAGATGAAGAAGGAATGAACCCAGGCGATGGAGTGAAGATAAATACAGAAGATTCGAGTACGTTGAATCCAAAGATGGAGGTGAAAGTGGTCGATCAATCGCCCAGAGGGGGGATTGTAGAGGAGGTCCCAAATAAAGCCTGCACTCCAGTCGCCCTTTTTTAAAAACCAGGAACATTCACACCAAAATATGTGTCGTATGATGAGTAGATAAATCAGCAGAGAGCCATAGTAGGGCTCTGCCGAGTACCTATCAGAAGAACAACACCTATTGAAGCACCAATACCAAGAAAAACATGGACAGTAAGGTATCCATTAAAGAAACCTTACCAGCAAATGAGACGAAATGAAGATTGCCTAAGTACAGTCCCGGAAGAAACCAAAAATGTCTTAATGGAAGACGAATGGTGATGTCACGAGGACCCAGACTGATGTACAAGTAGAAGAAATGATAACCGGAGGATGACAGGCAGAGACGAAACACCATGAATAAGGATATCATGAACCTAAAAGGGGAGAACGATGTTGAAATACAAACAAGCTTAAGCTGGGTGAAGATATTCAACCAGCTAACACCTGTACATATGCTTGGAATTGCAAGAAAACTAGGAAAACAGTGCGGCTTGCAATGCTAAGTAGAAGAATAGTGCGGCAAGCGCCATTATACATAATCTACCTCAAACCAAAGCACAGTATTATAAGTGTAATTCTACTTTGCAAAATGAAGCCAAATCAACCCAGGTTACTAAAGGCCAAATGAGCAGAGATTCATATTCTAGCAAAACGAGAAGAGACGGCTGAATCAAAGCACGGCAGATGCAACCCGTGTCAGGGGAGCCATGGTCATGCCAACAGAAGGAACGAACAGTAGCTACATATAATTGAAACTTAAGAACAGAATATCCTGTCTCTGAAAGGTCAAGATAAGGAGGCGTAGGCAGGTGGTAAGCTGAATAAGAATCACATGCACAAATTAAGAGAAACTAGACAAATTCACGGTGTGGGAAGCATGTGACCATCCGAGCGAGGAGAAGCACGAGTTCACACCTACACTTGGCATCCGCCGAGGCAGAGATATCGGAACTTTCCCAGACAGAAGATGCAGTTTCAAGGCCAACCACAGTAAAATAAATGACACATAGTTGCTGAAGTGATGATTGATTGTAACCTTAATTGGAGAAAGGCCGGGTAACTAGGAAGCACCCTGCACCTGGCTGACCATTCTGCGTGCTGCTAAGCAAAGTGGAAATGTATGCATGGGGTTGGTGCCAACCCAATCACAATGGACCAAATAATCTCGGGTCCTATAGTTAGTCGAACCAATGGGACGTTGTACTTTTAGGGATGTCTACAGTAGTCATCTTTGAAGTAAGGGCTTAGATGCCGACCTGACAGTTTTTACTGAATACCCTCACTCCGTTACCATATACAGATATAGTACCTATATTAAAGTTACCTTTTCCTAACCAATAGAATTGCATATTAACTTTTGAGAGTTATACATCAATATGATGAGTTTTCTGTATAAATGCTCTGATTTTTATGAAGTTCATCGGAGTTGAAGCGAGAAGGACGATCGCATCACTGCTGATTTCCATGACTCCCCGTTTTTTGTACTTGTCATTAAACGGACTCCCTTTGCCAAACCATTGAGTTGTCCTTATTGATTGGTGTTGGAGTAATAAATCTGCACCCCCATCCATCTCAAGGGTGCAGCCATCTCGTCTTTAAGTACCTGTGGAGCAAACCTCGGCTCTATGGGCCGGCTGAGAGTCTCCAGAGTACAATACACAACAGAAGGTTACAGTCAGATAGTATATTTATAATTGTTGAGCTAATTTCTGTATTGTTGTTTCATTGATTTCACGATGTTGACGCATCACAAGGATTTCCCCTTCTGGTGTCTCGTATGTTCTTTCTCAAAGCTTTTTTTGGCCAATAAAATGTATGTCTTGCTGATGGAAATTTGGATCGGGGTCTGTACTAGACCATTTTAGGTCTTGAAAAAGTGTCAATCCCAAACAGTTTTTTTGTCACCGTCAGACAGTGTGTCAAGAAAATGTATGTTTCTTTATTGAAAGTGTCAATCATTTTGGGCCTCCATATGAGGCACCTACCCGATGTGACAGTAGAGAGGTACTGTGTACAGCTAGATCTTTTCTTTGAGTAAGGGATAGAAGATGAACACACCAGTGCCCTATGGTCACTACATTTGGTCTGCATTAAATCCCTTAATGCTTGTGGCAAAAAATACGATCAATATACTCACTAGAAATATAATTCCAGTATAGATTCACAATTAGCAACTTCCCAAATAAGGGAGTTTGATCAAAAGTATTTGGTAACTCAATTCCAAGGATTCCAGGATGGTCAATTGGTAATTGTTTACAGCAAAGGCCCAAAACATTTTTTATGGCTTTTATTAGACCTCCAAAGGGGTACCCATGAGGATCTTTCAATGCTGGCTATATACAAAGGAAATAGCCATCTAGATCAGGGACCTCTTGAAGCCAAGTCACTTGGAAAATTATAATACGATAATCAGCTAAAATAAATCATCATCTAAGTTATGAAATAAATAATTGAATCCTCTTGTGCTCCAAACTAAGGCTCTAAGGTTTATTTCCTGTGCCTCTGCTGTAGAAAAGAGACAATCTCGATTCCTCAAGACCCCTGGTAACCAGGACCATTCTTCTCCCTTACTGCATGCTGTGTTTTTGCTATCGCCTGTTTTAATCACGGTTAAACCAGGGGTATTTCTTTTCATCCAGATGTTGAAATCCACAGGCCTAGAGCCAATGCCATTATGATGTTCGTTATATGGTTGTGACACATTTAAAGAATGATAAGCAAGTATGTCAGTTGAAGTCTTAATAAATCAACGTGTTGCTCATTATGTAGATCTGGGGTATTTGAAGAATGGTATATAGGTTTGTCATTGGAAACCTTGAATACATCATAAACCATAATCAGTAAGGCTTCCTTCTTCCTTAACATCATATCATATATAGTTTTAAAGTGAAAAATTAGGATCACTCTGAGTCATAAAAGTTGATTGTTCATAATCTTTAGACAGTAGCAGCCTACTGCTAGGAATGTCTGAGAGTAGATTTAAAATGTTTTCTCTGTTCATAACCACTGAGGACTTTTTATTTAAAATGAACTCCAGACCTATTTTATATGAAGAATATTTTATTGTAGCATAGTTTCCTGGTCTTTTACCACCTTAGGTTGCCTCATAAGATGATGAAAAAGGGGCTTTAAAGTGATGTCCGTCTAGTCAGAGGCGTGCAAAGGGTCCATCGTGTTTACTGTGATGAGATCAGCAGAAATTTGATACATTTTTCGAGGTTGATCATTTGCTGATTTGGGGTTCATTCCACCAGTTGTTCATTGAATTGTTTGAAAGAAGCGTCTTAATATACTGTAAAGTCCATCAAAGAACTTCCCTTAGTGCCATCATGGGCAGTGACACCCTTTTTCTTTAATAAAGGGATGATGGTGCCCATGTTGTTCGAGCCATCAGATGTTCCCTCAGTTATCAGAAGATTATAGGAGCCTTTATCTTTACATTTCCATTTGAGCTTTCTTCTGTCCCCAGTTGTGGCCATCATATCTTCTTGAGAATTAATCAACTGGATTTCTTTTTCCACTGCTTCTCGGAATCCATCATGTGAGGTCGGTCTGATGTCCCTGAGTAATTTGCAGGAGCCCCTGTTTTGTTCCATCAGAGGATTCCTAATGTTCATAGCTTTTTACATTTTTGGAGGATTTACTTATGCCCTTTTCTTTTGTTGTTGATTCTCAGATTAGAGTCCTACAAAGAATGTTCTTGATTGTTTGTGGGTAACAATGTAGAATCAGTCTCTCTTACTGAGTCCTCAATTACAATCCCTTGAGTATGGGTTACTTTTTGTAATGCAGGCTCATTTAGGGCCTGGGGTTGCTGTACTGCTACAGATGAGTCCATACAGTTAACCTTCCCAATACCTTTTGGCAATTCGCTGTTTGTGGGCAAGAGTGTTTTGAAAGTGTTTTGAAAGTGTTTTGAAAGTATGAACCTTTCCACAAATCTCATGTTTGAGTTACTAGCTGACAAAGAGGATTTATTAGCTTAAATATCATGGTTAATATTATCGTACAGCCGAACCAAATATATTAGAACAAACCTTGGTGCATATAGGGTATTTACAACTATTTGAAGCTTAGCTGTCGGCAATGGAGGGCGTTAAGAGGTCCGCTGGCTGCTAACATCTCCTTTTGTGGGGTCTGGATATAAAAGGGAACTCATTGAGTGATGATCCCTTGATAGCATAGCAATTCTACCATGTTGGCTGGCTCAAAGGAGGGGTTACTAGGCAGATCAGTAGGATCTTCTGATTGGGAGGCTCCCTTATTTTCCAAGGTTTTAGGGAGATGTGGGGAGATGTGGCGGGATCATATCTTTCTCTTTGGAATTAGTAGGTCCTGCTGTTGAGATTATCAGTTAATTCAGCTCAGAGTAATTTGGAAAAGATGACAGTGTATTTGTTAAATATGAGCTTGGAATTATAGATTCAGAAAACCTAATGGCTTCTATTGACATCTGGTTAGATACATGGTCATCCGGTGTGTGGAAAAAACCTGTGATACCCGGTGTGCCCCTGTAGACACCTTGTTTTAGTGTTTGTGTTCGGGTTGTAAGATCGGAAATCCTGGTTAGCTTCTCCGACCTAAGAACAGCTCCATTCGTAGTGGAAGGGGCTCAAGAGTCAGAATTGCTATGTAAAACATACATTTCTGAATAATTTAAAGCTATGATCTTAATGACAAAAGAGGGTATATAACAGCTAACATAGGCTTACAAAATCTCAGGTAAGCAATAGCTCTTACCTATGTGGATACTATGGGTGCAATTATGGTACCTTTTAGCCCCCTTTCCATCCAGACTACTGCAACTGCACTTGGCCCAGGTACCATTGTGTGCAGCAATGATTAGGCACAAGCGTGTGGTCCTCAAAAGACGTCCTCCAGCTATTGACTGCCATGACTTCACGTGGCCCGGGCACTCCACTCCTAAGACGTCCTCCAGCTATTGACTGCCATGACTTCACGTGGCCCGGGCACTCCGCTCCTAAGACGTCCTCCAGCTATTGACTGCCATGACTTCACGTGGCCCGGGCACTCGCTCCTAGTTTATTTTGCAGCTTCTTTCACATTTTTGACAAGATCTCTGCTGCACTGGTAATTGTGTTGGGGGGAGCACAATGCTTCAAAGCCATTATACTCCCGTGTACTATTGCTGGGCAATAGCCATTTCTACACAAATACCACAACAATTATTGTCTATACTTTTAACATACAGGTATTCATCATATTGTTCTGGCTCTGCCAGCAGTATAGGTCTGTCAGAGAAATGATGTCTGCTATATCTGTGGGTTTTCATGTCTTCATTCATTTGTGTTACTGATTAATTGAAGTTGGCAACGTTCACTGTGAAGGATATTTCTGTCCAGCCCCTTGTTGTACAACCACAAACAATATGGTGGGACAAAATCACCCAACTAAAAGCCAAACCTTTCATGAAGGTAGGTAATTTGGCAGAGGCTTAAATCTAATGAAGGAGTAGCAGGCCGACACAAAGGTACACAAATGTAGCCACAGAAAGTACACCACACTGATATACAGACAAATATATGCATGATGTAACACATATAAAACTCTAGTAGGTCTAATAGGATCCGATAGGTACTTCACACAGTACACAGTATATTATCAAAACAGTAAAACCAATAAGGACACACCTCAACCTTATACTTAAATGTGGGTGTCCGTTTTAAAGATAGGCACACAACATGCAGAGGCAAAGAAAAATTAAACTGGACATTGTAACATACAGTTAAAAATCCCAAGGGTCTGCGCAAACACAGTACATTGTCCAAATAGGCACAACCTACTCCAATATGATTTATAGGTTCAGTACCTAGGCGGGAAGAAAAGGGAAGCAGACGTTTACAAGTAGTATAACATTTTTCATAGAGGATCCCTAGACCTACACCAACATTACACAGTATTTTTGGCCCTCTTGGGAATAGCATTTGAAAAATACAAATGCATACAAAGCAGTCAAAGACAGTGCTAGAGCGGTGGACACAATTCCAAAGCTCAGCCAGAGGTCTCGAAAAATCCAGAAGCATTTTAGAAAAAGTTACCAATGTAATTCACTTCAGTAAAGATAATGATTTTTGAAATAAATCAAACATCAATTATCAGTCTTAAAACTCTAGTTCTTGGCCTAGAACTTCCTGGTTCCAACTGGGTACAGGAAAAAGGTTCAGGTGCATTTTAGAGAGAATGTTCCATAGGAAATAATGGGACACAGTGATTGGGCATTCTGCTTGTATGGGGAAATTGACGGTAAGTCTCAGGTTTACCCCACAGGTGACAATTAGCTTCAAACAAACTAAGGGAAAACCACAGGAGACCCCAATGAAGAGATCAAGAGGTTTGCCCAAGAACCAGGAGCCCCATCATGTGATACCGCACAGCAGAAAGACACCCAATGATAACCAACAGGTTTAGACTTGCTTCTGAAAAGTCTTTAACCTGGACCAGTTGCACCCAAGGGTGAGTATCAAGTATCACAGACCGGCCAGAATGCAGAGGTAAGTGCTCATGGTTGGTTCCCTGAAATTCAGTTCCAGGGCAGCTGAAGAACCTGGTAAGTACAGGGCCTCTATTCAAGGTGCGGTTTAAAGGGATACGACTCCCAGGGACCAGAACCCTGGGCCAATGATGACCCTCACTGCCATCCAGAACAAATAGCCTTCCCACAATTGTGCCTCATGTGCGAGCAGCAAAAGCACTGGGAAAGAACACTCTAGGGCGACAAGGAAATCTGGCAAAGTGGGCTCCAGCTGCTCAGAAGGTAAAAGGAGATAATAAGTGAGAGGAAGATCGTCCCAGCATGGAGACCACAGTGTGAGGAACACGGAGTGGCCTGAGGAGAAGATGCAGTAGGATATTGGTCCCCCAATACGGTTTTAGGCATCAGAACTGACCAGCACCAAGGTGGGAGACACTGGTAATAAATGGCACTAATCAGCAGTATAACGGCCTGGAGTAAGTCCCAGCATTTAGCCATTAAAGCCAAATAAGAGCTTAAAATGCCAACAGTGGGAAACAGCTCCATCAAGTATGCACACCTGCTTATTCCAAATATTCAGTAACATGTGGGTGAACAGGTAAAGGGTTCCCGCTTAAGTGCCACAATAAGAGTGGTTGGCCAAAGCAAGCTATTTATTTTATTTGAATTTTTATTTAGGGTTGGCCCTACTGAAGGATCTTGAAAACAAATTACATGGTTCAAATAATGGGAGCTGAAAAAAGAAGTTACAAAATGATTTCGGGAAAGGATAGGAAGATTAGCAAAGGCAAGTGATATCAGTGGAGGAGGGCAGGGTTATGTGTGTGGAAACAGGTATGTTTTGAGGCTTATTCTGAAAGTGGTGATAGAAGATATAGGGCCCAATTAGGACCCTGGCGGTAGCCGTGCCCTTATCAAGGGCACGGCTGCCTCTGGTAATGGTTTTATACTGGTCCAAGAAAAGGGCAATAACTGGGTTATGCCGACCTTGGCATACCCGGTAATTGCCTTTTTCTTGGACCCGGTAAAAAATCATTACTATATTTTTCAATCTGACCTGTACTTTTTTCAGTGCAGTGAAACCTTAAGCTTCACTGTACTGGCCTTTGCTCACATGTTATGGGGAAACTGATATGTCCTTAAGGATATCAGTACTGGGAAACAGTGTTTCCCTTAGACTTGTGACTATGTTGCTACTTGTGGTTACTTTTGTATCACATGTGGTAACTTTATATCATTGCACACAGCAGCTTACACTGCAGTGCAATGGGGTGCATCTTTGTTTTGCCCTAGACTAACACTCAAATGATTTTTTGGTTACTCTACAGGTGCTTAAAAGATGGGCTGGTGGCAGCAGTGACTTTCCCCCACTTTTTGGGGTATTTGGTTTTTAGCTTAACCCCGTTTACCGCATTTGGCTACTTTCTGTGGCTACTGGTCAAACATGGCCGTGCCACGAGGTTTATTGCCAATTCTTTTTGAATCTTGTTGTTTAGCCTTCTTCCTGGCCTCAGAGGCCAGAACGATCCTTATAAGGACTTCCACTTCCTGGGAAAGCAGCAGCTTTTGGCGGGCTACTGGAGGGACTTGTGTGTTTGCAGGCAGGATGTGGGCTGGGTCAGCCTGACCCTAATACACATCCTGGTTTCTGTGTGTCTGAGTGGTATGCATGAGTGTTCCCACCAGTGGTCCTGATTGGACCACTGTGGGGTGTGTGTGTGGGCTAGTTCTGCAACTGGCTAGTGGGAGTTTCAACTCCTACCTGGCTTTTAGGATATGAAGAGGGCCCCTGCATGCATTTCTCAGAGATCGTGGGAAGAACGTGAAGGAGCCAAGAATCCTTCCAGCTGCGAAGACCTGCAAAGAAACCTGAAACCTGTCTGAAGAAGGCCTGGCAACCATCTTCTGCTGAAGTCCTGGTGGAGCCCTGTCTGTCTTGTGATCTTCAG
Organism: Ambystoma mexicanum; assembly: GCF_040938575.1. NCBI lineage: Eukaryota > Metazoa > Chordata > Amphibia > Caudata > Ambystomatidae > Ambystoma > Ambystoma mexicanum. The sequence goes on along the minus strand of NC_090923.1, from coordinate 380,708,041 downwards.
TAGGCCTGCGAAGGTGCTACGACCCCAGCAGTGGAGGGACCATCCAGTCCCAAAGCCTACTCGGTGCCCAGCACAGAAACCGCCTTCGGAAGTGCCTGGGAATTGTCCTGTGGTTGACCAGGTTCGTTTTTGGACTACCGTGTTATCTTCGATGCTGTTCCGAGTTTTTGCCTGAAACTAGGCATACCCACAGCTGCTACTGCAACGACACCCTCTGCAGAACGTTGTCATCCTAGCACCAAGGAGGCCCAAGAAAAACTGGAAAGTCCGACCACAGCTACTGAGTATTGCTGTATCACTGTGTGCAGCGTGCACGGTCCGAAACCTGCTTTTCTAACCCTCCTCCAGTCCCGAGATAGGTGCTGCATAGTTTGTTTCTGCATTTCTTCTTCAAGAGTCCTTGCACCAGCAAAAGATCCTAACTGGAGAATCACACAAACCTGCAAACTGTGAAAATCAAAGACTGTGGAATTCGGTGGGAAAAGCAAGCCACAACACCCTTCCTTTGTTCTGGAAAGACTAGGGAAGTTTGGCGTGAGGGGGGTAAATTACTGAGCTTTTAACATACCCCTACACTCCCATAATAAGTCAATGGACTTATAATAACTTTTATTCTAACACTATTGGCTTTGCCATTACTTGCCTTGGAAAGACTTCTTTCTGACTGTTGGGGGTAATTTTGGGCACTTGTCTATATTGAACCCTGACTCTAAGAATCCATCACTGGACCCCAGAGACCCTACCTACATTTTTTCCTGCATCTTAAGTTCTGTGTTATTGTATCATGAACAATAGGGCAGAAGGCCCCAGACGACTTAGAGTTGGACAATATTAGTTAGGGATCATCTCTGTGGACCTTTTTGTGTGATACTCACCTATTCATTCCCTTGCAGGAGTATTTTGATTCGTATTATGCACTTGAACCTGTGACTGTTTATATGTATTTTAGTTTGATGGTATTGGTTGAAAAGTCTACCTGCTTGTATTCATTTTTCTTATTGTGTGTTTGGCCATAATTAAATAACTGTATGTTTATAAATCCTGTCTAAGTGTAATTTATGGCTCTCATTGTGTGACCTCATTGTGGACCCTTTACACTCTAATGCCTCTGAAGAACTTAGCCTAGACTGCCTGTCACTGCTCCCTTAAACTGGTTTGGCTACAGCTTCCCAGAGTTGTCCCTGTGACAATATAGGTTGGCCTTCTGAACATCTGTCCACCAGGCCAGAGTATAGAAAATCAGTCTTAAGAAATTGGTGTACAGCGGTGGGATGACCCTCTCCAAATAACATCTGGGTGTTTTGTGACCAGGATCTGTATTGGGTACTACAGTGTAGATCACTAGTGGTGTGTCCAGATTATACTTACACAAGACACTATAATATTTGATTGCCTTGCAGATATAAGTCACCTACTAAACTAAGTATCATGGAAACAATCACTTTCACCACTTTGAGTGCCTTAAAAGTGGAGCAATTGAGAAAGTTATGTGTTGAAAGCGGCTTGACAGTCTCTGGCTTAAAAGCCTAATTAATTGTGAAAATGTAGGATTTTGAAAGAAACAAAGTTGTGTCTATCTTAACTAATGGTCCTGATAGTGGAGCTGGGGCTAGACCCAGCACCAGTAATGTCATTACTGTCACTCCAGTGACTGGTGTTGAAGATGATGAGGGAGAAAGTACATCCTCTGGTTGAGGCCTACTCTAATGCTGAGGCATTGTTCAAATTGAAGAAACACACCCTCAGGTTCAAGGAAAAAGAACTTGAGTTTGCCATGGCCAAATTGGAAATGGAGAGGGTTGAGAAGCAGAAAGATAGGGATCACCAGCTGGAGATTGCCAAGATTCAGGCTTCACAAGGTTCTTCCAGAGAATCTGGAGATAGTTCTGGGTCCTCTTCATATCCTACGTTTCCTAAAGATCTCCTGAGTATGTATGAGGAAAAGATTGATATAATTGAGGTATCAGGTAATATTATACCCATATATATGGTTGTCGTACATAATATCACCGGGAAAAGGTTGTGGCGATATTACATGGGTGACCATATATATGGGGATAGGGGCAGCCAAAAAAAAAGAAAAAAAGAGGTTTGGGGGTTACAGGGGTGTCCCCCACATGTTCCATGCAATAATGTCCCCACAAAAAACGGCCCTTTTTCGGCGATATTTTTGCATGGCGATATTTTTGTGGGGACCTTATTACATGGAACCATAATTGACTGGCTTGTATTTTTTTAATATGCTTGTGAGGTACAAGGAGTGAGTGATTCTGACAGAATTGCATGGTTGATCAGTAGACTGCCCCATTCTGGTGGAAATGTCAAAGACTGATAGGTTAGACTTTGTAAAACTTAAGCAATCTCTAATCCTCAAATTTGGGAAGACTCCTGCCCAACACTTGAGGAGGTTTAGAGAATATAGAAAGAAAGAATGTATGACCTATATAGGTTTTGTTGCAGATTCTCTGTAAACCTTGAGTTGCTGGATAGAAGGCTATCAGGTAACCACCTTTGAGGGCATGGTCAATTTGGTCATGCTTGAGCATATTTTTGCCTCTTGTTCCCCAGAGCTTAAGCAGCATTTGGCTGACTCAAAGTAGTTAAATCCAAAGAGGCTAGCCATGGCTGCTGACTTATGGGTTTCACATAGAGTGTCCCATAAGGACAAACCTGCTTCAGGTAAGCAGGAGGAGGGAAAGCAGCAGAAAGAAAAAGAGGGTGGGGATACTGATAAAGCTATGTCCAAGAAGGCCCACAAAAAAGTTTAATAAGGGAAAGTCATCAGAATCAGGTCAGGGTATTAGGACTAACCTTCCCAAGCAAGTACGTGGCTACTCTAAGCCTCCCTATGTATCAAGTGCCAGTGGGGCTTGTTACACTTGTGGAGCAAGTGACCACAGGAAGGGGGACCCCAGATGTAAGGGTAAGACCTTGGGGGTCCACTCTGCCAGTCTGGCCTTCTCTCAGTATGAGGAAGAAGAGGTTGCAGGGGTATCCTTCCCTTTAGACTCCATTCCCTCAGAGGAAGAGTCTGAAGTTTGTCTAGATTCCTTGGAAACTAGCAGTGCTGGAGGCTTGGCTCCCATTCCTGTCCTATTGCATTGTAATAATTCTGTTAAGGATAGTTTTCAGGTAGTTGGTGTAAGTACCTCTACTGTTAGGAACACTGGGACCAGTCCTACTGATGTAGCTTCCTTCATGGTAAACCCACAGGTTCTTGCCAGAGTTCCTGTGGGGGATACTCAGTTGGCTGGTAGGCCCTCTCTTAATGTTCCAGTAGCACCTGTCATTCAAGCTGTGAATAGAGAAATGGTCAGGGCATCTGTCAATGTAAGGAGAGTGGTTCCTAGAAGAGTGATGGGTGAGTTGAGTCTTCAAGACTTAGGTCCTGATAGGCCCTCCCCAGACCCTTCAAGCATTATGGGCCACATTACAAGCATGGGAGTCCGGGAACTACGGTACTGGTTAGCATACTGGTACCGTAGTTCCCGGACCGCCATACTACGGGCTGTGCTCTTGGGTGCCTGACAGCCCGCCAGGTTTTCTACGAGCACAGCATGTCAGATGCACCGGCACAACTCTGCATGTGCCGGTGCATCCAATGTCCCCATTCTGATGCCCCCATTCCCATTCAGCCCTATAGGGCCGAATGGGGATGGGGAGTCCCATGTTACTGGCACCCGCAAATCGGCAATTACCAGGTCCACGAGCTCGGCATGACCCGATTCTTGCCCATTCACGGGTGCCGGAAAGAATGCAACTCCGGCGGCAGCCATGCCATTTTTAATGGCACGGCTACCACCAGAGTTGTAATGAGGCCCTATGTCTCAAAATCAGGCTGTCTTAGCCAAGCCTAAGAGAAAGCCTAGGCCTAAGGGGAAACCCATGGCCAGTGGAGTCAGAAAAAGAGGCAGAGGAAAGGAAATTATTCCTCCAATATTCTGATGTTGAGGTAGTTGGAAGTATCCCCACTCCTAGTTTGGAAGAGGGACCCCCAGAAAAACCTTGAATCCTATGGGCCTCGCCAGCTGCCTAGTATACAGGTAGAGGAGAGTCCTAGGAGAACCAGAAGTATGGGCCAACAGAAAAGAAAACCATCATGTTTAGGCCTATGGAGAAAGGCCTGCTTCCAAATGGAGGATTCTCCTCCAGGGATGCAAAACATTCACCAAAAAGGTTGGTTTACTGCAAAGTAAGCCCACAGAGCCCACCAGAGCAAACCTTGAGATGTTGGAGGTTGCTCGGGTTGTGAGACCCTTCTTCCTGCAGTTGGTGTGTGACATTCCCCTTGTGATGCATCCTAGTTTCAGGATATCACCTGTGTGGTCTAACACACATTCCTGCTGGCCCATGATGGGGGTCCCAGAGGAAAACAAATGTAGGAGTCTCACTCTCTGTCACCAGGTTGATAGGAGTGAGACAAGAATTCCTTTTTAGCCCTTTGACTCTGGAAACCTTGGGCAATAGGATGAAATCAGGGATTACTGATCATAGCCCCATATGCCCATATGCCAACCCACAGGGAATGACTCCCAAGTCAGTCATTGACACCATGCCGAATGACAGCTACAGAGGTAGCTCTTCTGCTGTCATCAGTAGTGGTCAGACCCAGAAGAGGGATGGTGAAGTGACCTGTCAGGTGTCACTGAGCTGTCATCCACAGGATGGTCTGAGAGAAAGATCTGTCAGATCTCTCAGGAGTTTGATTGGAGCTCTCTGTGAGTCCGAGAGAAGGAGGTGGGACCTTCTCCTGTCAAATCTGTTCTACAAATCCCTGACTACTTGTCAGTGGTCTGGGCCTTGCAATGTTTCACAGCTTGGAAAAGTAAACTATTCTCAAGGCTTTGGTGAACCTGGACAGGTTGTCATACAGTTTCCTGTGAATAGTATGGTGAATTTTATCTTGAGAGATAAAATTGGAGCCCTCCTTATGGCTATAGAGTGGGAGCCAGAGAAATCTCTGTGTCTCCCTACCCTGTGTCAAAGCAGCCTTTCTAATGGCTTCAGTGAGGATGGCCTAGTGTCTCCTCACCTTGTAGAGGAGGTCCCAAGGACGGCCCGCACTCCAACTGTCCATTTTGAAGTACCAGGAACATTCACGCCGGAGTATGTGACGTATGATGAGCAAATAAACCAGCAGAGAGCTGCAGTAGGGCTCTGTCCAGTACCTATCAGAAGAACAGCACCTATTGAAGTACCAACACTAAAGAAAACATGGACAGTAAGGTACCCATTGAGAAAACCATATCAACAAATGAAACAGAATGAAGATCATCTGAGTACAGTCCCTGAAGAGGCTAAAAAGGTGTTAATGGAAGACGAATGGTGATGCCACAAGAACTCCGGACCCCCGGACTGACTCACATATTAGAAGATATGACAACCTGAGAATGATAAAAAAGAGATGAAATACCATGAATAAGGGACATCGCAAACCTAAAGTAAAAGGACGATGAAAATGTAAGAAGCCTATGCCATGAGCATGATGAAGATATTCGACCAGTTTACACATGTACATATGCTTAGAACCGCAAGAAAGCTAAGAAAACTGTGTGGCTTGCTATGCTTAGTAATAAAATAGAATGTGTCAAGCACCACCTATACATATCTACCTCAAAATAAGAACGTTATATAAGTATACCTCCACTATGCACAAGAGCAGAATCAACTAAAGGTTACTAGAGGCTGCATGAGGAGAGCTTCATAGCTAACAGATCAAGAATAAAAGGCAGAAGCGAAACTCAGACAGAGACAAATCGTGCCAAAAAGCCAAGGTTGTTTCAGCTAAAATAGACAAACAGTAGCTACAATTAATGAAGCAAAGACCAGAATATCCTGCTGAGAAAGGTCAAGATAAGAAGCAGAAGGCAGGTGGTGGGCAAAACGAAAATCAAATACACAAATTACATGGAGAAGAAGGCAAGTTTACGGTGTCTGAATCACGTGACCAGCCGAATGAGAAGAAGTGAGACTTTCACACCTACGCATGGCGGAGTGCCATGCAAAGATATCAGAACTTCTTCCAGACAGGGATGCAGTCTCAAGGCCAACCACAGTGAAATAATTGACACATGACCACTGAAGTGATAATTTATTGAAACAATAATTGGAGGAAGGCCGGGGGAGCTGGTGAGCACCCTGCACCTGGCCGACCATTCTGCATGCTGCTAGGCAAAATGGAAAAGTATGAGTGGGTTGGTGCCAACCCACTCATAGTGGATCAAGTAATCGAGGGTCCTATAGTTAGTAGAACCAATTGGACGTCGTACTTTTAGTGACGTCTACAGTAGCCATTTTGAAGGAAGGGCTTAGATGCCCCACCTGACAGTGTTTACCCAATCCCCTTACTCTGTTACCATATACAGATATAGTGCCTATTTTTTTTGTATAAATTATCTGTTTTTTTATGAAGTTCGTTTGGAGTTGTGAAGCGAGAAGGAAGATCACGCAACCGCTGATGCTCATGAAACTCCTCATTTTTTGTACTTGTCATTAAATGGACTCCCTTTGCCAAACCATTGAGTTGTCATTATTGATTTGATGCTTGAGTATTGATCTGCATCCCCATCCATCTCACGGGTGCTGCTATTCCATCTTAAAGAGCTATTGGGCAACCCCCAGCTTTATGGGCCGGTTGGGGTCCTGGTGCACAACCTGACCCCACATCAGCAAGGTGTGCTGGAGAGTTTGCTGAGGCAATCTCCCTTCTTGTTGTCACTGACACCCTTTATAACAGGATGGTGGGAACCAGTCTGTATACTGGGAATAAGTGAACCCACCAAGATTGGGTATTGTGGTGGTTCAGAACCAAGAAAGAATTCTGAAAGTTGGTGTGAAATCCACTCTGTGTTGGAACAAAGAGTGTCTGAGCATTCTAGCTGTCAAGAGTTCAGTTCTGAGGAACTGAAGGGATATACAGGTAAAGCCAGTTTTGTATTCTGTATGGACACTAGAGCTCTGTGTTCTGTCCCCAAGACAGAAGCATACCCTTCACTAAAGGGTAACACCTTAGTGGGTCAGCTCTGTATTGAAAAGTACAGAAGCTTTTATGATCTCTCTGCAGGGTATGGCGAAATATCCCTGCCAGTCTGTGCTGAGGAGGAGACAGCAGTTTTGGCCTTTTCAGAGCCCTACTTCAGTGTAAGATCTTCTGGATTGGTGGCTGCAATTGACACCTGTCAACTGTGTTTAGCACCTGTTCTGAATGGGAAAATGGATCTCAGCAATACATGTCTGGATGAGATGGCAGATTCAACACCCACTTGGAAGGAACTGGGTCTGACTCAAGAGACTGGGTGTCAGGACCTTCATCAGGCCAACTTGTTCAGGAAGACAGCCAAGTGTCATAATGAACAGGAGCCACTGACCTTCCTCATGCATGAAGTTGGAGTATGTGAGGACAAGATGCAACCTCTTATCAGTGAAGTACTCCATTTACTGAGCAACCCCCACTACCCAAGCCCAAGTGAGGACTTTCCTGCGCCTCACTGGGAAATACAGGAGTAAAGTGGCAGCCTATAGAAATATAGTTGTCCCTCTGACTGCCCTCACTACTCATAGGAGAACTAAAGAGTTCTTATGCACTCCTGAGTGTGAGAAGGCCTTCACTGCCCTGAAAGAATCCCTAGGTCGGGCCCCTGGTCTAAGGGACCTGATTGCAAGAGACCTTTCATAGTGCAGACAGATGCCTATGACACTGGGGTAGTTGGAAGACTTTCACAGCTTAATGACAAAGGTGAGGAACACCCTCTATGTCTAGTCAGCCACCAGTTTAGGAGTGGAGAACTCAGTTGGCCCCAGGTGGAAAAGAGTTGCTTTTCCATTGTATGGTGCCTTAGGAGGTTGAAGCCCTACCTCTATGAGAGTCACTTCACTGAGTATGCTCCCCCTCAAACCTTGAAGTGGTTGATCGATGTTAAGGGAGAGAATCCAAAGTGGCTCAGGTGGTTCATGAGTCTTCAGGCCTTGAACTTCACTGTTGGGCATAGGCCAGATCCCAAATGTAGCAATGTTGATGGGCTGTCCAACAGGGTTAACCGACTGGAACAGAGGACACATACGGGGGTGGATTAGTTACCCCTGTCCCTTAGTCTACGGGGTGGGGGTGTTAGGAAAGATTCTCTTTACTGCACCTTTCCTTCCATCTTTATGGAACCCCCAAACGTTTTGCTTTTATTTTTCAGTCTGACCTGTACTTTTTGCAGCAAAGCCTTAAGCTTCACTGTACTGGCCTTTGCTCACATGTTATGGGGAAACTGATATGTCCTTAAGGCTATCAGTACTGGGAAACAGTGTTTTCCTTAGTCTTGTGATTATGTTGCTACTTGTGGTGACCTTTGTATCACATGTGGTAACTTTTATCATTGCACACAGCAGCTTACACTAAAGTGCAATGGGGTGAATTTTTATTTTGCCCTAGACTAACACTCAAAGGATTTTTTGGTTACTCTACAGGTGCTTAAAAGATGGGCTGGTGGCAGCAGTGACTTTTCCCCACTTTTTGGGGAATTTCGTTTTAGCTTAACCGCGTTTACCGCATTTGGCTACTTACTGTGGCTACTGGTCAAACATGGCCATGCCACGAAGTTTTTCGCACATTCTTTTTGCATCTTGTTGTTTAGCCTTCTTCCTGGCCTCAGAGGCCAGAACGATCCTTATAAGGACTTCCAGTGCCCGGGAAAGCAGCAGCTTTTGGCGGGCTACTGGAGGGCTTTGTGTGTTTGCAGGCGGGATGTGGGCTGGGTCAGTCTGACCCTAATACACATCCTGGTTTCTGTGTCTCTGATGGTGGTATGCATGAGTGTTCCCACCAGTGGTCCTGTCTGACCACTGGGGGGTGCGTGTGGGCTAGTTCTGCCATTGGCTAGTGGGAGTTTTGACTCTTACCTGGCTTTTAGGATAAGAAGAGGGACCCTGCATGCATTTCTCAGAGATCCTGGAAGAACCTGAAGGAGCCAAGAATCCGTCCAGCTGAGAAGACCCGCAAAGAAACCTGAAACCTGTCTGAAGAAGGCCTGGCAACTAATTTTCCTGCAGTCCTGGTGGAGCCCTGTTTGTCTCGTGATCGCCAGTAGGCCTGCGAAGGTGCTACGACCCCAGGAGTGGAGGGAACATCCATTCCCGGGTTATCTTCATTGCCTTTCTGAGTTTCCACCTGAAACTTGCCACACTCTCAGCTGCCACTGTAACAACACCCTGTGCGACATGTTGGCGTCCTAGCACCAATGGTACCCGAGAAAGACCGGAAAGTCCGACCACAGCTACTGAGTCCTGCTGCATCGCTGTGCACGGCGTGCATGGGCCGAAACCTGCTTTTCTGACCCGCCTCCAGTCATGAGAAGGGTGCTGCATCATTTGTTTCTGCAGTTCTTCATCAAGAGAACTCGAACCTGCAACCCGTGAAAATCGAGGACCGCGGAATTTGGCAGGAAAAGCAAGCCAGGACACCCTTCCTTTGTTCTGGAAAGATTTGCGAAGATTCAGAGTGAGGGGGATAAGTTACTGAGCTTTTAACATACCCCTAGACCCCCATTATAAGTCAATGGACTTATAATAACCTTTATTCTAACACTATTGGCTTTGCCATTACTTGCCTTGGCAAGACTTCTGACGGGGGGTAATTTTGAGCACTTGTCTATATTGAACCCTGACTCTAAGAATCCATTACTGGACCCCTGAGACCCTACCTACATATTTTCCTGAATCCTAAGTTTTGTGTTATTGTATCCTGAACAAACCGGCACAAGGCCCCAGACAACTTAGAGTTGGACAATATTAGTTAGGGATCATCTCTGTGGACCTTTTTGTGTGTGATATTCACCTATTCATTCCCATTCAGGAGTATTTTGATTGGTATTATGCACTTGAACCTGTGACTGTATACATGTATTTTAGTTTGATGGTGATAGTCTACCTGCTTGTATTCATTTTTCTTATAGTGTTTGACCATAATTAAATAACTGTATTTTTATACATCCTGTCTAAGTGTAATTTGTGACTCCCATTGTGTGACCTCATTGTGGACCCTTTACACTCACCCCCCTCTGAAGAACTTAGCCTAGACCGCCTGTCAGTGTTACCTTAAACAGGTTTGGCTACAGCTTCCCAGAGTTATCCCTGTCACAATATAGGTTGGCCTTCTATACATCTGTCCACAAGGCCAGAGTATAGAAAATCAACAGTGACAGTGGCTCTGAGGTGTGTCAAGGAAATGTAGGGGTCAATGGTGAAGCCAAGAGATTTAACCGGTGTGGCGAGGGATATGTGTGGGTTGTCCATGGTGAGTTCTTGGATCCAGGGGTGAGGTTGGGTTTGTGACTTGGTGGGCTGATGATCGGGTATTCTACTTTGGTAAGGTTCCGTTTAAGAAAGTGGCTTGGCTTCCAGTTGGAGATGGCGATGACACAGGTTTTGAGGGTGTGGAGTTCTGAAGGGATTGACATTTGGAAGTATATGTGTTATCTGCATATTAGTGGAAATGTACATTGTGTTTGCTAAGGGTCTGCCCAAGGGATTCAACATATAGTTTGAAGAGGAGTGGAGATAGGGAGGAGCCTTTCATGACCATACTCGATAGGGCTAAGGTCTGATCGATAAGGGGGCATGGAGACAAAGTGTGTCCTGCCAGTGAATAAGGATGTGAGCCAGTTGAGTATGGTGACAGAGAGATTCATTCTGTGGGCTCGGATGTCTAGTTGAATGGTGTGGTCGTTGGTGTCGAAGGCTGCAGAGGTCGAGGAGTACGAGTATCGTGTGTGGTTTGTCTGTGATGTTGTGGAGGTCATTGAAGATGTGAAGAGTAGCGGTCTCAGTGCTGTGTCTAGGTTAAAAATTATATTGGAAGGGGTTCAGTAGGTTGTATGTGTGGTTGAAGCTGGGTAGAGACAAAGTATTCCATGATTGTGGTGAGGTATGGTAGGATAGTAATTGCGGTACACCCCCTTTTGGCGTGGCCGTTTCGCCGTGGGCCGGTTCGGCGTGGCCAGTTGGCCGCGCCCATTTCGGCGCGGGAGACTTTCTGGCGCCGATTTGGCGCGAGGGACGTTTGGACGTGGCTGACATTGCAGCCACATCTAAACTCCCTCACGCCAAATTTAAAAGCATAATTATTTTCAAATGCAGCACGTTGACAGGAACTGTGCCGGACAACGTGTTGCATTTGAAAATAATTTGGGGTCAAGTGACTGGCGTGAAGTGTAGTATTTTTTTATTGTGAATTGCCCAAATGCTTTATTTCTTTTTCTTTATTATACTGTTCAATTATGCGAGTTAAATATGCAACTTTTGCTGCCTCAGCCACAAGGCCAGTTTGGTCTTGTGGTTAAGTTCCAAGCCTCACAATCTTGCAGGCCATGGTTCGTGGCTGGGCTAAAGCTTTTAATTTTATTCTATTTGAAAAAAAAAAATAATGTGATATTTTGCAAATAGATAAAATTAAAAGCTTTAGCCCAGGCACGAACCATGGCCTGCAGGATTGTGAGGATTGGAACTTATCCACAAGACCAAACTGGCCTTCTGTCTGGGGCTGCAAAAGTTACTTATTTAACCCCCATGATTGAACAGTCTAATAAAAAAAATAATAAGCATTTGGGCAATTCACAATAAAAAAGAACCCTCTGCCCACTACCACCCCTCTCCTCCCACCACCTGCCCACTACCACCTCCCACCACCTGTCAGCTACCACCTCTCCTCCACCCCCTGCCCACTACCACCTCCCCCTCCCACCACCTGCCAGCTACCACCTCTAACCCCCTGCCAGCTACCACCTCTCTACTCCACCCCCTGCCCACTACCGCCTCCCACCACCTGCCAGCTACCACCTCGCTCCTCCACCCCCTGCCCACTACCACCTCCCAGCTACCACCTCGAAGGTAGTGGCCTTGCGTTAAGTTCTCTACCCCAGAGTCTTGCAGGCCATGGTTTGTGGATAAACAGAACCTTTCATTAATTCCCCCTTTTAAATAAAAATAATGTGATATTTTGCAAATAGAATAAAATTTAAAGCTTTAGCCCAGCCACGAACCATGGCCTGCAAGATTGTGAGGCTTTGAACTTAACCACAAGAACAAACTGGCCTTGTGCCCGGGGAGCAAAGGTTTTATATTTAAGTCCCATGATTGAACAATTGATAAAGAAAAAAAAATAACAAAGTATTCGGGCAATTCACAATAAAAAATACTCTAAAGCATGTGCTTTAAAATAAATACTGTAAAAAAATACTGTAACCCCCTCCACGCGCCAAAACATAATTTGCGCAAATCACATAAAAAAATACTGTAACCCCCACCCCGCGCCAAAACATCCCAGTGGCCAAACGTTGCAGCGCCGAATTGGGCGCGCCAAAGTGGGTGCGCCCAATTGGCTCCCGCGCCTAATCGGTCGCGGCGAATCGGCCCGCGCCGAACTGGCCGCGCCTAATCGTCCTGCTCCGAGTAATTGAGCAGTAATGTTCAGACAACGTGGTTGTCGAGAGATGATTTTTTTGAGGAGGGGTGATATTTGATCCATTTTGAGTGGAGAGGGGATAGTACTATGTGAGAGACAGGAGTTGATGATCTTGAGCCAGTGGAGAGCTAGGGTGGTGAAGCAATTGGATGCAGCTTGGGGTGGTCATGCATCATACGGGAAGTGTGCAGGTTTTGTTTTGGTACTGAGGGTGAGGATGGTGTCAGTGTTTATGGGTTGGAAGTTGTCCCATGTTCTGGAATGTTTGGGAGTGGGCGGTGTGAGTGAAGGAGCTGAGGGGAGGGCTGTCCTGATGTGTATTTTGGAGTTTGAGTAGTTCATGAGGAAAGATGTGGATGGCGTTTAGAGAGGGACTTTATAATATTGAATAGTTTCTGGATACGACTGGTGGCTATTGGAGTTCTTGGAAGTAATGGGTGGCTTTTGCATTGCATGTGGCTGTTTTATAGTTGTTTTAGCAGTGTCTGAGGGGTGTCATGGTTGAGGGGCATGGGTTCTTTTGCCAGGATCATTCTAGGCATCTGGCTTCCTGCTTGAAAGAGAGGCGGGAAATGTTGAACCATGGTTTGTGATGGTTGTTGTGGGGTTTTTGCGATTTGATGGCTGCAATTTTATTGAGTCCTTGTGTGTTGATGGTGTTGTATTGGTGGAGTAGGATGGAGAGATGTGGGTGTGTGGATATGGAGTGGTATGAGTGGTGCTAAGGCTATATCTGTAATGCCAATATGGAGGCTGCCATGTGTGCTCAGATATCCAGAAATGGTGAACTGCTTGTTTAGCCTACTTCGTGGGTCCCCAGAATAGAGAAAGCCCTAACATATATAATGGCTTGGTCCAGGACTTAAAAAAATACATTGGTACCCCAATGACCATCCAAAAGATAAAATGAGCTAACAATGAGGCAAAATGCCTGGAACCCCGGGTGCAGCCAAACAAAATTTCAGCTGCCAGAATCTACTCCTAGTTTAAATTCAGATGCATATCAAATGGTCCTACTCGGAGCGAAGCATTTCAACTACTTAGTTGGAACGAGTCGCGAATGGTGAAATGCACGATGAACCATCTAAACCGTTAAAAGTGCGTTCTGCTCTATGAGTGGAAGCCAGTGCAAGGGTCGGAGCACTGGAGTGGCATCATCTATGTCACTGGTCTCCATTATGACTCCTGCAGCTACATGTTGCCCTTGTCGTAAAATGGTAGTCCAAGGTACAGCTATTGCCAATGTCTGGAAAGACAGATGCAGCATTTGTCAGGAGTGTGTATTCACTTACCAAAAGAGACTTGTTCATTTTCAGAGTTGGGAATATGGTTGTGCTTGTCGGCGCCACCTACATACTGAAGCTTGAAACACTTGTGTCTAGGCGTGTTATAAATGCCATATCATATCATATCATAAGCTGTTGCAGTGGAGTACAGCTAACACACAGCTTGTGGGTCTTGTTTGGCTATGTACCCACCCATTGACTTTCCATGGCCATGCTAAAAACCTTGTCCATTCCCACACGGTATAAACACATCCTTCTGGATCCCTTTAAGATAGCTCTATCAAGCTGTCATTTCAAACTTTGGCTTGCAATGTTTTTTCTAGGCAGTCTGCTGAGTGATAATTGCTTAACTGCAGCTGCAAATAGGACACTGGTGAAATAGAAATGTCTTAACCAAGTGTACCTGCTCCAGCCACATGATTTCTATCTGTTCTTTTCACTGAAGTCCTGGTATTTTATTTATGTATTATTATTTATCTATGTATTATGCGCCGCAGCCCGCAGGCATCAGGGTGGACAAAAAGGGACACACACACACATAGGACAGACACTTCTGACCTGGGAGGCATAATCACGAGTGAGGTTGTTTCAATTGAAAAGCAATGTCTTCAATCGTTTGCGGAAAGTGAGGAGATTACTATCTCTTCGTAGGTCCCCCAGCAGTACATTCCATGCACTAGCTGAACAAGCATTGATAAAGCCAAGTGTTCTGGCTTGTGTATAGGTCTTAGTTAGGCCTTTGCCGGGGACAGTTATAATTCCCAGGTACTCACAGCATTTTTACAGCAGTTGCCTTTCTCGTGGTCACATTCTACCATTATGGCAGTGCCTAGCGAATGCTTGTGACAAGGCTACAAAAAAGCTAAAACTGTGGCATTTCCTGATGCGTCTTATTTCCACATTAACCTGTGCAGACAACCACTGTCGCCTTGGGGTTCATGGAACGATTCCTAGCAAGCTTCACTGCTAGGATTGTAACCTCTTTTACGGAACGAGGAGAGCCAAGAATTCTGCCTTGAGCACCCTTGTGCACACGTGGGCCGCAGCCATCATGGCCTCTCAGCGGAGCCTGCGGACGGTTCGCCGGTTAGCCCATCGGTGATCGTGGGTGACCTGTGACTACTCGTGGGTTTGATACGGTCGCAAGTCTACCCTTGGGTGCACACGGGCTCCTGTGAAAACCCTTCTGGACACTGAACAACTAGAGTGAAGAACATCCCTAGACCCTCCTCACAAGCAGCTTCGTAGGCAAAACCCAAATGGCGGTCTAATAGTGCTTTCAAGTTGGGTAATTATTATCAAAATAGAACTGTAGCCGAAAATGAATGCCAAGCGGCGTCTACGCTGAATTTACAGAGCTCCTCCTGTGTTGCTACATCAACCGTAGGCGCGGATTCTCATGTAGGTTAGAGATCATTGTGTGAGGGATAATCATTGATGAATACTGCAGAAGTTTATTTTAAATAGTTTCAACAATACCACAATAAAAAGGCACGATTTCTACAGTCCTCTGTGAACTGTACTCACAGGCCCCTTTTAGCCAGAGCCAGCTCTCATCTTGGACAGCCGTACCTCCTTCATACCACTGAGCCGGACCGCTGCCATCGCGTGTTTTTGCTAAAAGGCTCCTTCCTCTCCCGTCCCATTAAAACAGATGTTCTTGTGTGGTCGAAAAGACAAATCTTGAAACACCAATAGGGGCTGGGCTCCCTATAATTAATTTTTAAAATTCATGAAATATTTTTGACATATCGATTTTGGAATGAATAAATATTATTAAAGTGGCATTTAAATGTACATAAAAAAAATGTGTTGTTACCGTAAAAAAGAGAAGCATTTGAATCGGGTTGGGCAAATACACAGTGACAGAAATGGTGCTGGAGAAATAGTAAGTGAAACATCCTGACACAATGTGGAACTGGAGAAAATAGCAATATGTAGTCCAACAGTGCCCTCTTCCGTTAAAAGGGATATTTCAAATTAATACATAAGTTATCTCTGTAACTCTCTTGTGGTGTTTTAAAGAGCTTGTTCGGTTAAAGTAAAAGAACAAAGAGAATAGGGTGCGGGGACAAAAACTCTCGACAGGAAGAAATTGGTGAACTAATACTGTAATATCATTAAATATAATCATGCTTTAAAATGTAATAAAAGCGCAGCATCGGTTAATTTCGAAAATAAATAAATGCGTCATTGTATATATGAATTGAGTTTATTTGACAACACAAGCTAATGATTTATATGATGTCTGGATGGTCAGGATGGCAAAATATGGCTACCAGTACATTATTGTGCCACATATGGTCAGGCTCAAGTAATAAGGCTTGCACGTGGGTTAGACCCGACCATAAAGATCAAATTATAATTGTAGACGAGAACTGATGCCAAGCGGCGTCTCCCATTCTCACCTGGAGACTCTGGGGTGTATTTACTGAAGCAGGCCAAGGCGCAGCTTCTCACACTGGTTAGAGATACTTTTGTGAGTGGTAAAAACTGATCAAGATCGCAGAAGTATTTTCAAATAGAAACAATATCACAACCTGAAAGCGCAATTTCCGCAATCCTCTATGGACATGAGCAACTAATGGAAAGCATTCATTCTATCCATAAGCAGCAGTGTGTGGCGGTGGTCTCGCGAGATCGTAGCTCTCCGAGATCCCGTGAGACCATGCTCGAGAAGCGCTCAGCTCGTGCAGAGCGCGCCAGGGACACAGCAGACCAGAGACCAGCGGACGCTCTTGGGCGCTTCTCCTGTTATTCAGCTCCTCAGCCTGACATGTACATATTGCTATGATATCTTCATCAGGCTCTGACTTTAACAGGAGCATAATCTCATAGCAGTGAAGCAGCTGCACTGGTGGCTCAAGACACTTACTTACTTCCTATAACATATGTTCACCAGTTTACCAGCGTTCTGCCCTTACAATAAATCTCTCATAGTACAAGTGAGTGTCCAGTCTTACTTACGCCACTACAAAAATGGAATACACATTATTGTTCTTGTTATACTTTTACTGTTCTCAGTGATAGCCATGGGCATCAGATGTCATGGCAACGACACACTGCCTTGTTGTATGCTGCAAAAATCTCCTGGGGTCACTATGGAGCATCCTTCATTTGACGGTTGGCGCTCAGCTGGGAAGGGGGGCTCCGAAGGGAACGCAAAGCGTTTCCCCCCAGGGAGGTTTTTGGCGCTGCACACGGCCAGCGAGTGGCCGTGGGGGGCAGAGCGCCTCACCAGGGTATTTAAGGGCCAGGGAAGGTTCGGGAGGCAGGCGACGGTTGGACTTGGTGATTGTCCCGCCCTCCCACCCCTTCATTTTGGGTTAGGTCTGGGATCTGGCTTTATTAAACAGGGATGGGGGACCATTGTACTTGGTTTCTGTGGGGGTTATTTACATCACATGTCAAGTTCTTACAGGGTTTTTTGGTCTGTTAAGGAGCTATTATATGATAGTTTTGTGTGACAGGTTGGGGCAGCAGTGAAGTTGTAAGGTAAATTTTGTTGCTGATGTGGCAGGTCAGACTGGCTGCAGGTCATAGGAAGGGGGAGTTTGGTGTAGAGGGGAGACTGGGGGGTATTGAAGTGGTCCTGGGCTCCGGGGGCATGGCCCCTTTTGATGTGGGGGGAGGGAAGCACAATGGGGGAATGACACGGGAAAGGATGGGGTGGCGCTGTTTGCACGATCGGGCCACCTCGGGGGAATAGGTATTGAGCCTGGAGGGGCATGGCCCCCGGGAGAAAGTGGGACGCCTGGAAAAGGGGTAAGGAGACGGTAGGGTCCAAAGGGATAGTTAGGGAGGAAATGGCTTTATTTAATTATTTAATTGTTGGGTAAAAAAATGAGAATGTTTAATTATTTAATTGGTTGTTTAAAATATGTCTTTAGTTTGTAAGGGCATGGAGCCAGGTAAGCGTTTAATTGTAAGCTTGGCCTGTCACATTAAAGCAACCTTTTCCACTTTTAAATGAGTCTGGGTTTTTGTGCAGTAAGCCAAAAGGACAGGGCACCGGAATCAACACCCATCCTAAAATGTGCTTATGGCTTTGAGTAGCCTCACAGCGGCTGCAAGTATCAGTGCTGCTGGCACCCATCAAGTGTCAACTGGCAACACAGGCAGAGACCACTAGCAAGCTGCCCATTTGTAATTCTTCCATGGCCGGCTCTTGTCCATACCTGCCTACATGTGGCCGGCATATTGGAAAGAACGGAGGACAGTAAGTTAGTGCCAACCAGTGGCGTGTCCACACTCTATTGACTAGCGTGGCCCAAGTGGGCCATTGACTTAAGCAGGGGTGGCTTGAAGTACAATCCTGCGAGCCCGCACATATACACACAGTTTAGGATAATGGGGTGGCACCTGGGGTGGCCCTTCAGATTCCAGGGGTAGCACGTGCCACCCCTAGCCACAGTGCAAGTCTGCTGTGCGCAAGCTACGCAATCTCATAGCGGCCAAAATCCTCCCCTGCCATACACAACCTTCCCCTCTGCCACCATCAAGGTCAAAAGTAAATAGGACAGCTGTCTACCTCTGGCCTAGCGCTGTTGCACTGCAGCCCCCATCCAGTGATGGCTCCCTAGATTTTTACACTTTCAGCTCTAAGAACCTTTTGTGACAGAAATAAGCACTACATGTAAAGCTAGTAATGGGGAGTATAGCTCAGGGGCGATGCGTTCGCCTGGGAAGCAAGACGATGCAGAGCAACACAGGTATAAATAATCAATTATAACCTGTTTGGGAACTCTGAAAAACGATTACTGACAATATTGAAGCTAACCAGCATTGTTTCTCAGTCTGATTTAATTTCTTAGAATTAGTCCGTCAGCTGATTTAATTTCTTAGAATTAGTCCGTCAGCCAGCCAGCACTTCAGTGATACCGAAAGGCATGTAGAACTTCTGTCTACATGCAGCAAGGCAGGAGTTTGATAGATAACTGTCCTTCCTGATGGTCTCTCCATAAGCCCTTTCAGGCTAACTCGTTACCACTCTGCATTCAGTAATGTACTGATATTGTCTATTCGCCCGTGAAACGCATCATCTTCCAATAGACTTCTGTTACTTCACCCACACATATATATCATCCCATTTTGGCCATCAGACAAACAGTGTTCACAGCCTTCAAAAAGACCCAGGGTGGGTCGAAACACGTGTTGGTTTATGGATGGACTAATTCTAAGACATTCAATCATACTGAGAAACAATGCTGTTACTTCAATATTGTCAATAATTGATTTTCAGAACCAGCGCAAGATTTTACAGTCATTACTAGTTTTGTGTTTCCTTATGAGCCATTGGGCAACGCCTGCCCCTGCCTGTGTTCTTTCTGCAGGTTCATTTTTTGAGACTGAAACAAATTCTTTTGGTGCATATTTATCAGATCCGTGCTGCACTAAGTTGATTCGTCAAGTTGCGTCCTTCCTTTGCGACAACTCGATGTAAAGCATTGCTTTTTAAATGCGAATTACATGATAAAAGCAAGAATTAACGCACAATAAAAGAACCAGAGTGAACACATTAGACTAATACCTGGCCCTGAATCTAAAATGCAGATTATAAAAGTGGCACACGCTCTCAACAAGATTTGAGCACGTTTTGGAAATCATCTTTCGACAGAAACCAGGGAATGGACTAGGCTAGGTCATCCCAACTTGCACTTGGCAGATTTGATCCAGAGTCAAACATTACCAGCAGCTACAAAAGAGGGGCACGTGCTCGTGGCCATTGGGTCAGAATCTCCCAGGAGATAAGCTGTAGCTTATTGACAACAAATCAAAAAGTACGGTAACTCTTTAACCTCTTTGGGGGCAGCTGGTACAGGCATTGGACGCATATTACGTTTTTTCAGGTTGCATGCCAAAGTGATATTAGGCGGTCTTGTGGCCTCGATAACATTCTGGAATAGGTCCAGCCTTGTAAATATTTAACCGTCGGTGGTCAGTTATTTTCCCACTGCACTTTACAATTTTCTCATGTTTCTCTAAGGCTGTTTATGCTTAAGATTTCCAATGACCCCTTGGGAACTCAGCGTGGGAATTCACTGATCTAATATTCCTTTGGCCTCAAGGTTTTGTAAGTCATCTGTAAGGTCCTTTAAGGAATTGGCTGAATTAGGCATGCAGGGATATTCCCTCCATGCTACAGTAACCAAGTTGTTATCAGTAGCGTACCGAGTGGGGGGAGGTTAGGAGGGGCAGCTTCCCCCCACACTGCAGTGTCTCTTTCAATAGCCAGACTGGGACATTTGGCAGCACGACACCTCTCCCGTTCAGCAGGAAAGGTGTCCCGCTGGCAGTACAATGAGGGTGACGAGCAGCATCCTGTTCCTGCTCAGCAATCTCACTGACCTGGCAGCAGGATAACTTTCCCTTTCGCTACCTGCATTGTCAATGAGGATGCCGAACAGGGGATGTGACCCTGTGATGGGACAATGTCCCCAGGAGCTCGAGGCAGCAGAGCGGCTCCTCGGAGAACCTGACATATTGCTCTGTGTCAATAGAGCATTACAATGTGAGCCATTAGGCACTGATGGGAGCGAGAGGGTACTAATAGCAGGGCCTTTTGTCCCTTAAGACATGTGAAAGGGGGTGATCAGAAATGAGAAGGGTGCAAAATGCTGCATGATTCAGGAAATGACTGTGGCTTATAAAAACTCAGGAGGGATTTGTTAGGCACACATTAATCTACATGATGCTATTCTGTCTTTGCATGCAGTATGGGGAGAATAAAACGAAAGACATACTCTTATTGCTCAACATATTTCTATGGCGATGTATGTAGTATAAAGCACATGCAGATTAGGAGGTTTGCATATATTTTTGTATTTCTTTGTTGTGTGTATTTGTTAAAATGCCCCTCTGCCACTAATGTTACCAACAGAGTTTTTGGGGGTGGTTTGGGGGCACAATTAGACATATGGAATCGTACACCATGCATTTGGGGGAAAAAGTAGCAGGACTTTTCTCATGACTTGCTGTCACAATCTTGCAAAGCTGGATACTCCCCTAGGGGTTATGCAAGAGAATACCAGTTTGAAGGCATATCTAGCTGGGCTATTCTAGCCCCGTTCAGAACAGAGAGCAAGGCCATATGTTCTTCTAGCGTAGCACTCGTAAAGCCCAGTGGAAGAAGCAGAAGCTGTTTTCCAGAAAGCTCTTTATTGAAGTGTGATTTTAAAATATTGGCTGTCTATCCAGTCCCCAAACCTCAACATGGTATGCTGCTGATGATGATGATGATGATGATTTAATATTTAAGGAATGCATGAACAACCTAAGGCAACTTGGCACTAATCCAGCAGACAGAGGGGCCAAACTATTCACTAGAAAAGGAAGGTCTTTACAGCACTCGGAAAAGTAAGATGGTTCTCTGTGAGCTGCAACTCATGGGGGAGTGAGTTCCAGAGTTTGGCAGCCGCAACTGAGAATGCACAACCTCCTAACCGAGAGAGCCGCATTCTAGGGAAACCTATAACAGTATTATTGTGAGAATGAGGGGCTTGACTAGGAGCATAAGGGCACCATTTTTGTTGAAGATATTCAGGTCCCACACCGTAAAAAGCCTTATGAACCAGGCAGAGGGATTTTAACTGCACTCTTTTTCCAATGGGGAGCCAATGTATCTGATGAAGAATAGGGGAGATTTGCAAGGAGAATGGAACCCGTGAGATCACACTTGTTTGTTGCAGAATTTTGAAGTAGCTGAAGGCATCGAAATGAGATAAAATGATTGAGTTTTAGATTAAGTGAATTACAGTAGTCAGCTCCACTCAAAACCAGGGAGGTGACCACAGGGACACGTAACAACAGAGAAACAAAAGGAAGCACTTTCCGAAGAATTATTAATTTAAAATGACCCACTTGACAAACAGCTGAGACCTGTGCTTCTCGTGAGAGTGAGGCAGAAAATTTGACCCCAAGATCCTTCACCACTAGAACAGGAAAAGGGAGAGAACCAAGAGGAGCATGCCAGAAATCTACATCCCAAAGAGAAGCAGTCAAAGATGAACTCAACACCAAGACCTCTGCCTTGTCCCCATTCAGCCCAAGCCACTTATCACCCATCCATCCACCCATCGTCTCCAGGCACTCCCACAGCTGAGACACAGCCCCCATATGCTGAAGATCAATACGGACACTTATCTGCATATCATCAGCATATGAGTAGCACCTGAGGCCGTGGGAATGAACGAGTCTGACAAAAGGCTAAATATACACATTAAAAAGTGTGAGGGACAAGGCGGAACCCTGCGGAGCACAACATGAGAGGGAAAGAGGAACAGACTGAAAAGAAGAAAGAGACAGAGATAGAGTGCAACCAGTAGGAAAATGTGTCAGCCAGGCCAACACCTAACCAGACACCCCGGCCTCTATTAACGAATGCAGTGGAAAGATCTAAAAGAATCAGTGCACCCACCCCACCCTGGTCAGGAAGCCTGGAGAGATCATCCACAATGGAGACTAGTACGCTTTCCGTACCCCGGCCGGAGTACGGAAAGTTTACTAAGTGAAGGTTAGAAAGGAACTAAGTAAAGGTGATATAAGTGATTTGAGCAGTTTTATAGAAAAAGGGAGGAGAGATATGGGGCGACAATTGGAGAGAACAGAAGGATCCAAGGAATATTTTTTAAGAAGGGGAATCACCAAAGCATGTTTGAGATGATCAGGATTGAGTTCAGAACTGCAGAAATGCTTCACTGCCTGAGTAACCCGAGTAACCCATAAGGCACTCTGAGAAACAGTATTCTTCAAGATTTTCAGAGGGATAGGATCAAGAGGGGAAGCAGACCTGATTATCAAAGTGGCCTTCACTATTTCCTCAGGGGTGAAGATAGGAAAGGCAGATCATAACTGCAAAGGTCCAGTGGATACAGTCGTGAGAAACCTAAACCCAGATCTGAGGCTTGAGGTGGCAATTTTGTCTCTAATATTCACAATCTTCTGAAAGAAGAATTGAGACAAAGAGCCACAGAGAAGTTGCAAAGGGGTAACCTCAGACTCGGAATTAGAAGGAGATGTGCACCAAACTGAAAAGTTCTTGTGGCTGATTAACAGCCGTCTGGATCTTCAAAGTATAAAAGTAGCATTTCACCTCGCAGATGGCTTTATGATACATATATGTTTCTTGTCACAGAATCGTTTATCCACCTCACAACAGGATTTCCTCCACTTATGCTCAGCCGTATGCAGCGGTGATACCATATTCAGCGTGAAAATCTGTCTTCAGTTGGAACGATCAGTTTAAAAAAACCTTGCACTGGTGCAAGTGCAAAGGTTCACGATAGCAGTAGGGCAAAGTTATGTTATAAGCACCAGCGCACAAATTGCCAGTGTCTAAAAAAGATACTTTTTGCAGAGAGAATGACTTTTTGCACTGGTGCAAGTAAGTGCAAGTAACTCAAGAGTGCAGCCAGTGGGTGGCTCAGTGCAGATAAATAAGAAAAGTGCAACCAACGGGTGGCTCATATGTGTAGGGTTGCAGATACAGACCACAAGTGCTGGGGGAGCCAAGAGGCAGTGTGAGGTGCAACTGGACATGCAGGGACATGGGCCCAATTTCAGGTGACCAGTGCATGGAGCGGTCGGGACATCAGCAGGGGAGAGGACGAGAGAAAGACGAAGTGAAGGGGAAGGTCTTGAGTTGCTTCCGGAACCAGAGGTGGTTCTGCTCAAGTTTGAGAGAGGCAGGGAGGCTATTCTAGAGAGAGGCTCCCGCCGAAGATAGAGATCTGTGCCCCAACTCACTACTTGGAAAAGCGACTGACCCTCAGAGAGTTGGAGGTGGATGAGCATAGAGCTCGAGAAGGGAGATGTTGTGGAAGAGAGAGTTGGAGGTAATGCAGTCCCAGGGCTCAAAAAGCCTTGTGGACGATGCAGAGGGTCTTGAACTTGATTCTTGCCACCTCTGGGAGCCAATGAAGAGATTTCAGAGCTGGAGAGATACAATCCCTGGGCTTGTGGCCAAGGACACGTCTCGCAGTCCTGTTCTGGATAAGTTGTAGAGGACGGAGAGTAGAGGCAGGAAGATTTTGAAAGATGCTGTTGCAGTAGTCCAGCCTAGAGAGGACAAGAGCTCTGGAGACAGTGAGCTTCTTTGGGAAAGTGAGGAAAGGAAGAATACCTTTGAGGGGGTGTGGCTGATAGTTTGACTTCTTAGGGACATCAGAGATGTAATGAGAGAAGGAAAGGTTAGTAACACTCTCTTCAATTGTTGAAAATCAATAATCCTGTAGGTCACTGTCCCGATTTGCTTATTGCTTGGTTTGCTTTGCACTCTGAAGTAAACTGCACTGAGAATGAGCGCATGTGGCTGGCTGACATACCCCAGAGCAGACATTGGGGGAAGGCCATAGTTGGTGTGCTGCTGTTTGCTGGGAACTTCTGTGCTCTCTCCCACCTGTCCCCTCACCCTGGTGTGGTGCAATTCGTTGCAGTGCTTTGCAGTGCAAATATCTCCGAAACCGTGCATCATAGGGCCTTGAAATGTGGTTTTCGAGGTCCCATAATGACTTTGAGTTTTTGTTCCTCATGCTGCGACCAGTCCGTATATGACTGCATTGGTGTTTGGCGATTTCAGGTAACAGTCTCATGTGTGAAGGTGCTGAAATCTGGGGAAAGGGGTGGGGTGTCCAACTGTCATGTAGCTAGTAATGTCCATAGGGTCCTAAAAGGTAACGCTGCAAGGTCTGGTGCAGATTGGTGAAACAGTGTAGAATTGTATAAGGAACAATGCTTCATCAAGCCACAAACCCACACATTTTAACTTTTTCTAAAATCCGGGGGAAAGGGGTCAGATGTCCAAATGTCATGTAGCCAGTAATGTCCGGATGGTCCTACCAGGTAACTATGCAAAATATGGTCAGTCAGACGGTGTGGAATTGTATAAGGAACAGTGCTTTACCAAGCCACAAACAAAAGGTTGACATTTATTAAAATATATGTATATTTTAATTAAATACACCATGTGCAATAATAACTATATAGAAAATACTACAAAAAACCCACCCCGTATAAAAAACACAGAATATGAAAGATGCCAAGATGCAGCAATCTGTATAATGAGACAGGGGATGGAAAGGCAATTAAAACCACAGTGTTCAAAGAGGATATGTCCTTGAGTTGCAATAAAGTGATTAATGTGACATAGCCAGTCTCTAGGGCCCAAATGGACCAAGGCATCAGTTAACAGACCTTTGCAGTGTCTTGCAGTTCTAAAATGGCAAACCAGTCTTCTCAGTGCTGTTTGACTGCTTGAAACATTACTCAAGTTAAGCATGCTTGAAGGACACGGAAAAACATCAAGTAGTCAAGTAGATCAAGTAGTCAACATCATGGTCAAGTAGATCGGCAACACGTTCATCAATCAAGAAGCTGGAAGTCCGAACAGCAATTTGAGCAGTGCAGATTCAGTGATGCAGTGGTACTTCTTTGTTTGAGCTATAACAAAACACATTTTCAGATAGTGCAGTGCAGTGGCAAACAGGTTGGAACATTCAAGACACAGGTTTGAAGATCATCGAGTACCAAAGGCAGATCTGGAGGCTTTTGTTGGTTTGATTCTTGTTGAACACACTTGAATCACGACTCAGAGGGGTTCAACAGTAACATTGCATGAAACCTGTTGGTCATGGTTGTCAGGCGCTGGGAGTCCCACTCCAGGGTCGCAGGGACAAGATGAGTCCTTTTCACAGACTCCCCAACACGGGGGAGACTGGCACATTCCTTCAGGGATATTTTAATATAGTGATATCCTGGGCAGCCATGGGGCTGACAGAGATGCAGGTCTTGTTTCAGCTGCAGTTCACCCCCAATTGTCCCTACAGATGGTTAGGGGACAGAGCTTGCCTCTGCCTTGCAGCACCTACCTTCACATCAGAACAGTAGGACCTTGAACATGACTGCTCTGCCAACAGGATGTAACACAATCATCTTGAAGGTTTGAAGTCCAGAGATGATTCAAAGACGTGATGGGAAACCCCTTCTTTTAAAGACAAAGGTCTACATGTGATTGAACATAAGCAAGCCTGCTTTAAGGGGCCACTCCCTGTCCTTGGAACATGTGGACTTTGCCTCTTGAAATCACACCCTAAGTGCTTTGGGCAACAGGAAGCTGAGGGAGTAGGAAGGAAAGATAAAGGCACGGAGAAACAAGATGGTGGAGCCTTCCTCCAGTTGTAAGGAGCTCCATCTGTCTACACTAAACCCACTATTTTCCCTCCACAATAGAATAAAAGGCATTTTTGTGTGCAGAACTCTGGTATGAGGCTACTCCTTTTGTAAACTGGTGTGCTTTTTGATTCCTGTTCCCAGGACAGCGTCCTGTGGAGTGGTTGTTTCTCTGGGGAGGGTGTTACCTGCCCTCACAATGGAACTAAGAGATGCAATCCCCAAGGCAACCATCGTGCTATCAGCAGCAAGGACAGTCTGCCTGAAGAGAATACACATAACCCTTCCACAACTGAACTTGGCTCACAGTGTGATATCAAATTGATGTGGCTTGGATAACTGCTAGAGATGCTGGGCACCATAACCAAAATTCACAAATGGCTTAAATGTACATTTTAGTGTGCCACCAGGACAGCGTTCTCATAGTTATTTCGTTTTTGTGAACTGGGGGGTATAACTTAAATGCAGACCCAGTGCTGCAGGGACATGGGAGCACTGCAGCTGTCAAATGGGCACCTGTGTCCTTTGAACCTGCTCTGTGTCACTGGTAGATCAGGTGATGCAGATTAGGCTACTGATACAGTAAGGCACATGTGTACACTATGCTTTCGGCATGAGGATAATGAAGGCAGAATATTTAAAAAAACATTTTTTATTAAATGATTTAGTTCTCAAGATGTCCATGGGAGGCACTTGATCATCTACAAGCATTTTAGCGGTACAAGTCCAGTGATTTCCAAAGCACTTGAGAGTGCAAAGATTGCAAGGCGATTTCATATCGTATTCTTTGGATAGGAAACGAGGGAGGCAGTGCATGCACTTTCCAGCAAAAACATCCTTCAAGCGTATCCCAAATATGGCATGATACATTTAAGATGGATTCCGCTCCATAGCTTAGTATTGACGCCACTTTTTTTGGCGGTAGAATGTTACAAGCATTTGGAGGGAATATTTGCCATATTTTTTGTGTAGTATCAAACCTTGACGAGCAAGAGATTCCATTTTTGCCCGAACCACTGTCAACCATTTCTGCTCACAGATGCTCAAATTGAGCCATATTCCAAGATAGTTATAGGAATATACTTGAGTGAGTTTGTTCGAGTGCAGGAACAGGGAAAGGGACTTTCGCCTATTGCCTTGTATAGATGAAAATACCATGACTTAGGTCTTAGCTATATTTATCACCAGCTTGTTTTCCTCCACATAGGCTGCTAAGCAATTGAGTTTCTTTGAAGACCGATCAAAGTTTTATCCATCAGGACCAAATCGTCTGCATATGTCAGGCAGGGCACATCAGTGCCATTCATGATTGGTGGATGCACTCTAATCACATCTTGTGACGTAGCCATATCACAGATATAGAGGTTGAACAGCGTTTCTGCAAGAGGGCAACCCTGTTTCAACCCTCTCCAGGTGTCAATTTTCCTGGCGACAATTACTCTGGTTGATAGTGGCACTTGTGCAGAGGTGTTAGTATATAGACCTCAAATTGCTTCAAGAATGTTCTCAGGGAAATTCTAGTGCTGCAGTTCTTGCCATAATATGTCACGATCAACTGAGTCGAAAGTCTGCTTCAGATCTATAAACACCAGATACAATTTAGTCCTTTTCCTTATTGCTTAAATTTTTAATATGTTGAAGATGAACAGATTGACATTCGTGCCTACACTCTTAACGAATCTCGTTTATTTAGGTTCCATTCTGTTGGTCGAGTTTATTCAGTAAGACGCCGCAGCAACATTGTTGCAAAGAGTTTCCCCAATGGGTCAAATAGCGCTAGCAGTCTATAGTTTGTAGGCTGTGATCTGTATCCTTTTTTGTATATAGGAATCAATATTGCATTATTCCATTTATCAGGTGGTTGTTTAAATTCCACAATCACCTTAAAAAGGGACTGACAAAAATCAGCCCAATCTTCAGGATTGGCTTTCAAGGTCTGATTTGAGAGTCGATAAGGACCTGGTGCGCAAGAGGTATTTAGTTTTTTGATTTGCCTCAAGATCTTGTTGCGTTCCCGCTTGTAGGAGTTTCCTGTAATTCCTTGGATTCCATTAATTTTTGGCCAGCAGTTGTGAGGTCCAGCTTCAGTGTTATTAGGTTTAGCATATAATGAAGTGAAATGGGTAATCCAAATAGTTTCTGATACATCAGAAATTAATGCTGCAGCTTGGTTGTTGTTACCATTCAAAAGCACCAATAATGTACCCGTATTAAGATTAACTAATGCGGCAAGCATGCATTCTGCATCCCATTGAGTGCGGGTTGCTCTCCACTTCTGCAGCCAATTTTCTTTATCTTTGTTTGATCTTCGTCTGTTGCATCAGTCACACCTCCCACAGTAAATTCTTAATTTTCCATAACTCTCTACGTGACTGCTTCCTTTGGTCCAGCAGTGCTTGATGATAGGCATTGTTAAAACTGCAAGCAGTTAACAAGGATCTTGATATCGCTACTCTAAGGGGCCGATTCATGGAACAAACGTGCGCCGAAAATCTGGCGCAAGCGTGAAAAAAGTGCGATTCATGGAAGTCCCTGCGCGTGTTTCCCTCGGGATGTGTGCCAAACCCATGCGTGGCACACACAGGCGCACACATCATTGAAACATCCCGAACGCCGTGCGGGACGCGCACAGGGAAAGCGCACAACGTCCGCACACACACCAAAAAGTGGACGGGACATGGGGCGTAACATGCGGAATGGGGAACAATACGTGAAAAAGAAGGCGTAACTGGGGAAGTACTGCAGGGAAATGCACGGAACGCCCACACGCACACGAACATCCCATTTTCATGGATTTGAATACAGGAAACCCGTGCACAGCAAAAGACGCGCATAGGCGTCAATGCGTCCGCCACACGAAGGCAGGCAGAAGCGTCCCCGCGCACAGTGGAAAAGTGCATGCAAACAACAAACACGTATATACAGCTACGGTGAATGCCCCATTTGTCGCAGCACTGATTGTGGGACACCGCAGGAGGAGGAGAATAGCCAGGGCCCGCATTTTTTTCCCCGGACCAGCCTTTTTGGGAGGCCTGACGACCACGTCTATGGCAGGTATAGGTTTCCACCTCGTATCATCCTAGACCTCGTCAGGGAGTGGGAAGATGACCTTACATCCCCCACCCTGTGCTCCCAAGCATTGAGCCCCTTGGAGAAGGTGCTCAATGTCCTGCATTTTTTGGCCACTGGGTCATTTCAGCAGACAACTGCCATAGTGCAGGGGGTCTCACAGGCCACGCAGTCACACTGCCTACACCAGGTGTTGGCAATCATCACTGCACGCCCCTCAGTCCGCAGGCACATATACATGCCCAGAACACCCGCAGAAAGGCAGGCCGTGGTCCAAGACTTTTACAGGGTGGCACACTTCCCCAGAGTGCTCAGTGCTATAGATTGCACCCATGTGGCCCTACGCCCACCCAGGGACACTGAGCACATCTATCGAAACCGCAAGCAATGGCATTCCATCAACGTGCAGGTTGTATGCAATGCTAAAGGAATCATCACCTCTGTCTATGCAAACTACCCTGGCTCCACCCATGACAGTTTCATATACCGAATGTCCGCCCTGAGCCAGGTCCTGGAAGCTGGGCAGCATAGCGACACATGGCTCCTAGGTGAGTACAAATGCCTGTGCACATGCTTGCAAGTCACACACAAATACCCAAACCCTAATAATCTCAACTATTATCACCTCCCCAGTGGACAGTGCCTACCCTCTGAGCAACCACATGATGACGCCAATCCGGAACCCCACCACACCACCCCAGGTAAGATACAACGATGCCCATATTGCAATACCAGGGGCATAGTGGAGTGCATATTCGGAGTGCTCAAGTCACGCTTCCGCTCCCTTGACCGCTCTGGTGGGCAGCTACTATATGCACCCCCAGTAGTGTGCAGGATCATTGTGGCAGCATGTGTCCTGCACAATGTTGCAACATGGCAGGAGGTACCGGTGGACATGGTGGTGCCCCCACATCCCCAACCACAGGCACAGGCGCTGCCCATGGGAAGCGACAGGGCACGTGGCGAGGCAGCCCGGACCCAGCTTGTGGCCACATTCTTCGCCTAAACTCCCACCCCTGCAGAGTGCACACAGTCCTGGCACATACCAGGTGACAATCGATGATGACAAAGAGACAGTCAACTGTCACAACCTTACCACCCTGAGAATGTTGCCACGGAAGTGCTACATTGTGTGCATCCCTAGATACTTAAACATAACCAATCCTGTGTGACCAAAAGGAACACATGCAAGGTGTGTATCACACACCCCTGCAAAACAGTCCATCACAATCCCTGGTATGTCACCCAAACCCTCCCAAACCACATCACCCTTGTCTGCTACACCATGACATGGCATGCAATAGCCAAAGGCCAACACATGACCAATGATATACAAAGTGACATGTCATAAATGAAAACTGGAATGAGACAATATTGCCTGACATGGAATCAGATGAAATGACTGACCAACAACCTCCCACACATACAAAGTCAGACACAAATGCTTTACAACAGTCATAGCATGAACACAACACTGAATGCCCGTTCACATGCACATTGGGCATGGCAAAATCCCGACTCCTGAACATGTGTGCTGTGTGTGTCTCCTGCAACACAATGCTCAGCACACAGCATTTTGAGCAGCCATTGTGTTGCAGATACACCTTGAGCATCACATGAAAAAGATCAATGAAATCTACAACCAAATGACGCATGTACAGGGTACCCAAATGGTAATACATCATGTGCTGCATGGATAGCGCGGGCCTGAGAATGCAATCTGTGTGCACCTGTGGCCATGGAAGGGTGGATGTACGTGTGGTGGATCATTGTGCAACTGTGTGTGTCATTAGGGACATGCACTCAATATATGCATGTGAAATCAAGTGACCCTCAGTGTCCTGTACACATCACATGTGAACATTGGCCATGTGAACACCCCAGCATGTCAAACCACACCAATCCCCTGACACCTGAAAAGTAAAGACAACACAGGAACAGGCATTGAGCAGCACAACACATCATGTACATAGTACCCCACAATTACAATGTCAGAGTGCCCAAAACACTGTAGGCCAAACCAACTGTCCAACAATAAAAGGCCTTCCCTTACACATCACCGTGACCTCCTGAACAACTGTCTCTGGGGTATTTAGCCTTCTTCCTTCAAGGCTACCTGGCTACAGGATCACCCTACCCCTTGATCTCTATGTTCCAGCTTGCGTGTAAATAGGGTCCAGCCCCATCAGAGGCCACCTTGACTGGTAAAAATGCCAAATCGCAGAGAACTCCAAGTAGGCAACCCACAAACCAGGGAAAAAGGCTATAGGCAACAAAAAACCCTGGAAGAGTCTCCAGTAGATGACTTGAAGTAGCAGGAAATGTCAAAGCACATGTACAAGCAGAATGATAGAACAACCAAGGTAGCACAGTTGAACAATGGTCCAACAGGATGGGTACCATATACGGTACATTACATACAATGATGATGCAACAACTGATGGGTAGTGTCACAGCCTTGGTGTCCAGGTGCAGGAGTGGCACGAACCAAACACCCTCTTTGTGGTCTGGGCGCATGCATGGTCAAACTAACACATGCCTCTGAGACCCCGCCGGGGAAGGAGGGTCAGGGATATGTTGCATGGACAGGCATTGGTATTCAGGACAAGCAGAAAGAGGGGCAGGAGAGTGGATGTGGATTTGCAAGGGAAAGTAGGCAAAATACAACTATTCACAAAAACACATACTCAATTACAGAAAACATGTTCATCATGCACATTTTACCAAATAAGTCAAATGCAAGCCAAAGAGACACTTATCTCTGGGGTGAGTGCTGGCCTCCTGCCTGCGCACTCTCAGGTCCGGTAACAAGAGCACTTCAATGCTGCAAAGAGAGTGTGAGTTACTAATCTGAATGTGTGTTTACAACAAACACACACAACCCCATCCATGCCCCAAAGTAAGTGACTTCTCCAGAAACAAACACCCCTGTCTGCTGCTATGTACCCATACGTTAGCTTGGCCCACCGATGGTACATACACTGTCAATGCAGTAAGGCCGGCGCATGTGGCCGCACGGGAAATGGAAGACCAATGGGTCAAGAATCAGACATGATACAATGGTCCCTGGGTGAGCTGCTAGACGCGTATAGCAAGGTGCAACTTCAGTACAAGTTGTGTACTCGCTGCCGCAGATTTAAATAGGTAGTGCACGTGGCAATTCGCACATGCAAATGACATGCACTCACCACGAGTCTGAGGCTCGCTGGTTGTCCCTGGGCGCCGTATCAGTTTCTGGGTAGGAACGCTACTACCCTAATTACTCTGCTTCAATGAAGCAGGGGGTACTCGATGATATGTTTGATGGCCCCTGTGTGTGCCCCTGACAACTTGTAAAGCCACTTGGCATTTGGCCCTCAACGCATGTCAGCTGTAATGTGTGCTTCTCCAACAATGCTTGGCAAAGCTCCCCAGCACTGGTGCTACTTAGCATCCATGTGCAAGTGGCCTGGTGGAAGGTAGTCTGCGGTGTGTGCCCTTGTGTTGCTCACCTTGCCAGGAGCTCCTGGAAACAATTCTGCTACTGTCGGACGTCTGAGCACAAGCCCTGTGCTTCTGATTGCGCACACATCCACACGTCTGCACCACCGAACGTGGCTAGTTTTCTGGATTAGTCGTCCCTGTGTCTACTGGCAAAGGTAGTCTGGAGGCTCATCTTCCTGCAGAAAGCGCAATAAATAAATAAATAAGGCTGGAGAGTTCCCTGTGTGTGTCTCTACATGCTGGTTGTCACTGGGCCACCAGGTTACAGAGCTACATCCAAACTCCTCCCACCCTCAGTGTCACTTTGACAGGTCAAGGGTGCAGGCTACTGTCTACAGCATGAAGTGCATCAAGCACATATACAGGCAAAACAATAACATACATCACAATCCACATCAATTAATGGAGACATCAATCACATAATCACCCAAATTCATTACAGACATGGGGTGGATGAAACACACCCAATCCCCACTAGGGGTGTTAACACAAGTAGCACAGCAGCAGACAGACCACAGTTATTAAGAAAGTCCAAAGCCCTTGTGTACAATTTTGTAACACCGAACCATCCTAGCGAGCTCATGGATAAGGGAAGCAGGAGTGGCCTATGTTCGTCAGGACCCCAAGCTGCAAACACATACACAAGACAAGCTTGAAGGGCCCAGCTGGAACAGACAGTGGATGCTTTCAAAAGCCACAAAGCACCACACCGTCACATGAATGCACAATAGACAAACAATATTAAACTATATTAGCTAATTAAAATAACAATGAACAACCCACATAACCTAATTAAACTAACTATCAAATAGTTAATATTAACTAACTAAACTAAAAGCAAAAATAAAAAATGGCCACATATGACCCAGGGGGCGGAGGCACCCAGGAGGGGGGAGGTACAGGGTGCACCTCAACACCCACATGCGATGATGTTGAGACAAATAAAAACTGTCATGATCTCTGCTTCCAAAAGGTCAGGGTTTTCCCAACTCCCTTGGAAGCAGATCCATAACCCAGGTTACGAGTGCCAACCAGTCCCAATTGGAACCTTTTGGACCCAGTCCTGGCGCCAGTGGCACCAGGCTCATAAATATGCCCAGTCCCAGCGCTGGAAGCGCCGGGCTCATAATGCTTGGGTGGACTTACCTGCAGCAGACCATGCTGCTTACTTGCCTGTCAGTTGAGCCTCTGATCCTCTTCTGTTTGGAACTACTTTTCCTGTTGGGTGGGGCTGGAGCCACTCCCTAGATTCAGAACACTGGAACTCTTCTGGAAGGCAGGAACTCTTTTCTTACCAGGAACTCTTTTCTTACCTAGGCGTGGCTGTGGAAGGAGACACCTAAGCACTACAGGAGGCTATTTAAACCACACCCGGTGGATGAATCTTGCTTTGCGTTATTCTGCAACCTCTGCAGCAGGACGCTCATCGTGTCTTCTGCATCCGGTCCTGGGCCTAAGGAAAAAGGCTTACCATCCTGAATCCAGTCTTCAGCAACACCTATAAAGACAAGAAAGAACAGGTTAGCATTCCGGCATCTGAAAGGCAAAGGCTTACCATTCTGAATCCAGTCTTCAGCAACACCTATAAAGACAAGAAAGAACAGGTTAGCATTCCGGCATCTGAAAGGCAAAGGCTTACCTACTCTTCGTGCGCTCCGGAGGTCTTCACACTGCATTCCGGCATCTGAAAGACAAAAGCTTACCAACTCTTCGCACGCTCCGGAGGCCTTTGGCGCTGCATCCCGCATCTGAAAGACAAAACAAGGTGCGTTTAAAGACATTGGGGAACTTTAATACTCACGTGCCATTACTCCTTTCCACATCTAATCCAGTGGGTATTCCGGCACCCTGCAGCCGCTCCGAACTCGTACCTGCAAAATAAAAAGACAGTTAGAGCGCATCGTGAAGCAGGCAACAAGCGCTTACTTACGTGCTTCCAGGCGCTTCTATTCATCACACGGGCTCCATCTTCAACTCACTTCAGCCCGTCATCCGCCATCGCCGGAACCCTGCAAAACAAGAGACATCATTACTAAAGACTTTAAAGACATTTGAATGACTCGAAACTTACCGTTCGTGCAGTAAACGACGGACAGCAGTCCTCTGAAGTCAAGAGGCCTGCGCTACCTATCCAGTGAAGAAACTGGTTACAGCACCCTGCCCCGAGGCAGATGGAGAGCTCGGCATTCACTTACCTAAGGTGAGAGTGTTAACCTTTGGGGGTCTACAGGAGAGGAGAAGAGGAAAGAGATAGGGACACCCCAATAACCCCAGTTCATTAACCCCATTATTTCTATCTGCAGACATCTTACTCTACACGTCAGGCATACAGTGCACAGAGGTCCAGCCCAAAGAGCCAACCGGGTGCTACACATCACCTTTGAAGATACGGTAGTCGCCCAGTCAAGACCGGCGCCTCTGCGAGAATCAGGTGAGCGTTACAAAAACCCTCCATGGGCTCAATGCCTGCACAGCATGACCTGTGTAGGAGATATATCGTCATCCGATTCTGGCTCATCCTGAATAGGACTGCACCGCCTGCTGCTGGAGAAGCACCTGCCTAGCAGGGGGGAGCATGGATTGGGCCACACGTTCCATGCTCACAGCGATGTTATCAAGTGCTGCCCCCTGACGTTCTGAATTGGCAGTCATGTCTTGCTCCCACTCAGTATACCTCAGTGGCGCACGTTGCTGGGCTTGACACCTGCAGGACCCAAGGACCGGACGTCCTCGTTGGGTTGGCACCACCCGCGGCTGCACAACTACATGGCCCCATCTACGGGATGCCCCAGGCACATCAGTGACTGGTGTGGAGGGTGACCCTGCATCCCGATCCACCACAGGCGGATGTCCCACCACTGTCTGGCCAATCAGTGCAGGTGTCGCGGACAGAGGAGTGTCCACATCAGAATCACTCACCCCTGACGTATGGACCTGATGCACATCCAACTCGACCTGGTCGTCAGAGTGGTCATCTGGGCTGGACTCATTGCCAGCCAGAGACAGGATGGTCTGTAGCACATGTGGGTTTTCGTGGTCTACCACCCAACGAGCCCCACTTGTGCTGGGCTGCTGTTGTGATAACAACCCTGTGCCTGGCATGACAACACCATCCTCTGGCTCCATTGCGTCATCATCTGAAAAGTGGAGAGAAAAAAACATTAGTACACATGTTAGAAGCACATAACACAGTCACACATGGACATCACACAGACAGCCAACACATCAAGCAGACATGTCACACAAAAAAACCTCCAGGTCGCCCGATAGTTTCCGGGACAGGGTCATTGTTGGAACCACTTGCAAAATGTGCTGATAAATTCCTTAAACCGTTTGGTTTAAAGATGTTTTCATACTTAAAAGACACCACAGAGGTTGTAAATTGCATTGAGCATATGACTTTTGATCCTGAA
Organism: Ambystoma mexicanum; assembly: GCF_040938575.1. Classification (NCBI taxonomy): domain Eukaryota; kingdom Metazoa; phylum Chordata; class Amphibia; order Caudata; family Ambystomatidae; genus Ambystoma; species Ambystoma mexicanum. The sequence continues at coordinate 380,672,180 of NC_090923.1, read as the reverse complement.
ATCCATTTTTTAGTCAGCTTAGATGTAGTTGCATTATATACGTGTATACCTCAACAAGACACACTAGAGGTGGTTGAGAATGTATTACTTGCCAAGAGGAATTCAGGTGTGACACCTAATAGTTTCATTCTGTGGTGTGCCGAAATGGCTCTTACGGAAATTATTTCATGTTCAACAATGAATTATACCATCAGATTAATGGTACAGCCATGGGCTCTCCAGTGGCACCAACGGCAGTGAACCTCTATGTTGAAAATTTTGAAGTACAACACATTTATCAAACCACTAACCCATATTTCTCGAAAATCGCCTTATGGCGGAGATTTATCGATGATATCTTGATAATATGGGAAGGCATGGTGGGCTCTTTTTTAGAGTTTTTTTAATGGATCAACCAACTCAACCGGCACTTAAAGTTTACCTGCACCCATAGTTCAGAGAAAATTGATTTTTTGGACATAACTATCTGGGTCGACAAAGTACAGAAAATATTGCAAGTGAAACCATTTCACAAGATGACAGATAAGAATGCCTTGTTGAGTTTCAATAGCTTTCACCCTAGGCATACACGAGAAAATTTACCATTCGGGCAGTTTATTCGGTTAAAAAGGAATAGTACACTGAATTCCACTTTTGATGATGAAGCTGTACAACTGAAAATGAAAATGTTAAGAAGGAACTATCCCAAGATAATTGTTAAAAGAGCATACAAAAGATCAATTAATAATCACTGTGAGGCACTACTTGAATACCATCCTAAAAATCAAAACAAGAACAACATTGTGTTTGTGAGCACTTATAATGAAATAACAAATGTCAAAATCATCAAAAAGAACTGGCACATACTGACAGGGGGCGAGAGCCCATTCTAAAGCCCATTATATGCTTACAAGAGAGCGCCCAATCTGAAAGAACTGCTAACTAAAAATGATATTGCTCAGAAATCGAAAGAACAAATCAGCATCACACAATCGTGGGGTTAACCCTCATTAGTAGGACATGCCCCGTGTGGCAAATGTGTGAACTGTAAATATACCTGCAGAACAAGAGAGGTGGATTTGGGACTTCCTAAATTGTGGCAACAAACCAGGTTTACAAATTGTAACTCAACACATGAAATATATGCAGTATGGTGTCCATGCCAGAAAATTTACATTGGCATGACTGAACGGAAAGTGACCACACGGATAGGCGAACACAGGAGTTGCATCCACAACCAGAACATACTTGCCCCAATGGTAAGTCATTTCTCGATGATGGGTCATGATGTAGAAGAATTGAAATGGACAGTCCTGTGGCAGTTATAAAGAACTAGTAACACTGATGCTGACGTAAGGAAATTGCAGTATAAGGAACAATGGCTGATTTTCTTAACTGATTCAGCGACCAAAGGACTCAATGAATTGGACATTTGGAAACCCTGACTGTGCGTCCACAATTTACATGACACTGAGACATGTGGTACTATTGATACATGTACCGATACAGATACTAAAAAACAGATTGTTCTGTGTTGGTCGTTTCAATCCACATGCACTGACAGGCCGTTTGCGCCACTCTTTACGAGACACAGGATTTCCAGTTGGAAGTGGAGTACATCGAAACGGACCACTGTTACTATACCATGCTGGGGGATCCCGATTGATTGACGGTTGTAACTATAACCCACATGTCAGTATATGGTAAGCTCGAGTAGCGAGTTGCATAAGTAGCTGGCAAACCAGTATGGCTAGACAGCTAGCCATTTGGTGAGTGATCACATGGGGTGGAGATTTTAATCATAGTGAATGCTATGTGCTTACCGCCAGACAGTGTGTTGAAAACCAACGTTGCGCTTCTGAGGACTGGTGAGAGTCACTCGATTTCAAGGCATGAAGGAGTTAACGCTCCGTTAAATGCGATGAACACGTGATGTGTTACACGTGTTACTAGAAGTGTTCACGTGACGTGATGTGGCACACGTGATACAAGTAGTGTTCACGTGATGTGGCCATACCGATACATAGAGCACTCCGCGAGCACCGTCAGTGTGAGCCACAGTCCAGCAGGAGAGGGACAGGATCGAGTCAGACTGCTGAGTCGGTAAGGCAATTTTAGTCCGCTCTGTGACTAGTTGGCCATGAGGAGACTGAGTCTGGTAATTGCGAAGCCCGCTTGTGAATAACGGTGGGTCTGATTGTTTACTTTTTAGCTGCAGGAATCCCCGTTGTTACGAGCAAGATACGGCGGAGTGGAAGCGCCATTACAGTAATGGGAAGCTATATTACCTGAATATATTACCCCCATGGACAGGAGGTAATGGTTGGGTCCATTGTCAGTATGCTAGTTATAGAACTAAATACAACACAGTGTGCCCAGTTTAGAGTGGTGATAAGACACATTGATACACATTGGTGTATATAAATGGAGAATAACAAAAAGTGACAGAAGTCAATATGCCAGTACAGACAGTGTAATCAGCTTTTTTTCCACATATTCGGGTAGAGACTGAATATGGTTGTTTAGCTAACATAATAAGATCTTGTTGTAGGAAGAACAACTAGCACATTAGGACTGTTACGGTATGACAATGATTTGCATTTTTAGATTGAACACCGTTTGAGTTGTCTGTCTGTTTTGTGTTTTTCGGGAATTGAGCAGTCCGACATAGTTGTTGGGACTCTCCCCTAAAAGTAACCGTTGTCAAGTGACTTTGTGGAAGAGTGACACGGTAAGCCCTAGTTCAGTAAACGTAGGTGCTGACTAGGTAGGACAACAGCAAAGTGTATATTACTGACTGTTGTTTCTTGTTATTTTTCCCTTATTTTGTTTCCCCAGGTCAAGAATTGTGTGGCGTAGTGCTAATTGTAATATTTAAACATCACTTAGAGTGAGGTGTTGAATAGTGTTGAACCAGCCATAGAGGAAGAGAGATGGTATAAGGCTACAGATGGTCCCCCTGATGAAGTTCTAAAGCATTGTGTTAAACTAAACTGTGGTGAACGACATGTTGGGCAATTAAACGTATTGTGATTTAGTGACAATACATGAAAAACATTGAAAATTGAGTTGGAACTCACCCCAGGTTAGCACTGTATGGGGTAGAAATGTACTGAATAGATGGTATACTTTACATATGGTATCCTTTAGTAAAAGGGAACCAGTGAGCTACTGACCATTTTGTTTCTTGAGGCAGAGTGATCTCCTTCAAAGTACTGTACATGATTTAGCTTTGTATAGGCAGGATGCCACAGGGTTGAGCACAACACAGGTTGTTTTATGTATGGTAATTGTTTTTTATGGTAATATTTTGTAAAAGGTTTTTAGGAATTTTTGCAAATTTAAAAACATTTTTTTTAGAAGGTTATACTATGATTTGTGATTTATATGAAATAAAAATTGTCAAAGATAATTATTGTGTGGTGACTTAGTACCTATTTGCTAAAAGTACTAGGTTGTTTTGACCTGGGGAGTACATGAAGGGGTAACATGTGGACGTGGTTTGATCTTTGGTCGAATGATTGTCCTGAATTTGTTCTTAGGAGCCTCGTCAGCACGTCGGTAAAATGGCTCTACGTCTCTGTGTGGTTGTTGTACACACAAAAGAGAACTTGCCATGCATGCCTAGTCAAGTGACATTGCATCAGTGATTATTCATGTAGAACGGTGTTACATGGCTCAGAAGTGGGTTGATGCAGTGCAGAACAGGTGTACGTTACTCACTATCTACATGAACAAGTACTTCAAGATGTGTACCAAAAAACATGAAGGCAGTGCATAGGCAAGTTCAGGCATCACGTGCAATGTGCATGCAATGGGTTGCATGGCTACAAGCAAACCCCCCCCCCCCCCCCGCTGAGTGAAAATGCAGGGATGCCTTGCATGGTAGCAAAAGGGTGACCAGAGACTTGTGTATTGCCAGCCAGTGTTGACTAGCATCAATGACATCATCTGAGTCAACTGACAACACAGCAGATGATGATGGGACAGTAAGCAGGATAAATGACAAACCCTTAATAGTACACCCATGTGTGCAAAACCCACTACACCAGTTGGACAGAGTCAGTGGGCCTGAAACTCAGGGAGGACTGTTCCCCACACAGACTGTGACAACCTAAACATGTGTGTGATGCAGGACTGGGCCAGAGCGGGCATGGGATGGCTGAAGATATGCCATGAAATGTAGGTCACTCTGGACACGTACTACAATGATCATCCAGTCAAGGACACATAGGGGCATGCATGGAATGCACTTGGAGCATGAATGGGCACTCACGTCCCTGCGGAGCATCTGCCATCTGCACAGTCCAAGTGAGACATCCTGCATGAAGGGCAGAGGATGTACCCCACTGCATGTGTCTGGCAGGTTGGCTGGTGTAAGTTAGCATGTACACAGGAGGCTTGAACAGGCCATTGCAGTATGCCAAAATGATGCACAACTGTGCAATGGTGTGCAGGGGGGTGGAGGGGCAAGGGGGCATGCCTACGTGGAGTACCCGCATGCAGGCAGAGGACACATGCACGTCAGTCATGCAATAACATAGTCCCAGTGCTGAGAGGAAAACCACCCCTGGCTATATGCAGAAGGGCCAGAGAGCAGGAACATGGACCGGAGGGGCATCTGGGTGACTAGCATGTGAGTAGGGTGCAAGTGTGGTGATAAGGACAGTCCCCTTCTGCTCCACATGTCCACCATCCTGCACATCAAGCACGCATCAGTGAAGCATTGCATGACTAGCACATGAGAACCATGTAAACATAGCATGTAGTGGCAGTAAAGCACAACACATCACACATGCAAACCACACATGGGCTGGACATACACGCAAAAACACTCACTGGACTGGGCATCAAAGTCCGGCATCTCTCCCACTCCTTCGACCAATTCTGTTGGTATGAACTCTGCAACGAGAGACTCGTGCGGAATGTGGTCATCCTCCTCAGGTTGTGGCCCACCGCTAGTCACCAGAGTCATGCTGTAATTAGAGGCACGCTTGGCCTTAGCGCTGCGTTTGAAGTCATCCCAACACTTCTTGCACTCGGCAGCTGTGCGCACCTCATGGCCAAATGCACTCACATTATCCACGACATGCTTCCAGTGGGTATTCCGATGGGCAGCCGTAGTTTGACAATTCGGCCCCACTATCATGTCACGGCTGTGGGCCCGCACGTAGTCCACAAGGGAGTCCAGTTCCTGCTTGCAGAAAGGCTTCTTCCTTGACGTGCAGGAGGCCGTGGCTGTGTCTGGGATCCCAGCCTGTGCTGCAGATGCAACCTTCCTCCTCTTGGATAGTGGCGTAGACCCTGGCTGGTGAATGCTGCCCTGATCAGTATGGCCAGTGGTACCGGTGGATTGAACCAAGGGAGTGGCAGGTTGAAGGATGACCTAAGGCCTGACTTGCATCAGTGGCTGCTGGGTGCCCTGGAATGGACCCTGCGTAGCAACATCCGCTGTGCCAGGGTCATTGACCGCGACTGTCCTGGTTGGTAGACTCACAACCGGGGGGTTGTTGGCTGCATCTGCCCCTGCACTTGCCAACACCCGGCAGGTCGGGGCAGCAGATGACATCACTACCCCTGGGACACATGTCCCGGTCAGGGCATCCCTGCGTGCACCTACGGTGTTCTTCCTGACCAACTGGAAATCCTCCGGGGACTCTTCAAGTGCCAACGCAGCCTGCGTTGGCAGACCCTGAGCCTGGGTGGTGGTGTCCACAGCTGCACCTGCAGCTACCACTACCCTTGGGCCGTGGCAGTCGATGAAACGGACTGCCGAGTCACACGGGCGCCAGTGCCAGATGCAAGATCTGCATCTCCTGGAGCCGCAGGGGGTGGTGGCATGACTGCACCAACATGTGGCACAACATTGTCCCGAGCTGGCGCACCCCTGCCTCTTCCCCCTCTGCAGCCACCCTGGACACCCTGGAGTCCCCCTTCTCCCTGGTCAGCCCAGCGATGTCCCTGACCATGCCCACCACGAGGAGTACGCCCAGCTGAGGCGCCCCTCACCTTTGGTGGCCTCCCAACCATGGCATAGATGGAGTAGTGCCGGCACAGATGGAAAAGTGCCAATGGGAGGTCTACACAACAATTGTCCTGGGCAATTGGGGTGAAGGGGGTGGGATACAAGATGTTATAAGCACCCCTCCACCTGCAAGGCTGTATGTGACCCCGGTGATGAATTGACAGGTCACGAAATGCTCAGGCACCCCAAAACTGCAGTAAAACCGTACACGCACCCCGATAGCCCACGTGTGTGGAATTAACCTCCCACAGTAAGCGGTGGCACCCAGGGACACAACAAACACGTACGCATGGGACAAGCAGGCTACTATGACCTCGACAATGGGTACACGATACACAGGGGTACCCGCAGTGGGAATAATAGCGTGCGCAACTCACCGTCAGACTAGCATGATAATGAAAAACACACGTAGCCAATACCCCCGCCAAAAGAAGAGGTACGTCCTTGATACGCTGTGAATTAGTGATGCTGCGCAAAACAACACGAAGTAGCAACACACACTTCGGTCTCCATGAAAGGCACGTACAGCGAACTGCCGGGACCCGCTCACCTTTAACCCGGGCTGATGGGAACGCCCTTGCGCGTCACGTCACTTACAAGCGTAGGCCCTTTCCTCGGATTACATGCATTAACATGCGGACGTACTGTTGTTTCACATGCTGCATCACTATGCACTCGTCACGAGGGAAACGCATGCGCACGTAACGTCACAGATGCGCTTATGCGCTAAGGGCCTTTCCTCGAATTTCACGCTGACGTGCACTTTTTCACGTCCCGACTGGGATACCATCTCTCCACAGCCCAGCCCTAGGACCCAGTTGCCCACCCACACTTGCCTCTGGGGTTGCCATTTTGGACACAACACCATCTGGCACCAGTGGCAACCCCCCCCAGCAGGGATGCAGAGGGCTACCAGCTTCAGTGCCAATGAAGTTGGTATCCTGGTGGAGCAAATCCTGGGGCAGTATGATGCCCTCTTTGGAAGTTCACGCGGCGACTATGAAGGACGGAAGAGGATCTGGATGGACATCGTGGCTGCCATCAATGTGGAGGAGGTGGCAGTCCGCAACATCAAACACGTCTGGAAGCACTGGGAGGACTTCAGGTCCAGGACCCTCAACAAGGCCCAGCGCCTCTTGAAGTCAACGGATGCTGAGGAGTTCCAGGTCCTCTTAACCAACAACCAGTGAGGGTCCTGGAACGTACACGCCCAGCGCTCCACATCCAGGTCCTTGAGAGGCAGACCCACCTGGAGTCGAGCGGTAAGTGTACATGCACACTGATTGGACGCTGTGCATGTTGAGGTGTGGCAGGAGTGTGCAGGAGTGTGCAGGTTGCACATATTTCTTTGTAGGGCCATGTATGGATGTGTATGTACAGGGATGTGAGCCCGCCACATGTGAGTCCTCTCATGTGTGAGACACATTGATGGTGTATGTGTTGGTAAGCATGCTGGCCAAATGCAGGTGTGGGTGCACACATTTTTGAATTTCTGTGTTTGTAATGTGGCATGGTTGTGGTGTCACACATGGATGCTGGTTCTACCTGCATGTATCTGCACTATGTACATGTGCATGTGTGTGTATATGACATGTGTGTAACTGTGATACGCCATGGATGCATGTGACACTGACATGTAAGAGGCTGATTGCGAGATGTGACATGGATGGCGATGTTATCACTGCAACAGGTGGTGCAGATATGTCTAGTGGCATGTGTGCCTGTGTCCTGCACTCCCCGTGTTGCATGTGACATCAGGCTCACCTTCGGCTACTCATGCTATTGTTTGTGTATGGATGGTGCTGCCTGGTCCAACATTCCTGTTGTTTTGCTCATGTGTGTGAGTTAAAATGACATGTGTGTTGGGGTTTGTGATGCCATGTCTGAAGTTTGTGACTGCCACTCATCTGAAACTATCATGTGTGTATCAGACCATTGTACATTGCCCTGATGCCTGTGTTCTGTCTCTCCCTGTCTGCAGTGTCAACTGATGAAGAGGGCTGAGATGGTGCTGTGGAGCACAGCGGCAGGGATCCCACCGCCAGCTGGAGACGCAAGGCCCAGCTCCCCTCCCAGGTTCACATATCTTCGGGGAGTGAGGAGTCTGGTGCCACGTCCGTGGCCGCAGCTGCCGGGGGTAGGTCCAAGAGGCTGAGGTCGGAGGTGGACTCCTCAGCAGCAGAAGGGTCAGCTGAGACCCCACACGGGCCTACGGAGGAAGATGGCACGGAGTCATCCAATTTGGTGGGGGGTTTGGTTGAGGAGGAGGCTGTGGAAGTCACACGCATGGGCCTGGAGGGGGGATTCCACTGGTGCCAGTGGTACAGTCCAGGGTCAGGGATAGGAGGCAGCACAGGCCACTGCAGAGGTGCCTGTGTGTAATCCTGTACCCGATCCTGTGACTGCATCATCCGGCGCCAGCAGGGATGCATTCGTCCAGACCCATTTTCAGGGAGGGGATAGCCGCACAACAACTGGCCTTCCTCTCCCTGCGGATGTAGCAATCCGGGACCGTGTTCAGCCTGTCCTGGCTGGGGTGGCGTTGTGTGTTCGTGACATTCGGGTGACAAGCAGGGTTCTCATGAGGACAATGCACGTCATTTCGAATGCCTCGAAGACCGCGCCGACCGGCTAGGAGGGATCACCGGTGCTGGGTTCCTCCGTGTGCTGGAGCTTCTACCGACCCCATCCTCAACTGAACCCCCTATGCGCCAGTCGTCCTCCGTACCATCTTCCTGCCCAAGTGTCACCTGGGCACCCTGTGGAGCTTGCCCTGACCCAGCGGCCAGGCTGGTGGAGGAGACATCCCTGCCACAGTCGGGAGTCGGAGGTCCAGCAGGGGTGGCCACCACAACAACTGGACCCCAGCAGGAGGAGGATGTGCAGTCATCACAAAGCAGGGGACATGCACGGCAGCAGCAGGCTCAAGGTGGGAGCTATGATGGCTGGGGGACATCAACATCAGAGGGGCAGGTATCGGCCAGAGTGCAGGAGGACCCTGGATTGGGAGTGTCTTCCGTGTGGCAGCGGTTGGGCCAGGCCATAGATGCAGAGCGGCAGCGGGTGGAAGAGGCACAGTTCACTATGGTCAGGGCGGAGAACTCCATGCGCAGGGCGCTGAGGCGGGCTGAGTGCCTTGAGAGAATTTGCAGATTTAGAGGTGAACATGGAGTTATCCCTGCGAGACCTCGGGGCCAGTGAACAGGCCTGCCTCCAGGACATTGAACAGGAGTTTGATGATGCCCTGGCCCGGGACATCAACAAGTGAGCCGTTAGACTTGCCCGCTGCCATTGTATATAGTTCATTAGTGTTAAGTTTCTCTTTTTTTCTTTAATTTGGGGCACATGAACTATGCCCCACATTTTTGTATATAGTTATTTATTAGGTAGGCTTTTTGGTAGGTTTCATTTATATCGTTGGGCTCATGGATCCTGGATTCGTAATTTGAATATTGTTGAACAGTGGATTTATCATCATAATTTTTATTTTTCTCACCATGGAGCAATGGATTCTACTTATTTCTTTCAGAGACTTTCGACACATTTTCATTAGGATTTTTTTCCATTTTGATTTCAGATTTTTTCTCATTTTGGGACATGCAGCATTTTATTTCTTATTTCCATTATCATGTGTTTTCATTTGAATCACAGCATTTTTCCTTAATACATTTTTGTTCCATACTTCAATGTGTGGTATTCTCTCATTGGTTTCATGCATGTCACGATGTGGGGTTTCACAGTCACTGGCACCCATTGTGTGTGTGTGACGGACATGTGTTGATGTACATACATGCCATTTGGGTATTTTCATGTAATGTGCATTTCAATGTGGGGTGTATGTAATACTTGGTTGGTTCTTTTGGCAGGGGTGGCATGCAGTGGGATTTGGGTGGCCATGAGGGCCATGATTGTGGATCATGATGACTTGTTGCGGGGGGACATGAGTCGAGGCCTGCTGGCAGGTGCCCATCACTGCTGGGTGGGTGGGTAAGTGGGTGGGGGACATGAGCCCAGGGCCTGAAGGTCAAACTGTGGATCCAAGAATTAAAGGCACGATCTATCTTGCTGATAAATGGTCAGCTGAAGGGGGATATCCTTGATCCCCGAATTTCACTCTCCAAAGATTATTAAAACAAATAAGAGCGACCATAGGATGATGTCTCTGACATGGAAATGTCCACAGGAGTGAAGTCCATTTGTCATTATGCCGGACATCTATGTTAAAAATGGCAATAACCGACTGTGGATCAATTCTGCAGATCTTTCTACATTCACTACAAAATGGTCTGGAACGTTTGGACTATGGGTGGCTATTCGCACCATTTAGGGGGTAATTCATAGAATTCTGCGCACAAGTGGCGCACGCGGCTGGCGCACAGAGTGTGCGTGCGGCAGTCTGTACCAGCCGTGTGCGCCAAAACCCATTTAGGTGCACAGCGTATTCATGGAATTACATATCCATAACCAGCCATGGCGCAGAGTGGCGCAGCGACCCTGCAGCAGCGCCAGTTACACCCCAACCACGCCCTGTGCGCCAAAGAAATCGCACAAATCCAGTACCAAGGTCAAAGGCCACTGGACCAGCATACAGCCCCCAACCACGAAAACGCATGCAAAACTCCCCGCGCACGTCCCAGAATACACATACCCTGCTCGCGCTAGGCCAATAGCGTGTAAAATTCCACGAGCACCACTCTGAATACACGTACCCCGCTCGCGCAAGGCCAATAGCGTGTAAAATTCCACGAGCACCACTCTGAATACAGGTACCCCGCTCGCGCAAGGCCAATAGCGTGTAAAACTCCACGCACACCCCTCGGAATATACGTACCCCACTTGTGCCAGTTAATTTACATGGAAAAAAATCACCCCTGTGGTATGGACTGCCTGTGGGGCATGGGGAGGGTGGATGTGGTGCCTGTGGGGCATGGGGAGGGTGGATGGGCTGCCTGTGGGGCATGGGGAGGTGGGGCATGGTGAGGGAGGATGGCCTGCCTGTGGGGCATGGGGAGGGAGGATGCGGTGCCTGTGGGGCATGGGGAGGGTGGATGTGGTGCCTGTGGGGCATGGGGAGGGTGGATGGGCTGCCTGTGGGGCATGGGGAGGGTAGATGGGCAGACTGGGTGAATTTCGGGGATGCGCGGGAACTGTCACACGCGATAGGCCCTGTGTGAGCAGGGTATGTGTATTTGAGGGGTACCCGGGGAGTTCACATGCGATAGGCCCTGTGCAAGCAGGGTACGTGTATTTGGGGGGTACCCGGGGCGTTTCACATGCGATAAGCCCTGTGCGAGCAGGGTCCATGTATTTGGGGGGTACACGGGGAGTTTCACACGCGATAGGCCTGGCGCGAGCAGGGTATGTGTATTTGGGGGGTACGCGGGGAGTTTCACACGCAATAGGCCTAGCGCGAGCAGGGTATGTGTATTTGGGGGGTATGCAGGGAGTTTCAAACGTGATAGGCCCTGTGCAAGCAGTGTACGTGTATTTGGGGGGTATGCAGTGAGTTTCACACACGATAGGCCTAGCACGAGCAGAGTACGTGTATTTGGGGGGTATGTGGGGAGTTTCACGATTAGATCGCCTGTCATGTTGAATAATTGAATATTCAAATCTCCACATAAGAGAACATTGAGGGAGGGATATCTGATAATGAGATTAACAATAGACTATAATAGAGTGTCAATGAATATGCTGTTATCCATCCCTGCATAATTCCAATAAACATTGCATATAGCTAAAGCTCTCCTCGATTTCTCTTGGGTGGGCGATGGTGAGATTAGAGTGATCTGTGTAAATGAATTCAGAGTAATTGTCTCTTGCATCAGAAAGTTTGAGCCAGACTTTATCTAAGTTAAGAGTCCAGAGGGTGGGTGACCAAAAGGGCGCACAATCGCAGGATTCCAAGCAGAGGTTCATGGCAAATCCACGTTTCCTTCAGACAAATGATATCGTAGCTACACAGTTCGAGATTACCGTCAACAAAAAGTTCCCCAAATCCATGCGTCTTCCAGGAGCAAAGTTTCAAAAGAGATATATTAAGCGGTTGCTAATGGTTTGAAGTCATGGGCCCAGAAGAATGCTTGTCTGGTATAAACCTGCTTCGCTGCCAGGGACCAAGATGCCTGCGTTGGTTTAATACTTTCCTTTGAGCGTTGCGGTCTTGCTTCTTAAAACCTATCGGTAGGCACCCGTCATTTGTAGTCTGCTCAAATTCATAATTCGACTGGGTGTCAGCCTAGTGATAATTCCATACTTTAGCTTCAGGGACAGGAGGCATCTTTACATTCAGCTGTTCCTTGTTTTCAATTATGTTATAGTTCCCATTCATTCTAAGACTCGTGGTAACTATTTCGCAGCCAACGGGTAGAAAGGCATTTCTTTCTGCTAAGATCAATGCCTGAATTTTCTGTGATGTTAAGTGAAGAGTGACACAATCTGTTCGTCATTCTTCTACAAACTGGACTATCCTAAATCCTATAGTGCAGGGTGTGAGAGAACGGATCTCAACAACCGGTGGGGGGTGTCTGTACTTCCGCTCCCTATATGGTGGAGGAGAGGCACAGGAGACCCCAGCCAAGATTCTCTATTCGGTAGCAATGGTCGAGCAATCAAGGCCTAGCTTCTCAGGAGGTGATGCAGGCTGGTTCTTAAGTACAGTGTATCCCCAAGCCCCCACAAAGGAATATCCACACTCTGTATTGGTTAGAACACAGTCTTTATATAATCAATAGTTAAGGTTATGTACATTCATCATGATAACTCACTTTGTACTCCGGCAAAATCTACAATGACAAATATTTACAATCCTAAAGTGGTACCACCCTAGATCTTATTGAAGTGCATGAACAATACTGTACAATGTCACACAGACCAGTAGAGTGAAACCAGCAATAGAGAGAGGAGAGAAAATAAGATGGTTCAGCAATAGGCAGAATACTGACCCCTACCACTAGGCACAGTTCTGTGTGGAGATCCCCCCACCTGGGCAACCTGTAAGAAAAGATATAGCTCAAGCCCAGTCCATATATTGCTCTGCAAGTCTTATTCTCTCCTATAATGTTTTTACCCCCCCAATGTACCTGGTGGAGTCAAGTTCCTCGAAAAGGCGTCGACAAGCGTCGAGGGACTCGCTGTTCGGCGACGGGGAATCGACGGCCCTTCTTGAATGCCTTCCCTTTCAAGCGGGAGGCACGGGGCGTCGAACGTCCGTCGACAAACGAGGTGGAACGATGTCGAAGAGGCGGCAGCTTCGTCCGAGCGGTGCTCGTCGGCGTCGGGGCGTCGGCGTCCTGCAAGGCGGAGGTGTGCGGGGCACCTCGATGACAATAGTTCTGGACCGCAAAGATTGTAGAGACGGGAGCCCAGCAAGGGCGTCGAGTCGTCCGAGTCTTTGAGGTCGTCGGGTGGCGGGAAACCCACCGGCAGGTTTCTCCTCGGTGCGTTGGTCGTCCTCGACTTTCTCCGGCAGGATAAGCGGTCGACGATGCGGTCGAGAGAGTCCTTCGATTGAATGTTCTTAGGCAATGGAGCGGACGGCTCCGATCGTCGGCGGCACGGCGTCAAGTGGTTCCCACGGCTGGGCAACACAACTTCGACGGGCCTCCAGCGGTTCCACAAACCTGCGAACCCTGGTCGACGGCAATGGACTTCGACGGCGTCGATGTCCGGGTGCTTCACTTCGATCTCCTCGGCGGTCCCGTCTCGGGTCGACAGCCTTTCGAGGATCTGTCTTCCAGGGCGCTTCGGCGAAGATGGAGCGGTGCTCGATGGTCCCTCGGAGCACGGGAAGAGGGCGCCTTACCAGGTCCTCTCTCGGGTCAGCCCTCGACGATCTCGTCAGCCTTCAGATCGGTTGAAGCAAATGCCACAGCAAGTCTTCTTCTTCCAGCTGGACGTCGAGGATCAGCAGTTCCAGTTACTCTTGAGTGGAGACTCAGCTTCTGGACGCTCCTGAACTGAACACGCTTCCAGTGGTGAGAGGTCCCCAGATATACTATCCTCACTCTCATCCACGCTGCTGGCACACACTCAGCAGCCAATCATACTGCAGGGCATTCATGCAGTCAGTCAGCCAATCAGGCACACAGTGCATTCAGGCCACACTCCTCCCTTCCAGACACTCACAACAAGGAATGTGGATTGGGACAAGTACCCAGCCATTCAACACTACACACTGCATTCAGGCCAGTTTCGGGCAGGGCTGTCTCAGTCTTTGTCTCACATGCCAGAAACCAGACAACCACAACAAGAAGTGTATATTGGTCACACACTCCATTCACCCAGGTCCCACCCACAGGAGGTACCCACAACATACAGACACTGGGAAGGCTCCAGCCAGTCTAGCTGGGCCTTCACCACAATACCATACATGGAACTTCCACCCAACAGTCAGTCAGGGGGAAGGGACAGAGTCAGGGCTTCCCAGGACTTTGGGAAAAACAAGACAACAGGCAATAGAAAGCAAGAGGCCACAGGGGCCATCTTGTTTTCTATCAGGAATCAACTGATCCCAATGGCAGGGCCTGGGTATCCCAAAATAGAGGACACCCAGAGCACCTGTCAAGTTCAGCGTGGAGCTGCCACCAGCCCATACCCTGCTCTGTGGGCCACCCACAGGTGCCCAAAAACATACACTAGGGGCACAGGGTTGTACCCCCTACCCATGGGTGCCATAAGGGTATCCCATGGGTCTGTTCACCAAACCAAAAGAGAGCTGCACTGCCAGGAGTCCCAAATGGACCCCTGGGCAGAAAACATGACAGAACACACGATACAAACAGTAATAGGACAAGGATTCAGAGGCCCTGTCCCTCAGATGCATTTCCAGCATCACAGTCGCCCCCCCCAGACTGAGGTGGAGGGTGTCTAATCTCCCACGGGATAGACACCCTCATCCAGACGGTCAACATACCTTCTGGAAAGGCCATCTGCATTATCGTGACTCTTCCCTGGTCTGTGCTCTATGGTGAAGTCTAGCCCTTGCAGGCTAATGGACCACCTGAGCAATTTCGGGTTCTCACCCTTCATCTGCATAAGCCACTTCAGGGGCTTATGATCTGTTTGGACCTTGAAGGCAGACCCCGTAAGGTAGGGCCTAAAACGCCTAAGGCTCCAAACTATGCTAAAACACTCCTTTTCAACAGTAGCCCACCTGAGTTCTCTACCCTTGAGTTGTCTACTGATGAATATGATAGGGTGTTCTCTCCCTTTGTCATCTAACTGGGACAAGACAGCTCCAATTCCGGTGTCGCAGGCATCCGTCTGGACGATAAAGGGTCGGCTGTAGTCAGGCGCACTCAACACAGGTGCCCTACACAGACTTTCTTTCAAGCCATCAAAGGCCCTCTGACAGTCTTCAGTCCAATTAACCTTCCTAGGCTGTTTGGGTGAAGTTAGAGCTGTCAGGGGTGCAGCTATGGTTCCATAGTCTGCCATGAAATTGCGATAGTACCCAGTGAGGCCCAAAAAGGCTCTCACCTGGGTTTGAGTAGTGGGAGTCTCCCAGTTCTGTACATCCTGTACTTTACTGGAGAGAGGTTGGATTTGACCCCCTCCTACCTCATGACCAAGATAGGTAACTTTCCCCTGAGCTATCTGGCACTTGGTGGCCTTGATAGTGAGGTTAGCCCTTTTCAAGGCCTGCAACACCTTATCCAGATGTGTCAAATGCTCTTCCCAGGTGGAACTGTAGACGGCAATGTCGTCTAAGTAAGCCACACAAAAGGCTTCCAGCCCACTGAGCGCATGGTTGACCAATCTCTGGAAGGTGGCAGGGGCATTCTTCAACCCAAAGGGCATGACCCTAAACTGGTAGAGTCCCTCAGGTGTGGAGAATGCCGTCTTTTCCTTGGCATGGTCCGTCAGAGCTATTTGCCAATAGCCTGAAGTAAGGTCAAAGGTGCTCACAAATTTGGCAGCACCTATAGGGTCCACGAGCTCATCAGCCCTGGGCAATGGGTGCGCGTCAGTTTTGGTGACGGCATTGACTCCTCGGTAGTTCTGGTGACGGCATTGACTCCTCGGTATGCAGCAAATCAGGAAGGGGCTCACTCTCATCCTCTTCTTGCCCTGAAGCTAGCAAGAGACATGAGACCTCTGCTCGCCTGTGGAAAGGCTTGAGCCTGTTGACATGGAATACCTGAGGGGCTACCCCAGAGGCACCCATGTCAACCAGATAATTGACTTCGCCCATCTTGGAGATTATCCTGAAGGGTCCAGTCCATTTGTCGGCCAAAGCCCTAGGCTTTGTAGGCTCCATCACAAGGATTTCCTGTCCCGGAGTCCAATCCACTTGCGAGGCTTTAAGGTCATGCCAGTACTTATTCAATTCCTGGCTGGCCTTGAGATTTGCTGTTGCCTGACCCATCATCTGTGTCATCCTCCGCCTGAGGCCTAACACGTAGTCCCCCACTTGCTTGGCGGGACCTGGAGGGGTGGCTTCCCAGCCTTCTAGGATCAAGGCGAGGGGTCCCCTCACGGGATGTCCAAAGAGTAACTCAAAGGGGCTGAAACCAACACCCTCTTGAGGTACCTCTCTGTAAGCAAACAGCAGGCATGGCAGGAGGAGATCCCATTTCCTCCTTAGGGGCTCTTCCAAAGCACCTAGCATGCCCTTGAGAGTTTTGTTAAATCTCTCAACCAGACCATTGGTCTGGGGGTGGTAAGAGGTGGAGAACTTGTAGGTTACCCCGCACTCTTTCCACATGGTTTTCATGTAACTCGACATGAAGTTGGATCCTCTGTCAGAGACAACTTCCTTGGGGAATCCAACACGGGTGAAAATGCCCAGGAGAGCCCTGGCAACCACCTTGGCCGTAACCGTCCGAAGGGGTATCGCCTCAGGGTACCTGGTGGCATGATCTACCAAGACCAGGATGAACCGATGTCCACCTGAAGTGGGAGGGTCAAGGGGACAGACGATGTCGATGCCCACCCTCTCAAATGGGGTGCCAACCACTGGCAACGGCTGCAGTGGGGCAATGACACTGCCTCCAGTCTTGCCAGACAACTGACAAGTTGGGCAGGTCCTGCAGTGGGACTCCACTTCTACTCCCATCTGTGGCCAGTAGAAATGGGCAGAGAGCCTCTGCTTAGTCTTCTTGGTCCCAAGATGACCAGCCAAGGGCACCTCATGCGCCAACTGCAGTAGGAAGGGCCTGTAAACCTGGGGTACCACCAACCTCTTGCGGGCACCAGGTTCAGGCTTAGTGGGCTCACTAACAAGGAGCTCACCCTCCCAATAAATCCGGAAATTCCTAGGCACCTCTCCTTGTGCCTGGGCCAGGGCCTGTTTCCTCAGTCCCTCGAGAGAGTGGCACTCTCTCTGCCCCTTACAGAAGTCTGCCCGGGAGGGTCCCCCTTCAGCTAACAAGCATTGAAGGTCGGGATGATCCTCCGGGTTAAGAACCTCTCCCACAGGAGAGTCTTCTGCCTCTTCTCCCAAAGGAGTTGAGTTGGGGTTTTCCACTGGACCCAGCCCGTCCTGAGCATGGATCCCAATGGGTGCAGCAGGAAGAGAAGGTGCTCCCTCCACAGAGGTGGCCTTCTTGATCTTCCGCCTTCTTGCCTTAGGCCTCGCCTTTGGCTCGGGTATCTGACCCACAGCCGGACCCGATGTCACCTGTGATCTAGTGACGGCAGCAGCAGTCATGGGAAGACCATCCGAGATCAACCCCAACTCTACTAGATCATTCCCTAACAAAATGTTAGCAGGGACATTGTCCTGAACCAGGACAGGAAGCTTCGCTGTCTTGTCGCCAATCATGAGTGTGACTAAGGCTACAGGGGATAATTTGGGAGGCCCACCAGCTAACCTGGTGGTTTGCAGAGGAGCACCTTCATAGTCCTCTGGCCTGAGCAGGGTCCTGTCCACCACTGTCATGCTTGCCCCAGTGTCTCTCAAACCAGTAGAAGGCTGGCCATTCAAGTGGACACTTCGCAAAAATCTACGGGTGTTCTGTGGGATAGTCGCCAGTACTTCTGCGTACTGGTCCCAGGCCCCAAGGGACACTAAGGAAATCTCCACCGGAGCACCAAATGTGATACCGGCAGAGGAGGGGAGGACAGTGGCCTCCACCTCAGACACGGGGTAAGGGTAGGTCAGGCTGACAGCCTGTACTCCAAGTGCCTTACCTTTACACTTGGGGTCCCCCCTTTTGTGATCCAGAGCCCCACAGTCCCAACAAGCGCCAGGAGTGCGGGGTACGGTACTGGAACCACTGGGAGCCTGCTTTGCAGCAGGTGGACCACTACTCTTATTCCCACCCCCAGATGACTTATCCCCACTAGATTTTTGGGTCTTAGGAGAGGAAGGTTTTGGTTTACCCGACTGTGACTGCTTGGGCGACTCCTCAGCTTTCTGAGAGGCCCCCTTCTCTTTGTCCTTGTCCTTCCCACTGGAGTCCTTAGGGGACACCCGGTGGGAGACCCACTTGTCAGCCAACCTAGCCAGCTTAAAGGGGTCCAAAATGTTCTGGTCAGCCACATACTGACGCAGCTCTGGTGAACAGGCTTCAGAGAAATGCTCAAAAAACAAGAGGTGGGACAATTCAACAAAAGTCTTAACCTTGTATCCATCGATCCACCCCATCATGTTCATGTGCGCAGCACTCACCCAGTCAACCCAAGACATATTCTCCTTTTTCTTAAAATCCCTGAACCTTCTAAGGTATTGGGTAGGTGTCTTGCCGAACTTGGCAATCAAAGCAGACTTCATACACTCGTACTGACCCCTTTCTTCCACACTCAGCTTCAGAATACAGTCATACCCGGTTTGAGGCACTCTGCTTAACAAACACTTCGCCCAATCTCTTTTATCCACATCATGAATCTCACAAGCCATTTCAAACGCTTCAATCCATTGGAGGATATCCGAACCCTCCACAAATACACCAACCAAATCTTTCATAAACTTGGTGGCTGGGGACCTGACACTCTCACTGGATCTAGCTGAAGTCTCCACTCTAGCTTTCTCTAGCTGGATCCTCTGACATTCAGTGTCCTGGCTCTTGAGTTCAAGGTCCTTATTTTTGAGTGCAACTTGTTGAGCCAACTCCTCTTTCTTAAGCTCAGCATCTATCTCCAACTTGCGGTATTCAAAGGCCAATTTCATCCTCAATAACTCAAGTTCTAAGGAATTGCTGGAGTTTGGAACAGAGGCAGCAGGAATGGCGGCATTCCCAGAAACAGATTCAGCTGAAACCCCAGGGGCAGAGTCCTCATTGGTTGCATTCCCCCCCTCATCAAGAGTTTCACTATCAGTCTGGTAGTCCACCAGGGCAGCTATCTGCTCAGCCCTAGACTTATCCACAAAGTCTAACTCCCTAGCTTCACAAGCACTCTGGAGAGCCTCCAAGCTCATCCGAGTTAATTTGCCATTCGCAATAGACTCCATTGTTTGTAATGCAGTTACCTTGTACACAACTAAACCTTAATTCAATAAAGGGCAAATATCCTTTGTAAGTGGCACGGTTATACACTGATTCTTAAAACCATAAGCATCCCACCGCTGCCACCAGTGTGAGAGAACGGATCTCAACGACCGGTGGGGGGTGTCTGTACTTCCGCTCCCTATATGGTGGAGGAGAGGCACAGGAGACCCCAGCCAAGATTCTCTATTCGGTAGCAATGGTCGAGCAATCAAGGCCTAGCTTCTCAGGAGGTGATGCAGGCTGGTTCTTAAGTACAGTGTATCCCCAAGCCCCCACAAAGGAATATCCACACTCTGTATTGGTTAGAACACAGTCTTTATATAATCAATAGTTAAGGTTATGTACATTCATCATGATAACTCACTTTGTACTCCGGCAAAATCTACAATGACAAATATTTACAATCCTAAAGTGGTACCACCCTAGATCTTATTGAAGTGCATGAACAATACTGTACAATGTCACACAGACCAGTAGAGTGAAACCAGCAATAGAGAGAGGAGAGAAAATAAGATGGTTCAGCAATAGGCAGAATACTGACCCCTACCACTAGGCACAGTTCTGTGTGGAGATCCCCCCACCTGGGCAACCTGTAAGAAAAGATATAGCTCAAGCCCAGTCCATATATTGCTCTGCAAGTCTTATTCTCTCCTATAATGTGTTTACCCCCCCAATGTACCTGGTGGAGTCGAGTTCCTCGAAAAGGCGTCGACAAGCGTCAAAGGGACTCGCTGTTCGGCGACGGGGAATCGACGGCCCTTCTTGAATGCCTTCCCTTTCAAGCGGGAGGCACGGGGCGTCGAACGTCCGTCGACAAACAAGGTGGAACGATGTCGAAGAGGCGGCAGCTTCGTCCGAGCGGTGCTCGTCGGCGTCGGGGCGTCGGCGTCCTGCAAGGCGGAGGTGTGCGGGGCACCTCGATGACAATAGTTCTGGACCGCAAAGATTGTAGAGACGGGAGCCCAGCAAGGGCGTCGAGTCGTCCGAGTCTTTGAGGTCGTCGGGTGGCGGGAAACCCACCGGCAGGTTTCTCCTCGGCGCGTTGGTCGTCCTCGACTTTCTCCGGCAGGATAAGCGGTCGACGATGCGGTCGAGAGAGTCCTTCGATTGAATGTTCTTAGGCAATGGAGCGGACGGCTCCGATCGTCGGCGGCACGGCGTCAAGTGGTTCCCACGGCTGGGCAACACAACTTCGACGGGCCTCCAGCGGTTCCACAAACCTGCGAACCCTGGTCGACGGCAATGGACTTCGACGGCGTCGATGTCCGGGTGCTTCACTTCGATCTCCTCGGCGGTCCCGTCTCGGGTCGACAGCCTTTCGAGGATCTGTCTTCCAGGGCGCTTCGGCGAAGATGGAGCGATGCTCGATGGTCCCTCGGAGCACGGGAAGAGGGCGCCTTACCAGGTCCTCTCTCGGGTCAGCCCTCGACGATCTCGTCAGCCTTCAGATCGGTTGAAGCAAATGCCACAGCAAGTCTTCTTCTTCCAGCTGGACGTCGAGGATCAGCAGTTCCAGTTACTCTTGAGTGGAGACTCAGCTTCTGGACGCTCCTGAACTGAACACGCTTCCAGTGGTGAGAGGTCCCCAGATATACTATCCTCACTCTCATCCACGCTGCTGGCACACACTCAGCAGCCAATCATACTGCAGGGCATTCATGCAGTCAGTCAGCCAATCAGGCACACAGTGCATTCAGGCCACACTCCTCCCTTCCAGACACTCACAACAAGGAATGTGGATTGGGACAAGTACCCAGCCATTCAACACTACACACTGCATTCAGGCCAGTTTCGGGCAGGGCTGTCTCAGTCTTTGTCTCACATGCCAGAAACCAGACAACCACAACAAGAAGTGTATATTGGTCACACACTCCATTCACCCAGGTCCCACCCACAGGAGGTACCCACAACATACAGACACTGGGAAGGCTCCAGCCAGTCTAGCTGGGCCTTCACCACAATACCATACATGGAACTTCCACCCAACAGTCAGTCAGGGGGAAGGGACAGAGTCAGGGCTTCCCAGGACTTTGGGAAAAACAGGACAACAGGCAATAGAAAGCAAGAGGCCACAGGGGCCATCTTGTTTTCTATCAGGAATCAACTGATCCCAATGGCAGGGCCTGGGTATCCCAAAATGGAGGACACCCAGAGCACTTGTCAAGTTCAGCGTGGAGCTGCCACCAGCCCATACCCTGCTCTGTGGGCCACCCACAGGTGCCCAAAAACATACACTAGGGGCACAGGGTTGTACCCCCTACCCATGGGTGCCATAAGGGTATCCCATGGGTCTGTTCACCAAACCAAAAGAGAGCTGCACTGCCAGGAGTCCCAAATGGACCCCTGGGCAGAAAACATGACAGAACACACGATACAAACAGTAATAGGACAAGGATTCAGAGGCCCTGTCCCTCAGATGCATTTCCAGCATCACACAGGGACAGCATGCAGGAGCTTTATCACGTTTGCTTAGTTTAATATCAAACCATCGTTATGATTTTAATAGTCGTTCAATCGTAACTGTATAAATGTGGCTTGTCGGTGCTGATAATCAAACTCCAGGAGCTTCAGCTGAATTCTAGAATGTAAAGGGTGGCTCTCAGCAACTAGATCCTCATTACAGTGGCTCTTCCAAGAATTAGCTCGCTTTTGCTCCACTGTCAAAAATCGTGTTCCCTGTGAAGCCACAAGTGGATCAGGTGGCATACTTTCAGCGTCAAAGATCTCTTCAAAAGTTATGTCACAATTTGGGCCAGCTTCGGATTTCTCCTTGCTAATGTCATCATCAGAAATATATACCGATAGTTCCATTAGATCATTTCTGCTGATGGTCTCCTCGTCTGATTGAATCTCAATATTAGTGCAGGCCAGGAAAACCTTTGCTCTGTCGGCTCCTTATATGGTTTTCTTGCTACAGGGTGAGAGCTGTAGGTTTTTGCCCTCTCAGTAGGTAGCTTTAGATTTCGCAAAAAGACACTAAAGCCATTTGAACTGTTTTTGGTCATAGTTGCAAGTTTTTACTGATGTCTTTAGTCGTCCAGCTTGAGAGGCCACAAGCTTGTTTGCTGATGAGGAAGTTTGCTTGTGGGAGATGGAAAAGGAGGTTTTTGTCATTTTCTCCGCCTGAAAATGTGGTTGGACTATTGGAACTGGCATCTCTGTCTTCCACATTCGTCATGCTAGTTGCGGTATCTTTATATTGTTCATCTGGTATCCGACTTACTAGTGCCACTAGTGCAGGGACATCGCTTCCTGAATTATATGGGAAATAGGTATGTGTACAGTGTATAAAAGAGTACTGCTATCGCCTGGTGAAATGATTACCAATTTCTCATGAGATGGGCAATGGCTAAATCCAGTTCTTTTAATTTGATCATTAGTAGAAAGACAGCCAACTTTGTCAATGTTATTACTCATAGAATCCTTTGCATCCGTGTTGTTTAGAGGGAGCGTGGGGAGTAGATGCCGTCGGTCTTGACGCAATGATTTTGCTCTTTCAAGCGGAGCCGTCATCATTGTGGATTTATCCACTTGTTCGCCTCTTGCCATATTGACCAGTCTTGTTTGCCATGCAGAGGATTGTTCAGCTTCTACATCCAACCTATTTTGGAACTTAGTTGCAAATGCTTCCATATATATCTGTTTGGTATGTATCAGCGCAAGAAGAGTAGCTTGATCTTTCATTGTTTCACTAATAGATTCATATATTTTTAAGAAAGGCGTGAGGGAGATTGTCAGAGTGGCCATCAAGATGTTTTGCAATTCCATCACCGTCGTAGGGAGATGGGGTGAATTCTCATTGCCAGTAGGCCATGCTGGACTTATGTTAGGCCCAAATTGACTGACACCATCCATATGGGTCAATTCTGCCGACTATTTGTTTTTTACAAAGGCAAAAAGACCCCTTGTATAACACCTCACTCAACGGGCAGATGCAGACCATGAATATGTGTACACAAAGAGAAGGTTCATTTGATTTAATCCAATCACTTTCTCATCTATATTGATGTGTTGCTATGTAACAACCTCTCACCATTAGTCCTGAAACAATGGACTTGGTAGACAATTAGTTTGTATAGATTTAACAATTTTAATTCATTCTCCAATAAAAAACACTCCTAAAATATTCTAAAATACAAGACCCAAGATTTCCCCCACATGGTGGGTATATCATGAACCTATTCGGCTAAATTACAAACAATTAAACACATAGAACAATTTCATGAACATCAATGACTTTGACACACTATACACTCTAAAAGTGTCATTTTTCTAAACACATATCCCAACATGTTTCAGTTCACAAAATACTGATTAATAGCTCATCTGGTTCAGAGATCTCATGATTTGTAATCTGATCACACAATTCCAGGATGTTCAATAGTGCCTTAGTATAAGGCAGGACCATGGACCAAGAAGTACATTCCTTTCCCCCACTGAGGTGGGCACTCTCCGAGTGAAGTGAGTTTGATCTGCGGATCTGGGCATGCCTCCGCTTGTTTGGAACATTTTGTGAATTGAAAGACAAACTTGATTTATGGAGTTTGAAGCACGCATTGCATTGTGTACTTGGACACGAGCACTACTCAAGTCTCAAGTCCTATTTGAAGGTATCTCCACATTGAAATGGGAATCCTCTTTTCGATCCTGGATTGCATGGTGGTAACAAAAAACTTTTGTGTAAAGAAAGGCTCCCCTGAAGAAAGTTTTGCATCCTAAACCAAGAAGAACTGAAACATGTTGGGATATGTGTTTTGTTAAATCTATACAAACTAATTGTGTACCAAGTAATTTTTTTCAGGACTAATGGTGAGAGGATGTTACATAGCACCACATCAATATAGATGAGAAAGTTATTGGATTAAATCATATGAACCTTCTCTTCAATTCTGTCGACTTCATGTAGGTAGCAATATCAGGCTGGGAAATATTAGAGGGGGCCATATTAAAAGAGGTACCATCTGGGAGATACTCACACCCAAAAACATCTTTGGTGCCATTATGGGAAAGTCGACTTTGCAGCAATGCTAACCACTGTAATTCCAAAAACAGACTTACGTTTTTTCATTGTCATACATCTATATAAAATAGATAAGCTTCAGAGTCAGATGTCAAAATTAATGACTGTTTGTCATTTCACCACACAGCTCGGGATTTACATTCATATTCAAATCCAGATGTTAGCTGCAGGCAAAGACTCCCATTTGCTCTGCCCCCCCATCATATTAAACACTGCTGCAGAAATCACATCGATATTCTCTGCTATCTGGGCACAAGCAGCCGCTTGTGGAGATAGCGTGTTAACAGTCTGGTAGCAGCCTTCAGCTGCCTTTCGGGGGTTGCAAGTGATGGCCGGGAGCCACTCTATGGGTTCCAAGTGATGGCCGGGAGCCGCTCGATGTTGATCTTAACTTTAACATCCAAATGGCAATCAGTAACAGTGGTATTAAAGCAACAAAGGGTAATGGGGGATTCTGGGTCTTGTGCCAAGCTCTAGCCCCACGACATGTCTTTGTTGGCACTGTAAAAAATGAACAGAATTATGTTCAGTTTGCCCTGGTTCCACAATATAAATGCTGGCCGTTGCCAGTGGAGCGCATGGGATATGGATCACCTCTGTTTGTTATGAAGTGGTTCTCACCATGCAGAGATCCTCGGTCTTCATGGGAGGACTACCTCTGAAGGCAATGTCTATTGACGATGTTTCAGCTACGACACCAGGGGAAAGTAGCTGCTTTCGTAATAGATTATGAGCCTGGGCACCAGGCAATGACATGGCCTCTCAGCCTCAACTCCCTCTGAATTCCGAATAACTCCAGCCAACTCTCGCGCCGGGGCTTAGCACCCGGTGTAGAATATGTAGCAAAGGGATGAGGGTCTTTCTTAAAGGTACAATGTTCTTATGTTCAGAGAGCCACAGAGAACACCAGCACAATAACTCTCCGGCAACTCTGAATAACTCCAGCCAACTCTTGAACCAGAGCTTTGTGCCCTGTGTAGACTATGTAGCAAAGGGAGGAGGGGCCTTCTTAAAGGTACAATGTTCTTATGTTCAGAGAGCAGCAGAGAACTTCAACACAATAACTCTCCGGCAACTCTGAATAACTGCAGCCAACTCTCGCTCGGAATCTGATTAGCGGCTGACCCTTTCTAAGCTGTAATTACCCACATCGTTATATAAGTTACAAAAAGAGAGAAGGCTTCTACACCATTGCCATATGGTAATCCCTCACAAAGAGGTATAGAGATGAACAAGGAGAACATATGTAAAATCTCTCAAGAATCACAAAAGTCATTTTGGGAACAGGACTAAAATTAATTTAGAAAGGTTCAAGTTATTTTCAAGGAAACAGCTTAAGGGTGAGATCATAGACAATTACATAACAGCCCTCAAAGTGTCCTTTTTTAAAAATCAAAGTGATTTTTTAGGCACAGCTGAAGAATATTTTCATAACAAAACATCTGATCTAGTCAACAAAATGTGTGTCAGACCAGGGCTTCTTCACGGGAAGACACTAAGAGTAGTGAAATCCATAGGGATAATCAACACGTGTGACAAGATTATGCATATTAGTATCTGAGAGAACAACTGGACAGAAATCAGCACCATGCAACCAGAGGAGAGTGCGCTTATGTGGTGACTGGTGGTAATAGGTGATGCTGCTCGGGACTGCTCCTGTTGATTAGTTTTGGCGAGCACTCCGTCCTGCTGTTTCTGGCAGGGGTGCTTGTATGATCTGGACCGAGTTCCTTCACTGGTCCCTTCCACGTGGCAGTCCAGTCCTGCTGCAAATAAGCCACTATACATCAGGTAAGTGTTCCTGTTTGCCTTTGTCTTTCCTCGTCTGTTTTTGTTGTATTGTAAAGTTTGTTGTCTTGTATTGCTGTACGTTCCACTTTTGATGTATTCTCTTTTGCTTTCTTCCCTTGCAGGTGATGTTGCCGGCCCGACAGAAGCTGCGGAACTTGAGGCGACAGCCGGAGGGAATGAGGAACAAAGTTGCAGCGGCACAGTAGCTGGTAAGTTGTTAACTAGGGGGCGCGCAGGGTTCAAATGCGGCACAGCCCTAGGACGGATGTTCTAACCTTGTCTTTCTTCTTCTTCACAGGGTCCGAGTTCGTGGATGTTGAGTGTGGTGCTGCGGCGTCGGGATCACTGGATGTCAGGAGATGAGTCTGCAAATGAAGCGATGAACCACCGGTTTACTGGAGGTGAGTATGCAGGAGAACGCCTTGTTTCCAAAGTTAAGTAAAGTGGTCCAAGCGGCGGTGAGCGTCAAGTTGCACGCGAGTGCGCAGTAATGAGAAGCACCGGCCTTAAGGATAGAGCAGCTTATATAGATGAGCTTCTGAGTCATGCCCACCAGGTTCAGCCTGCTTGCCACACCCTGCCACACCGGATGAGTCAGCCCATGAAGACCAGGCCTGGGGAGCCACACCCGATGAGTCAGCGCATGAGGATGTTCTCTGGAATAAAGGCTTTCAGCTCCTGGAAAGTTCCTGTAAAATAAAAGCACACCTGCACTGAAATAAAGTAAAAGCACTCCTGCACTGAAATGAAGTGTTGCTGCTCACATCTCTATATGAGAGCCAACATCCAAAAAGCCTGTTACGGAATCTTCCATGTGGATGTTTTTATGGCTATGCACAATTGTTCCAGTATCATTGACGTTAATAAACATGAAGATGTCCTACAGGCTAGGCTCCTATTCCACGGGTATCCTAAGAAATTGATTAAACACTTGAGGAAAATAGTGCAATATACTAACCAGAATGCCCTGCTCATTGTGAAACCAAGAAACACAGATAAAGAACAAATAGTGTCTGTTTCTACTTTTTGCCAACACAGTGAGACTATTAAAGGAATCATCTTGAAGAACTGGAGGATCCTAAATGCTACCGGCCTTAAGTTTCAAAAACCACTTTTTGCTTTTAAAAAAAGCAAGAGTTTGGGACAGAAACTTACACAAGCTAATAGATGACCTTTATGACTTAATTTGGTCAGAGATATCAACCTTAACTCAGTCAAAGGTCATTACCCGTGCACTACATGTACTGCGTGTAAATTCTCTAAAAAATGACAGAGTTCTCTAATGATGAAAGGTGCTTGGATTTGCGCACCTTTACTACTTGTAAAAGTAGGAATATAGTATATGCCATACAATGCCCGTGTCAATTGTTCTATGTGGGCAAGACCTCAAGAGTGGTCCATGTGCGCATTAACGAACATCGTTCCAAGATTAGGACGCGCACATTCACTGCTCCATTGTTATCTCATTTTGTTGAGAAGGGCCATGATATAGATACACTGACATGGTTTTGCATTGAAAAAATCTCTACCAGTAGGCTACTGCAAACCACTAATAAATTGGCCTACAAAGAACAAATGTGGATTTTTAATTTAAAGACACTCCACAAAGGCCTTAACACATTGGAATCGTGAGATTTTAATGCCTGCTAGGTAGTCCCAGTTTCCATCCTTTTGGACTCACTACATGCCTTACTGTTGCATGTGCCCTAGATTTGAATCCTTCCTTTTCATTTATGTAACAATTGAACCCCTACTTTTCACCGGGTAACACTGCTGATGTTTGCATTATTTGGCACAATTCTTCCAAATCTCAAATACAGGCAGCTGGCAGCTCAGTTTGTCAGTTGTAACGTGACCGGGCTCGCGTGACTGGTCCTGGAGCCTGTTTTTTCAGTTCGGCCCTTTTTCCTCCCCTTTAGCGTAGACCGCTTTCTACCTCTACAACTTTACGTGCTACGGCGGGTTGCTGTTAGCAAGACGCATAGCACGTCATGCTGTTGGGCTATTTTAGCCCCTTTAAGCTCTCACGTATGTAGAGCTCATCACCTGTAGAGGACAAGCCAGCGACTTGTGCATGGACTGCAATTTATGTAAGTTCCACTCGAACTGGGCAATCTTAATTTTCGTACCATTATGTGAAGCTAGTTAGCAGACACCTGCTTGTTATTTTGCATGTATGGTTGTCTGGACCCTTTGGTTTTGGGTCAGACAGCCGTGTTTAGTTAGTCCATTTCAGAATGACTTATATTTAAGTTGGCCCTTTGTCTCCCTTGATTATGCTTCGGGGAGTCAGGCATTTGGCAGGGCATTGTAGCGTGCATTTACGGTTTTAATATAACTACTGCCACTTTGCTAACTAGCAATCACATTTAGCATTTAGCAGACACAGCACTAGTGTTCTTAACATGGAAGTCGGCTAGTTAATTGCTAATCTAGTCGAGTGAACTTTACCTTCATTTGGATGCCGTCTGGCTCAATAAGTTAACATTGGCTGAACAGTATTGCTCTGCACCTACGAATTACGAATTAAGGGTATTTGATTAGCTTTGGTCTGGCTTCTATTTTTCAGTTCACCAGCCCAGTTAAAGGGCAGAGCGCATTGCAACAGACTAGTATTTAGGTGACCCTCCGCACAATTTATGGAGTATTTCGGTTAGAACTCTTGGCCCTATTTACCTAAAAAAAACATTCTTTTGATTAGGTTCTGCGAATTCTCTTGGGACCAGGTGGGCCAGCACCAGTAGTTATTCCATCACAGCCCCATCTTGGCTGCGACAGCTCACACACATCAGGTCAGGTTGTGTGTGCAACCTCAATTGCTGCAGGCCCTAGATGAACCCTCTCACCTCCTTCAAATATCATTATTATCTAACTCAGTTTCTTCACAGTGTCACCCGGCTAACATCATCTAGCACAGTTCCACTTGGGTTTCACTTACCGCTTGTTCTGGTTCTTAAATTCTGGGTTCTGGGGATGTCTTTTATTGGTGCTTCAGATGCCCATTGTGTATTTTCAATTTTACTTTGTAGTTCTCTTTAACTGTGCAGGTTGCATGTGATGTAGACATCGTTTTGGTATCAGAATTATGGATTGGGGCAGAGCACTGCCGCACACTTATGCAGTTATGCTCTTGTCTTCCAGTTGTGGTACATCTTTTCTCCTGATGAAGACGTCGTTTAAGTCTACATTCCAAGTCGAAACCGGTTGAGTTAATCTCAAAGGGATGTGATCTTCAAAAATCTTTTTCTCTTCGATCCCCCTTTGTGATAGATTGTTGTTTTAATCAGTTCTATTGCTGTCTTTATAAAAACACAAAAATAATCAGATTTGTTGTGGGGAGAATGTTTTTATCCCTCCTCCTATTGTTAATGAATTTTGGTATGTTTTTTAGTAGTTGTTGTATGGTTGGATGACACTAATTGTTGAGTATGGTATAAATGTTGTACTTTGAATGTTTAGCGTGGTTGATTTCTTTAGCCAGTTTTATGGACATCCTTGCTGTCCTGTCATGTTATATAATAATGAAGTGTGTAATAGCATGTGATTAAGTGACTTCTTTGAATTTTTTGTATCATGTCAAATAAACTTTGATACACCATTGTGGTAAATAACTTGGCCCTCTGGACAATCTTTTCAGGTTTATGCACATCTCTATATGAGCCTGTCGCCAAAGGCTGAGTCCAGCCAGGTCCCCTGTGTTTATAGGTCCCAAAGGGACGTAAGTGAGTCAAGTGACCCATCGACCCCATTACTAGATGATGTGGTTTTTGTGTTCTGGGGCCTGTGGCCATGACAGCACTCCCCCTCAAGGCCCCTCTCATGGGTGGTTCCCCCCTGGCCCTGGTTTAGTGTGGTTATTGCGGTGGAACTGCCTGATTAATCATGGAGCATGGACATGCTCACTGAGTTCCCAGGTCCGATTTTGGGGTCCATAATCTTTCCAGTCTATAAGGTAGCATAACTTGGACCGTACCATCTTAGAGTCTAGGATCATTTTAACTCAGTATTCTCGTTCTCCTTCAACTATTTTGGGATCCGGTGGAGTATCGATCCACATATCTGGTCTCAATGGTTTTAGGAGGGAGACATGAAACACTGGGGGGATCCATATTATCCATGGGCCGGTAATTCTAATTTCATGGCCGCAGGGTTGATACAGTCTTGATAGTGTAGGGACCCAGATATCTGGGACAGAACGCCTATGGCCCTTTCAGGGGGAAGTTTTTGAATGCTAACCAAACCTTGTCTCTGACTTGGTTGTTGGGAGCTTCCCTTCAGTGTCGGTCTGCAAATTGCTTCTTTTTCACTTTGGCTCTGGCAAGATGCTCTGCTGCTTCCTTAAAAACCTGGGTGATGGTTTTGTGTAAGGTTGTTACAGCGGGCATTTCTAATGATTCGAATGGGTCAAAAACGGATCTCTGTGGATGTCGACAGTACACTATGTAGAATGGGCTTTGTCCCGTACTGGTGTGAATGGAGTTATTATATGCGTATTCTGCTAACCAAAGTATGTCCTTCCAGGTATCTTCGGTTTGTTGCAGCATACACCTTATGTATTGCTCGAGGGTCTGGTTAGTCTGTTTGGTCTGGCGGTCGGTTTGGGGGTGATGGCTTGTAGATAACCGGAGGTCGATTTTGGCAAATTTACAACACCTTTTCCAGAATGCAGAGACAAACGGAGTCCCTCGATCTGATATCAATATTGGTGGGAACCGGTGTAGCCGGACAATCTGTTCCAAAAACACAGTAGCCAGAGTAGAAGCAGTTGGGAGACCTTTCAGGGGAATAAAATGGGCCTTTTTGGAAAACAGATTTACGACGACTAAGATGGTATTGTATCTGTTACAGAAGGGAAGGTCTGTAATAAAATCCATTGATAGTGTATGCCAAAGTGCTGGGGGTACGTCTAAAGGACATAGCAGACCTGCGGGACTTTGTTTGTGGGACTTGTGTTGTACAGAGGTGCCACAAGTTGCGATGAATTGGACAATGTCCTTTCGCCAAGTTGGTCACCAGTAATGTTTCTTTATTTTAGCTTGGGTTTTGGCTATTCCCAGATGCCCTTCTACTAATTAATCATGATAGTTTGTGATTATTTTATTCTAATTTCTTATCCGGAATATACAATCGTCCTTGGTAGTATGGTAGGTTGTCCACAATCGTATACCAATCTCCCTTCCCTAGTCATTTCTGTTGCCCTGGTGGACTCATCAAGTGTTGCAGGTCAGATTTTAAGCTATCTAGAGTGGTGGTTGCAGAAATCATGCTTTGGATTCGTCCTTCAGGGATGATGGCCACGGGTCTGGTGTAGTGAATGCCTCTTCTCCCTCACTCATGCGAGACAGATCGCCCGCTTTTCCATTGCGTACTCTGGGTCTATAGGTGATAATGAAGTGATATTCCGCAAAGAAGAGAGCCCAGCGGAGTTGGCGTGATGATTGCACTTTAGCAGTCTTCAGATATTGTAGATTGCAATGATCCATGACTACGGTGACTGTATGTCTAGCTCTTAGAAGATAATGTCTCCAGGCTTTGAACGCTGCCTTAATTGCTAGCAATTCTTTATCAGTGATTGCATAAATCAATTCAGGGGCTGAAAACGTGCAAGACCAGAATGCCACGGGATGCAACTGACCTGTTTCGGGGTCTCGTTGTGACAGGACTGCTCCCATTGCTATGTTGGAAGCATCAGTTTCGACCACGTATGGTAATTCTGGTCGAGGATGCTGTAGAATTGGTGCTGTGGTAAATGCTTGTTTTAGCTCCTGGAAGGCTTTCTCTGCCTCTGTGGACCAATTAAATTGTTTATTTTTCTGTAGTAAAGAGGTGATTGGGTGAACGATCTGGGAGAACCCAGAAATGAACTGGCGATAAAAGTTGGCGAACCTGAGTACACTCTGCACTCCCTTTATGGATGTCGGTGAGGGCCAGTTAAGGATAGCGTCTACTTTGCATGTGTCCATGCGTGCGCTACGATGTGTGAGAATAAAGCCGAGGAATTCTACCTCTGTCACATGAAAGAAGCATTTCTCCAATTTGGCATATATCTGGTGTTGCCGCAGTTTCTCCAAAACTGCCCGGACATGGTTGATGTGGTGCTCCTTGGCGGTCGAATAGATAAGAATGTCACCAATGTAGACAAGAGCGCAGACGTCCAACAGTTTGCGGAGCACGTCATTCATGAAAAATCGGAACGCTGTCGGGGCATTACATAGTCCAAAGGGCATACCCTGATATTCATAAAGGCCGTATTTTGTGCGAAAGGCTGTCTTCCACTGGCCTGCTTTTTTTGACTCTTACTAGATGGTAGGCCCCTCATAAGTCTAGTTTTGTATATATCTGAGCATTTTTGACTTGATCCAAGAGCTTGGGGATAAGCGGTAACGGGTACCAGTTTTTTACCGTGCTCTCGTTAAGTGCTATGTAGTCAATGCAAGTTCTCAGGTCTCCCTCCTTTTTAGGCACAAAAACGAGGGGTGAGGATGCAGGGGACTTGGATGGACGAATTAAGCCATTTGCCAGATACTGATCGAGGTAGGTTTTTAGATGCTGGTTTTCCTGTTCTGTTAGGGTGTAAATCCGGCTGCAGGGAACTTGTGCTCCAGGTACCAGATCAATTTGGGAATCATACGGTCTGTGCGTAGATATGGTGTTCGCTTGCTCTTTTTGAAAGGCATCTTGGTTATCCAGGTATTCAGATGGTAGTGAACTGGTGAGGCCTAGTATGGCTTCTTTCTTCGACGAAACAAGGTTGGTAAGACCTTTTAATGAGAATCCCTTGCTATAACAGGTGTCGGCACAGTCTTGGGGAAACATCAGAACTCGTTTACGCCAGTCAAACCTGGGATTGTGGATCTCCAGCAAGGGCATTCCCAATATCATCTGGAACTGAGAAACGCTGATGAGATCGAAGGTGATGTCCTCTTGGTGACCGTCCCGACACAGAAGCGTGACCTTCTTGGTGTAATGTGTCACTGGGCCAGATGATAGCTGAGATCCATCAAATGCTGTGACATTTTCCGAAACCTGCTTCTGTCGGAGAGAAAAGCTGTGTAGCCAGATCTTAGTCCATGTAATTTCCCACAGTCCCACTCTCAATGTATGCTTCCAAGGCATATATCTTTGACGGTTGCTTGTGGTTTACCAGGTGCAGATGGATGACTAGATGTGAGGTCTGTATAGGTTCCTTTTCATCGCTCGAGAAGTGGACCCTACGCCTGCCAGGTGATGGAGTTTTACGAGTCCTGTTCTTCTTCTTCACCACTTGTCAGTTGCTCCAACTGCTTTACTGGGTGGTTTCACCGGGCATTCTCGGAGATAGTGACCTGCCTTACCACAGTACAAACCAAGCTGCTGTTGTCTCCTTTTCAGGGTATACTGAAAAATGTGTCCAGAGGTTTTTTTATTTTATAAAGGTATCAAATTGTATTTACTAAGATACATTATTTTTTCAATGAATTAATCATCTATTAATTTACACATTAAATTACATAAATGTTGCAGGAGAGCATGGTACACCAGATTCTAAAACAACCTAACACAACCAACATTCTTCAACAATCAAACCATCATTTGTGTCTCAAATCAATCTACCTCATTCATTCACAATAAAAATTTGGACCAAACAATTGGTGCAATATATATGTGTAGTAGCACTTCATTAATTAGCCCCACATAATCTTTGACATTTCATTTCATCCACATTCAATATGTATTAGCACAATAATTGTCCAAAATGTGCTCTATTCCGCGGAGTGGGTGCATTCAACAAAAAATGACGGGTCCGATCCCCGGATGTTCTTCTACCGGTTTCGACGTTTGAGGATAATTAAAACAACGTCTTCATCAGGAAAACCAATTATTGCAATATAACAACTGAAAAAAACAAAACAAAAATACAACAATTATATGCAATGATGCAGTTGCCTAAACTAGCTGGCTCAAACTGACAACATACAATTCTTCAATTGCACTTTTAAAATTTTAACTAGTCACCAAGAAGTGATCAGTCCCAAGGTGTCTCTTATTGTTCCAGAGTATAAAAAAGGGGGGTATGTGAGGCCCTGGTACCAAGAAAGGCACTGGGCCTCATTACAACTCAGGCGTTAAGGGTTAACACCGTCGTTAACCCTTAACGCCTGATTCCAATTTTAACGGCTGCTTTTAGCAGCAGTTAAAACCCATGGCGCTAACCCGCCTTGGTGCTAATTACCGCACCGTAAATTACGGTGCCGTAATTAGCGCCTTCCTCACTCCCATTATGCCCCATGGGGCAAAAATGGGAATGAGGAAGGGTAAATGGGAAATGGGTATTTACCGCCCACTCACCTTGGAATGGGGCGGTAAATCCACCATCCACCATGGTGTAAACATAGTTTACACCATGGTGGTAAAGTTGGCATACTTACCGCCTGGGTCGTAATGACCCCCACTGTGTCTAAAGTGAAATTACACCAACACCATGGAGAACCAGAACACCGAGACACAATGGCCGACACAGCCATGCTAACCTGATTTCCAGTGTCAAATGCTCTCAATGGTTGGAGCCCCAAATATGACTCAAAACGAGTTCAGAAGGAATCCAGATCTAAAAAATGTATGTAAACCATGATAAGTCAAAGAGTATTTAATTGAACTGCATGTCAGTTGTATATGGCCTAGAGCACCATGGTTGGACCAACCGCTCACCCCGGGCCAGGTGTCAGAGTTATTCCAGTGCTAAGCCTACAAGTGCCACGTGTGACATCGAAGCAGATAAAAATTCAACTTGCACAGATCAAAATTCCATTGTTATCTGTGCAAAAGAGGGAGGGGGGAGAATAAATGTTTTTAAATTAATTATAGAGCCTGATGTTTAGCAGTCAGTCATAATAGCTGTATTTAAACTGTTGTGTTAAAATAGAAACACATACAGTTTGTAAAAACGAACAGGCTTTCCGTTTTGCGGCTGTTAAATTTTAAATTAAACGGAGGCTAGAAGAAATAACATTTGTACCGCATAGGCGTGGAAATTTAATTCAATTACTTACCACTACCGAACGCTGGACAGAGCCTAGCATACTACAAAAGGATACTTCCGATTTGAATATAAGATTAGCATGGTGAGTTATGTCGGCGGTACGCAGGCAAAAGCGAGAATCTCTCCGAAGCGGCTCTAGATCTCACGCAAATGTACTGATTGCGTGCAGGCGTGGGGGCGTGGTGTTGAACGGATCTCCTTGACATGACCATGTGATTACTACAGAAGACGATCACGTGGGTAAGGTCCTGTAGTAATTAAAGGCACCCGTCTTAATTTGAGAAAACAAAAGGGAGGTGCACTGTGTGCTTCAGGAACCGTGAGCCTGAAGGATCTGCCAGGAACTTCTGCCTCAGCTACAGCATTCTTCTTCTACTAAGGTACTGTTCAAATCCGGTCGTTCATTCCGTCCGACCGTGGTGAAAGTGTTTTAAATCTTTTGCTAACCCGAGGGCTTGTCCTTCTCTACTCTTTCAAATAACTTTTCTTCTGACCAACTTTGTTTTGAACTCTTGACAAAGACTTAATCGCAAGCTACTCTTAACTGTGTGACCTTCTGCAAAGACTCTGAACCATTACCATTGGCCCAGGCCTATTGATTTGAATCCTAGTTGTAGTAAGCCTTTTCTAGATTGCCCTCGCTATTACTCGTTGCTGCTGCTTGATTTTGTGTAACCTTGTCTTTCCCTCCCTTTTTAAATTGCTGGAGTGCCATTTTGCTCACACTTCATTTTGAGCTTAACTTGTCCAGAATTGATTGGGTGGTGTGTATTGTATTAAGATTTTGATTTTCTGCTGCTTTATATTAGTGAACTGTTGTATAATTGATGGTGTAAATAAATGTATATTCTTTTACTCAGAAACCTTGAATCAGTGTTTACTTGAACCATAGTCATTGCTGTCCTTTGTGTATTTCCGATACTGATCACTTTACACTTGAGATAAGTCTGGCTGCTCAGCCATTGCTACCACTTTACTGTGTAGTACAGGCTTGTACCAAAGGTAAATTTGTACTTGCACTTTTAGTCTTTATTGTGTGTGGTGTTCCCAAAGGGTACTGCATATGATTCTGCCTAACATACTCTCGTATTTAGGAGGTAGTGCAGCGGACTGGTCAATAACCTTGGTAAACCAGAATGATCCTTTGCTTCGAGACTTCGGAGGTTTCCAGCGTGAAATGGAGAAACTATTTGCATACTCAAGGGCTGGCTCTGGACAATTAACTGTTATCACTATGGCAGGGTAATCAAGACGTACTAACATATGTTGCTTCCTTCAATCGTCTGATGGCAAAAACAAACTGGCCAGAGGTGAAAAGAACTACGCTCTTTTACTGGGGCTTGCGAGGGGAACTTAAGGACGTATTAGCCCAAGTAGTAAATCCCCCAGAAAGATGTACTAATACATCGACCTGACAGTGCAGCTCGATCACAGATTGCAGGATCGGAAGATGGATCGGGCCAAGGCTGAGGGACGGTCAGTCTAAGTGCCACCCTGTGAGAATCAAACCAAATCACATGGTCAGTCTGAGCCAATGCAAATCAGATGCTTGCGGAGCCCACTCACCAAGGCAGAAATGGAGAAAAGGAGACAACATATGCGTACTGAAAGGCGCAGGAACACCCCACACCCTGGACCAGGGTGTTAGGGAACAGGGTATACTGACAAATTTGTCCAGAGGTTTTTTTTATCTTATAAAGGTATCAAATTTTATTTACTAAGATACATTATTTTTTCAATGAATTAATCATCTATTAATGTACACATTAAATTACATAAATGTTGCAGGAGAGCATGGTACACCAGATTCTAAAACAACCTAACACAACCAACATTCTTCAACAATCAAACCATCATTTGTGTCTCAAATCAATCAACCTCATTCATTCACAATAAAAATTTGGACCAAACAATTGGTGCAATATATATGTGTAGTAGCACTTCATTAATTAGCCCCACATAATCTTTGACATTTCATTTCATCCACATTCAATATGTATTAGCACAATAATTGTCCAAAATGTGCTCTATTCCGCGGAGTGGGTGCATTCAACAAAAAATGACGGGTCCGATCCCCGGATGTTCTTCTACCGGTTTCGACGTTTGAGGATAATTAAAACAACGTCTTCATCAGGAAAACCAATTATTGCAATATAACAACTGAAAAAAACAAAACAAAAATACAACAATTATATGCAATGATGCAGTTGCCTAAACTAGCTGGCTCAAACTGACAACATACAATTCTTCAATTGCACTTTTAAAATTTTAACTAGTCACCAAGAAGTGATCAGTCCCAAGGTGTCTCTTATTGTTCCAGAGTATAAAAAAGGGGGGTATGTGAGGCCCTGGTACCAAGAAAGGCACTGGGCCTCATTACAACTCAGGCGTTAAGGGTTAACACCGTCGTTAACCCTTAACGCCTGATTCCAATTTTAACGGCTGCTTTTAGCAGCAGTTAAAACCCATGGCGCTAACCCGCCTTGGTGCTAATTACCGCACCGTAAATTACGGTGCCGTAATTAGCGCCTTCCTCACTCCCATTATGCCCCATGGGGCAAAAATGGGAATGAGGAAGGGTAAATGGGAAATGGGTATTTACCGCCCACTCACCTTGGAATGGGGCGGTAAATCCACCATCCACCATGGTGTAAACATAGTTTACACCATGGTGGTAAAGTTGGCATACTTACCGCCTGGGTCGTAATGACCCCCACTGTGTCTAAAGTGAAATTACACCAACACCATGGAGAACCAGAACACCGAGACACAATGGCCGACACAGCCATGCTAACCTGATTTCCAGTGTCAAATGCTCTCAATGGTTGGAGCCCCAAATATGACTCAAAACGAGTTCAGAAGGAATCCAGATCTAAAAAATGTATGTAAACCATGATAAGTCAAAGAGTATTTAATTGAACTGCATGTCAGTTGTATATGGCCTAGAGCACCATGGTTGGACCAACCGCTCACCCCGGGCCAGGTGTCAGAGTTATTCCAGTGCTAAGCCTACAAGTGCCACGTGTGACATCGAAGCAGATAAAAATTCAACTTGCACAGATCAAAATTCCATTGTTATCTGTGCAAAAGAGGGAGGGGGGAGAATAAATGTTTTTAAATTAATTATAGAGCCTGATGTTTAGCAGTCAGTCATAATAGCTGTATTTAAACTGTTGTGTTAAAATAGAAACACATACAGTTTGTAAAAACGAACAGGCTTTCCGTTTTGCGGCTGTTAAATTTTAAATTAAACGGAGGCTAGAAGAAATAACATTTGTACCGCATAGGCGTGGAAATTTAATTCAATTACTTACCACTACCGAACGCTGGACAGAGCCTAGCATACTACAAAAGGATACTTCCGATTTGAATATAAGATTAGCATGGTGAGTTATGTCGGCGGTACGCAGGCAAAAGCGAGAATCTCTCCGAAGCGGCTCTAGATCTCACGCAAATGTACTGATTGCGTGCAGGCGTGGGGGCGTGGTGTTGAACGGATCTCCTTGACATGACCATGTGATTACTACAGAAGACGATCACGTGGGTAAGGTCCTGTAGTAATTAAAGGCACCCGTCTTAATTTGAGAAAACAAAAGGGAGGTGCACTGTGTGCTTCAGGAACCGTGAGCCTGAAGGATCTGCCAGGAACTTCTGCCTCAGCTACAGCATTCTTCTTCTACTAAGGTACTGTTCAAATCCGGTCGTTCATTCCGTCCGACCGTGGTGAAAGTGTTTTAAATCTTTTGCTAACCCGAGGGCTTGTCCTTCTCTACTCTTTCAAATAACTTTTCTTCTGACCAACTTTGTTTTGAACTCTTGACAAAGACTTAATCGCAAGCTACTCTTAACTGTGTGACCTTCTGCAAAGACTCTGAACCATTACCATTGGCCCAGGCCTATTGATTTGAATCCTAGTTGTAGTAAGCCTTTTCTAGATTGCCCTCGCTATTACTCGTTGCTGCTGCTTGATTTTGTGTAACCTTGTCTTTCCCTCCCTTTTTAAATTGCTGGAGTGCCATTTTGCTCACACTTCATTTTGAGCTTAACTTGTCCAGAATTGATTGGGTGGTGTGTATTGTATTAAGATTTTGATTTTCTGCTGCTTTATATTAGTGAACTGTTGTATAATTGATGGTGTAAATAAATGTATATTCTTTTACTCAGAAACCTTGAATCAGTGTTTACTTGAACCATAGTCATTGCTGTCCTTTGTGTATTTCCGATACTGATCACTTTACACTTGAGATAAGTCTGGCTGCTCAGCCATTGCTACCACTTTACTGTGTAGTACAGGCTTGTACCAAAGGTAAATTTGTACTTGCACTTTTAGTCTTTATTGTGTGTGGTGTTCCCAAAGGGTACTGCATATGATTCTGCCTAACATACTCTCGTATTTAGGAGGTAGTGCAGCGGACTGGTCAATAACCTTGGTAAACCAGAATGATCCTTTGCTTCGAGACTTCGGAGGTTTCCAGCGTGAAATGGAGAAACTATTTGCATACTCAAGGGCTGGCTCTGGACAATTAACTGTTATCACTATGGCAGGGTAATCAAGACGTACTAACATATGTTGCTTCCTTCAATCGTCTGATGGCACAAACAAACTGGCCAGAGGTGAAAAGAACTACGCTCTTTTACTGGGGCTTGCGAGGGGAACTTAAGGACGTATTAGCCCAAGTAGTAAATCCCCCAGAAAGATGTACTAATACATCGACCTGACAGTGCAGCTCGATCACAGATTGCAGGATCGGAAGATGGATCGGGCCAAGGCTGAGGGACGGTCAGTCTAAGTGCCACCCTGTGAGAATCAAACCAAATCACATGGTCAGTCTGAGCCAATGCAAATCAGATGCTTGCGGAGCCCACTCACCAAGGCAGAAATGGAGAAAAGGAGACAACATATGCGTACTGAAAGGCGCAGGAACACCCCACACCCTGGACCAGGGTGTTAGGGAACAGGGTATACTGACAAATTTGTCCAGAGGTTTTTTTTATCTTATAAAGGTATCAAATTTTATTTACTAAGATACATTATTTTTTCAATGAATTAATCATCTATTAATGTACACATTAAATTACATAAATGTTGCAGGAGAGCATGGTACACCAGATTCTAAAACAACCTAACACAACCAACATTCTTCAACAATCAAACCATCATTTGTGTCTCAAATCAATCAACCTCATTCATTCACAATAAAAATTTGGACCAAACAATTGGTGCAATATATATGTGTAGTAGCACTTCATTAATTAGCCCCACATAATCTTTGACATTTCATTTCATCCACATTCAATATGTATTAGCACAATAATTGTCCAAAATGTGCTCTATTCCGCGGCGTGGGTGCATTCAACAAAAAATGACGGGTCCGATCCCCGGATGTTCTTCTACCGGTTTCGACGTTTGAGGATAATTAAAACAACGTCTTCATCAGGAAAACCAATTATTGCAATATAACAACTGAAAAAAACAAAACAAAAATACAACAATTATATGCAATGATGCAGTTGCCTAAACTAGCTGGCTCAAACTGACAACATACAATTCTTCAATTGCACTTTTAAAATTTTAACTAGTCACCAAGAAGTGATCAGTCCCAAGGTGTCTCTTATTGTTCCAGAGTATAAAAAAGGGGGGTATGTGAGGCCCTGGTACCAAGAAAGGCACTGGGCCTCATTACAACTCAGGCGTTAAGGGTTAACACCGTCGTTAACCCTTAACGCCTGATTCCAATTTTAACGGCTGCTTTTAGCAGCAGTTAAAACCCATGGCGCTAACCCGCCTTGGTGCTAATTACCGCACCGTAAATTACGGTGCCGTAATTAGCGCCTTCCTCACTCCCATTATGCCCCATGGGGCAAAAATGGGAATGAGGAAGGGTAAATGGGAAATGGGTATTTACCGCCCACTCACCTTGGAATGGGGCGGTAAATCCACCATCCACCATGGTGTAAACATAGTTTACACCATGGTGGTAAAGTTGGCATACTTACCGCCTGGGTCGTAATGACCCCCACTGTGTCTAAAGTGAAATTACACCAACACCATGGAGAACCAGAACACCGAGACACAATGGCCGACACAGCCATGCTAACCTGATTTCCAGTGTCAAATGCTCTCAATGGTTGGAGCCCCAAATATGACTCAAAACGAGTTCAGAAGGAATCCAGATCTAAAAAATGTATGTAAACCATGATAAGTCAAAGAGTATTTAATTGAACTGCATGTCAGTTGTATATGGCCTAGAGCACCATGGTTGGACCAACCGCTCACCCCGGGCCAGGTGTCAGAGTTATTCCAGTGCTAAGCCTACAAGTGCCACGTGTGACATCGAAGCAGATAAAAATTCAACTTGCACAGATCAAAATTCCATTGTTATCTGTGCAAAAGAGGGAGGGGGGAGAATAAATGTTTTTAAATTAATTATAGAGCCTGATGTTTAGCAGTCAGTCATAATAGCTGTATTTAAACTGTTGTGTTAAAATAGAAACACATACAGTTTGTAAAAACGAACAGGCTTTCCGTTTTGCGGCTGTTAAATTTTAAATTAAACGGAGGCTAGAAGAAATAACATTTGTACCGCATAGGCGTGGAAATTTAATTCAATTACTTACCACTACCGAACGCTGGACAGAGCCTAGCATACTACAAAAGGATACTTCCGATTTGAATATAAGATTAGCATGGTGAGTTATGTCGGCGGTACGCAGGCAAAAGCGAGAATCTCTCCGAAGCGGCTCTAGATCTCACGCAAATGTACTGATTGCGTGCAGGCGTGGGGGCGTGGTGTTGAACGGATCTCCTTGACATGACCATGTGATTACTACAGAAGACGATCACGTGGGTAAGGTCCTGTAGTAATTAAAGGCACCCGTCTTAATTTGAGAAAACAAAAGGGAGGTGCACTGTGTGCTTCAGGAACCGTGAGCCTGAAGGATCTGCCAGGAACTTCTGCCTCAGCTACAGCATTCTTCTTCTACTAAGGTACTGTTCAAATCCGGTCGTTCATTCCGTCCGACCGTGGTGAAAGTGTTTTAAATCTTTTGCTAACCCGAGGGCTTGTCCTTCTCTACTCTTTCAAATAACTTTTCTTCTGACCAACTTTGTTTT
The DNA here is from genome assembly GCF_040938575.1 of Ambystoma mexicanum. NCBI lineage: Eukaryota > Metazoa > Chordata > Amphibia > Caudata > Ambystomatidae > Ambystoma > Ambystoma mexicanum. The sequence continues at coordinate 380,629,799 of NC_090923.1, read as the reverse complement.
GAACTCTTGACAAAGACTTAATCGCAAGCTACTCTTAACTGTGTGACCTTCTGCAAAGACTCTGAACCATTACCATTGGCCCAGGCCTATTGATTTGAATCCTAGTTGTAGTAAGCCTTTTCTAGATTGCCCTCGCTATTACTCGTTGCTGCTGCTTGATTTTGTGTAACCTTGTCTTTCCCTCCCTTTTTAAATTGCTGGAGTGCCATTTTGCTCACACTTCATTTTGAGCTTAACTTGTCCAGAATTGATTGGGTGGTGTGTATTGTATTAAGATTTTGATTTTCTGCTGCTTTATATTAGTGAACTGTTGTATAATTGATGGTGTAAATAAATGTATATTCTTTTACTCAGAAACCTTGAATCAGTGTTTACTTGAACCATAGTCATTGCTGTCCTTTGTGTATTTCCGATACTGATCACTTTACACTTGAGATAAGTCTGGCTGCTCAGCCATTGCTACCACTTTACTGTGTAGTACAGGCTTGTACCAAAGGTAAATTTGTACTTGCACTTTTAGTCTTTATTGTGTGTGGTGTTCCCAAAGGGTACTGCATATGATTCTGCCTAACATACTCTCGTATTTAGGAGGTAGTGCAGCGGACTGGTCAATAACCTTGGTAAACCAGAATGATCCTTTGCTTCGAGACTTCGGAGGTTTCCAGCGTGAAATGGAGAAACTATTTGCATACTCAAGGGCTGGCTCTGGACAATTAACTGTTATCACTATGGCAGGGTAATCAAGACGTACTAACATATGTTGCTTCCTTCAATCGTCTGATGGCACAAACAAACTGGCCAGAGGTGAAAAGAACTACGCTCTTTTACTGGGGCTTGCGAGGGGAACTTAAGGACGTATTAGCCCAAGTAGTAAATCCCCCAGAAAGATGTACTAATACATCGACCTGACAGTGCAGCTCGATCACAGATTGCAGGATCGGAAGATGGATCGGGCCAAGGCTGAGGGACGGTCAGTCTAAGTGCCACCCTGTGAGAATCAAACCAAATCACATGGTCAGTCTGAGCCAATGCAAATCAGATGCTTGCGGAGCCCACTCACCAAGGCAGAAATGGAGAAAAGGAGACAACATATGCGTACTGAAAGGCGCAGGAACACCCCACACCCTGGACCAGGGTGTTAGGGAACAGGGTATACTGACAAATTTGTCCAGAGGTTTTTTTTATCTTATAAAGGTATCAAATTTTATTTACTAAGATACATTATTTTTTCAATGAATTAATCATCTATTAATGTACACATTAAATTACATAAATGTTGCAGGAGAGCATGGTACACCAGATTCTAAAACAACCTAACACAACCAACATTCTTCAACAATCAAACCATCATTTGTGTCTCAAATCAATCAACCTCATTCATTCACAATAAAAATTTGGACCAAACAATTGGTGCAATATATATGTGTAGTAGCACTTCATTAATTAGCCCCACATAATCTTTGACATTTCATTTCATCCACATTCAATATGTATTAGCACAATAATTGTCCAAAATGTGCTCTATTCCGCGGAGTGGGTGCATTCAACAAAAAATGACGGGTCCCATCCCCGGATGTTCTTCTACCGGTTTTGACGTTTGAGGATAGTTAAAACAACGTCTTCATCAGGAAAACCAATTATTGCAATATAACAACTGAAAAAAATAAAACAAAAATACAACAATTATATTCAATGATGCACTTGACTAAACTAGCTGGCTCAAACTGACAACATACAATTCTTCAATTGCACTTTTAAAATTTTAACTAGAGTCACCAAGAAGTGATCAGTCCCAAGGTGTCTCTTATTGTTCCAGAGTATAAAAAAGGGGGGTATGTGAGGCCCTGGCACCAAGAAAGACACTGGGCCTCATTCCGAGTACGGCGCTAACCAATGGCGCTATTAACGCCTTGGTTGACGCCGTACCCGGACCGGCAGCGCCTTGGTGGTTGGCGGAATTACCGCCCCATTCCAAGGTTGGCGGGGCGGTAATTCCCCAATCCCCATTTACCCTTCCCCATTCCCATTCTTGCCCCATAGGGCATAATGGGAGTGGGGAAGGCGTCAATTACGCCACCGTAAATTACGGTGGCGTAATTAACATCAAGGTCCCTTAGCGCCATGGTATTTAACGCCTGCTAAAAGCAGGTGTTAAAAGCACCATGGCGCTAAGGGAACTCGGAGTATGGCGGTAAGGGATTACCGCCACCGCTCTCGTTAGCGGTGGCCGCTATCCCTTACCGCCATACTCGGAATGAGGCCCACTGTGTCTAAAGTGAAATTACACCAACACAATGGAGAACCAGAACACTGAGACACAATGGCCGACACACCCATGCTAACCTGATTTCCAGTGTCAAAGCGGTGGACCAAATCTTAGTTTGGCCGAATTTCAGGCCATAGATACCTTGTCAAAGGATCCTTCTATAGTCATCAAAGCGGCCGACAAAGGCGGGGGTATTGTTGTTTGGGATGCCAATGTATATGATCAAGAAGTACAAAGACTGTTGGACATTCCTGGCCACTATTTCAAAATTAATAGCGACCCTACATCGTCAATAAAGGCAAAAATACTGGCACTTAGTGAAAAAGCCCAGTGGGATGACTACGTTTCGAAAAAAGAGTTTGAATTTATTAACTATTCAGAAGAACGCATCCCTTTGTTTTACATAATCCCTACCTAATCCAGCATTACCTTCCAAGATTAGTAAAATATCATCTATGTATCTTCGGTATAGCTTAATCTGTTTGAAAAATGGATTGCTGTCGTGTAACACTTTATTTTCTTCAAATAAGGCCATAAAAATAATTGCCAAATTTGGGGCAAATGTACAGCCCATTGCAGTGCCCTTCCTTTGCAGAAAAAAAGTTTCTTTAAATTTAAAGAAGCTATTTGCTAGCACTAAGTCCGCAGCTTGACACAAAAATTGAGTTGGCACATTGTGTGGTAGAGGGCGTCTGTCCAACATAGTACGCAAACTATTAACCGCTTTATCCTGACGGATATTGGTATTAAGTGCTTCTACGTCAAGAGTGACAAGAATTTGTTTATTGGGATCAAAAGCCATGCCTTCCAGCAAATTAATGACCTCTCTAGAATCCAATAAGAATGTTGGTGTTGTCATAGCCAAAGGCTTAATGAAAAAATCAATATATCTAGACAAGAGCTCTAAAATAGAGCCACACCCTGATACAATAGGGCGTCCAGGTGGCTGGCTGGTATTTTTGTGAATTTTAGGGATTATGTAAAACAAAGGGATGCGTTCTTCTGAATAGTTAATAAATTCAAACTCTTTTTTCGAAACGTAGTCATCCCACTGGGCTTTTTCACTAAGTGCCAGTATTTTTGCCTTTATTGACGATGTAGGGTCGCTATTAATTTTCAAATAGTGGCCAGGAATGTCCAACAGTCTTTGTACTTCTTGATCATATACATTGGCATCCCAAACAACAATACCCCCGCCTTTGTCGGCCGCTTTGATGACTATAGAAGGATCCTTTGACAAGGTATCTATGGCCTGAAATTCGGCCAAACTAAGATTTGGTCCACCGCTTTGACACTGGAAATCAGGTTAGCATGGGTGTGTCGGCCATTGTGTCTCAGTGTTCTGGTTCTCCATTGTGTTGGTGTAATTTCACTTTAGACACAGTGTCTTTCTTGGTGCCAGGGCCTCACATACCCCCCTTTTTTATACTCTGGAACAATAAGAGACACCTTGGGACTGATCACTTCTTGGTGACTCTAGTTAAAATTTTAAAAGTGCAATTGAAGAATTGTATGTTGTCAGTTTGAGCCAGCTAGTTTAGTCAAGTGCATCATTGAATATAATTGTTGTATTTTTGTTTTATTTTTTTCAGTTGTTATATTGCAATAATTGGTTTTCCTGATGAAGACGTTGTTTTAACTATCCTCAAACGTCAAAACCGGTAGAAGAACATCCGGGGATGGGACCCGTCATTTTTTGTTGAATGCACCCACTCCGCGGAATAGAGCACATTTTGGACAATTATTGTGCTAATACATATTGAATGTGGATGAAATGAAATGTCAAAGATTATGTGGGGCTAATTAATGAAGTGCTACTACACATATATATTGCACCAATTGTTTGGTCCAAATTTTTATTGTGAATGAATGAGGTTGATTGATTTGAGACACAAATGATGGTTTGATTGTTGAAGAATGTTGGTTGTGTTAGGTTGTTTTAGAATCTGGTGTACCATGCTCTCCTGCAACATTTATGTAATTTAATGTGTACATTAATAGATGATTAATTCATTGAAAAAATAATGTATCTTAGTAAATAAAATTTGATACCTTTATAAGATAAAAAAAACCTCTGGACAAATTTGTCAGTATACCCTGTTCCCTAACACCCTGGTCCAGGGTGTGGGGTGTTCCTGCGCCTTTCAGTACGCATATGTTGTCTCCTTTTCTCCATTTCTGCCTTGGTGAGTGGGCTCCGCAAGCATCTGATTTGCATTGGCTCAGACTGACCATGTGATTTGGTTTGATTCTCACAGGGTGGCACTTAGACTGACCGTCCCTCAGCCTTGGCCCGATCCATCTTCCGATCCTGCAATCTGTGATCGAGCTGCACTGTCAGGTCGATGTATTAGTACATCTTTCTGGGGGATTTACTACTTGGGCTAATACGTCCTTAAGTTCCCCTCGCAAGCCCCAGTAAAAGAGCGTAGTTCTTTTCACCTCTGGCCAGTTTGTTTGTGCCATCAGACGATTGAAGGAAGCAACATATGTTAGTACATCTTGATTACCCTGCCATAGTGATAACAGTTAATTGTCCAGAGCCAGCCCTTGAGTATGCAAATAGTTTCTCCATTTCACGCTGGAAACCTCCGAAGTCTCGAAGCAAAGGATCATTCTGGTTTACAAAGGTTATTGACCAGTCCGCTGCACTACCTCCTAAATACGAGAGTATGTTAGGCAGAATCATATGCAGTACCCTTTGGGAACACCACACACAATAAACACTAAAAGTGCAAGTACAAATTTACCTTTGGTACAAGCCTGTACTACACAGTAAAGTGGTAGCAATGGCTGAGCAGCCAGACTTATCTCAAGTGTAAAGTGATCAGTATCGGAAATACACAAAGGACAGCAATGACTATGGTTCAAGTAAACACTGATTCAAGGTTTCTGAGTAAAAGAATATACATTTATTTACACCATCAATTATACAACAGTTCACTAATATAAAGCAGCAGAAAATCAAAATCTTAATACAATACACACCACCCAATCAATTCTGGACAAGTTAAGCTCAAAATGAAGTGTGAGCAAAATGGCACTCCAGCAATTTAAAAAGGGAGGGAAAGACAAGGTTACACAAAATCAAGCAGCAGCAACGAGTAATAGCGAGGGCAATCTAGAAAAGGCTTACTACAACTAGGATTCAAATCAATAGGCCTGGGCCAATGGTAATGGTTCAGAGTCTTTGCAGAAGGTCACACAGTTAAGAGTAGCTTGCGATTAAGTCTTTGTCAAGAGTTCAAAACAAAGTTGGTCAGAAGAAAAGTTATTTGAAAGAGTAGAGAAGGACAAGCCCTCGGGTTAGCAAAAGATTTAAAACACTTTCACCACGGTCGGACGGAATGAACGACCGGATTTGAACAGTACCTTAGTAGAAGAAGAATGCTGTAGCTGAGGCAGAAGTTCCTGGCAGATCCTTCAGGCTCACGGTTCCTGAAGCGACTGTCGGACTGACAAGAAGGAGGAAGACTGGAGTGTCCTGCACTGCCCAGGGAAGAAACCAGCAGTAGAGCAAAGCGACAAATAAAAGGTGCGCTCCTTAAAGCCCAAACAAGGTCCGATCCTCCTGGCTATCCGGTTCACTGCAGCGATGCACAGCAAATTTGACCAGGAGAGGGAGGCCTTGCTTGGTGTTTGGCGAACTGGTTGTATCCACCGGCTCAAGGGGAGAAGATTCCTTGCAGATATTCCCTGTCGTCGAAGTTTCAGGTGATTCGGACCCGCAGCAGGGCTTTACCGGGAGGTCCAGTGGTTGCAGTAGTCCTCTTCCTTCAGCTTCTCTTCGCTTCTCTCGATCAAGTATACATATCTGTATATTTCACTCCTTTGTATAGATATTGATATTTTTATGTGTGAAGATTTGTATTTTTCTCATTCCTGTAACCCTTAATTTGCATATGTCTATAATTTTATCTCAACTGTATATTTCTGTAACATTGTAAGCTTTGCATATTCTTTCTGCCTGCGCCCTGTTGCCCCTGGGTATGGAGCGCCATATAAATAAATAAACAAACAAACAAACAAACAAGTAGCGACTCTGCCTTCCAAGTCCTAAGACCTGCTTTTAAGCAGTTTTCCCCCATTCACATAGCTTGGCTATCAATCACACAGCAGGGTGGCTGTCCTGGTAGGGCAGCCACCTAGTCAATCAAACTAGAGTGTCACTTGGGTCTCCAAGGAGACCCTGTGGAAGGGGTCTAAAACCCCTCCCTCACATTCTGTCCACCCAGACACTCTGGCACCTAAGGAGGGCTTCTGTGCAGAAGCCCGACAAAGGACAGCGCACAAAGGAACCAAACCTGGTTTGGAGCACAGAGTAAAACACGAGAAAGACCTTTACAAAAAGAAATGCGAATAAACCCAGCCAGAAATAAAATAAAATTAAAAGGGGTCCAGGGGATAAAAATTTTAGGCTACCACCATAGCCTCTAACAGTACCAAGGCTATTTTCATAGTCCACGGTAGGGAAAAAATGGTAGATACCACTGCCACCAGACAAATCTTAGAGAAAGGGGAACGAAATAATGTTCCATGAGAAACAGACAAAAAGGGATAACTATTAACCCTTCCAGTACTCTATGGAAGATAGTTTGTACTGGGTCTGTAAATTTAAAAAGACTAGTAAAGTCAATGGCAACTTTACATGTTCTGGGAGACAGTAGTCAGTCCCAGAAAATGGAGTTTAAAGTGGCAAGTCTAAAAGACAACCCTGTGTCACTGCACTAAAGGTGCTGGGTGACAGTAAAAAGATGATGCCTATGGAGTAGGTGAGACTCCACAGTCTATGAACACAAAAATGTAGAACACACAGCCAAAAGCACATTTAAGAGTGGGAAAAAAAGGCTTGCACTCTTACCAGGTGAAAAAATAAATCCTAGAAATCCAGCAAACCTGCTGAGGTACTCAGTAGGTAAGAGAAATTAGCCATTCTAGAGAATTCTCCATAGCAGAGTACAAATCCCACTCACGCTTGATCGTTGGGGAATGCCCCAGGTCTGCACAAGAAATGTAGGCAACATTGATTCATAAAGATGGTGTACTTATTCGAATCGCCTGTGAAGCATTCTGGTGGGGCCAGGGGAACCCCCCTTGGAAGAACCACCTCTACTAGCATGGGCAGTGGAAGCGTGGCAGAGGGGCATTCCCCGGCGGTGAGACCTGGCCTGCCTGTTCCTGGAGCATTTGCCTTGCTAGTTCATCTGTTCGCTCCCGGTTCACAATTAGATCCCTCCTTAGGGTACTGGTTTCCTGTCTTGAGGCATGAACTTCAGCCCGTAACTCTCCCAGTAATCGAGCCAACTGGTCCATTTCAGAAGTTTCCATAATGCCCAGGCAGACATTCGAAGAGGCTTTGCATTCTGTTACGTTCACCTGGTCTCTGTGTAGGCATTGGGGCATGGATGCAGCCCTCCCGGGGGTGAGGTTGCTTGGGTCCAACTTCGCCCTCTGTGCTTATGTGGTGACTGGTGGTAATAGGGGATGGTGCTCGGGACTGCTCCTGTTGATTACTTTTGTGGGGCACTCCATCCTGCTGCTTCTGACAGGGGCGCTTGTATGATCTGGACCGAGTTCCTTCGCTGGTCCCTTGCACGTGGTAGTGCAGTCCTGCTGTGACTAAGCCACTATACTTCAGGTAAGTGTTCCTGTTTGCCTTTGTTTTTCCTCATCTGTTTTTGTTGTATTGTAAAATTCGTTTTTGGGTATTGCTGTCCGTTCCACTTTTGATGTTTGCTCTTTTGTTTTCTTCCCTTTCAGGTGATGTTGCCGGCCCGGCAGAAGCTGCGAAGCTCGAGCCGACAGCCGGATGGAATGAGAAACGAAGCTGCAGCAGTACAGTAGCTGGTAAGTTGTTAATTAGTGGGTGCGCGGGGTTCAAATGCGCCACGGCCCTAGGACGGATGTTCTAACCTTGTCTTTCTTCTTCTTCACAGGGTCCGAGTTCGTGGATGTTGAGTGCGGTGCTGCGGTGTTGGGATCAGGTTCACTGGATGTCAGGAGATGAGTCAGCAGATGAAGTGATGAGGCACCGGTTTCCTGGAGGTGAGTATGCAGGGGAACGCCTTGTTTCCAAAGGTAAGTAAACTGGTCAAAGCGGCGGTGAGCATCACTTTGCACGCGAGTGCACAGTAACACGAAGCACCGGCCTTAAGGATGGAGCAGCTTATATAGCTGAGCTTCTGAAGCCATGCCCACCACGTACAGCCTGCCTGCCACACCCTGCCAAAACTGATGAGTCAGCACATGAAGACCAGGCTAGGGAGCCACACCCGATGAGACAGCACATGAGGATGTTCTCTGGAATAAAGGCTTTCGGCTCTTGGAAAGTTCTTGTAAAATAAAAGCACTCCTGCACTGAAATAAAGTAACAGCACTCCTGCACTGAAATAAAATGTTTGTGGCTCACAGCTCTGTAACAGCCAGGGCCCCTGTGTTTATAGGTCCCAAAGGGACATAAGTGAGTCAAGTGACCAATTGCCCCCATCACTAGATGGTGTGGTTTTTGTGTTCTGGGGCCTGTGGCCATGACAGCCGAGGACCCTCCAACAACTCCATTATCGACCAGCGGATCTCAGAGGCACAGGGCCTCTCCCCACTGCAGGAGCAGTGCCACCCTCATCCAGGGAGGCTTGGGATGCATCTTCGTGCTACACTGGCCGTTGCACCCCCGTTGGACACGTGCAGTCCAAAGCAGAATAGACTTCTGCACTGTGCTCCATAATTCTGCGTGAGTCTCAGGAATACAGCATCTTTTGGAAATTCCTTGAATTGTTTGCCCAAAACCGCCATTCCTTCCAGACGCCATTGGCCCCCACGAGGCAGCCGCCTCTCCAGCATGGCCATCAGAAAATCGGAGATGGAACCCACAGCACTCTGCAGGCTGCAGTCGCTGTGATTGGCCCATGGATCCCCTTTCAGCCAACCACAATCGCCGGCAGGCGTGACGCCGGCACACCCACTAAGGCTGCCCAACAAGGCAGCCCTGTCTTGAGCCTGTCCGGAGCCGTAGGAGACGGGGGCCCAGAACTCTGCCTGCCGCCCTGCTCCAGGTAAGCAGAATCACTGCACTGCTCCCCGTATCATTAATATACACAAGTTCTTCCCATGACATTGCACGTCGAGTCGATTAGCAAAACTAACTCCTACACAAAGGAACTCTGCCTTTGTGTATCCACAAGTCGGCACTCTCTTAGTAAAGCGGCTAACACACATTCCAATATGGGCTTACCCATAAAATAACAGTGCCTGAGTGTCACAGCAGGCACAAATACAATACAATGTACTGTCAAAGCATTCTGCGCGTCATGCCTTGTTGTAATTAAAGTCAGTGTCTGAAAATGATGAGGTTATTGTAATAGCAATGCTTTGTTTTTTAGTCAAGACTATTGCTTAGACATTCCCAGCACTACCACCACGGTACCCTAGCCAGTTGTAAATGCTCTGCTAGTATTACTCCCTAGCCACTTGTGTATGCTCTGCTAGTATTGCTCCCTAGCCATCTGTGAATGCTCTACCTCTACTGGTCCCTAACTTGCTGTGCTTGCTTATTACCCATAGAGCTAACAGCTTCCACAAGCTATTACTGTACAGGGATTATATGCCAGCTAGTCAGATCTAGTCTAGAGTGATACACCATCCCAACATGTACATCCTGACTCTATTCATATGCATGCTAGGCACACTGATCACTCTCTACCGTAGGCCAGATCCAGACAACCACGCGTACACAACAGCCTTAACTCCAACACCCTGGATTTCCTGCCTAGTCCCGTCCAGCACACCACGCTCGCAGCCATGCACCCTACTACACTACTCTCCAGGCAACACAGACTAAGGACCCGCACCCACCCGATGTACCCTGCTAGCACACCCTCCTCCATCTCCTTCAGAAACAAGCACCTAGGATCCAGGACCTTCATTAGAGCAAATACCTTACACCTCTGCCCGACAGACATCTGCACTAGCAGCACTCAGGTGCGCCACCAGACTCCCATCAATATTAATACCAAACAATCCCCCTCATCGCACAAAAAAGAAACCACAGCTCCTACTAAAATGAACAACCAACCCCTTCTCTACAAATGCGCCCTACTCAATGTTCGCTCCCTCAACGCACATGCGTTAGAAGTGAATGATCTAATCACCAGCCAAGATTTAGACATAATTGCCATCACTGAAACTTGGTTTCACGAGGCCTCCAGCCCAGCCATCACTATAGCACTTCCCAAAGGTTACTCTATCCTCAGACAGGACAGGGTAGCCAAAACAGGAGGAGGGGTAGCCCTGATATTCAAAGAAAGCATTTCCATCAGACCTATACCCAACCAGGGAGAAGGAAATGTAGACATCCTATCCACTAAACTAGCCCTATCGCCAAAAAGTACCATAAACTTACATGTGGTCTACCACCCACCAGGAACCCCGTCAGGCGTCATAGGACAAGTTACCCACCTTCTAGGAAACAATATAAAAAAATCTACCAAAATGCTACTCCTAGGAGACATAAATCTAGGTTTTAACGACACCAACGATAAAACAGCCACATCCCTTACGAAAGACCTTAGTGACCTTGGCTTCTCTCAGAAAGTCACGTCTCACACACACATAAAAGGTCACATCTTAGACTGGATTATAGACCATAACTGTGACACAACCATTCTATCCAACACTGCCCTCCCATGGACAGACCACAACTGCCTACAATTCACCATCCCCATAACTCCATGCGCCAAGCCCACCACACCAGCACCGGCCACTTTAGCCAGAAGCACAAAAAAACTCACTGCAGAGAACATCAGTGCCTATCTCAACGTCCCATGCCTAGCGCCACCATTCTCACCTGACCCCGTCATACTGGCAGAACTATTCAAAGACACATTGACCAGTGCCATTAATACAGTCGCCCCATTAGAAAATAAAAAAGAAAAGAAATCATTCCACGCCAATTCATGGTTAACAGAAGAGCTCCTTAATCTGCGCAACACCAAACGTCAGGCGTCAAAAACATGGCAGGCTAACCCCTGTGACACAACTAAAGATATCTTCCGAACCATCGCTAAAAAATACAAAGATTCCATATTCAAAGCCAAATCAGAAACTTACAATAATAGAATCTCTCTGGCCAAGTCACAATCCAAAGAACTCTTTACCATCTTTAAAGAATTAACAGTACCCCCTACCTGCACTGACGAAATTGTTAAAGATCAAGCCTGGTGCTCCAGCATACAAACTGCCATGCTAAATAAAATAGACATCCTCCAGAACAAAATCTCAGATCATTACAAGGCACTACCGAAACAAAAACACCAGAAACAAACCCATCACAATCGCACAGATAAAAACCCTCCTAAGTTCTCTTTCTCTGAAATATCCGAGGTAGATGTCATAGACATCCTTAAATATCTTAAACCCTCGCTATGCAAGGGCGATATCTGCCCCCCCAATATCATCAAAGAATGCGCTGAGCAACTCGCGCCTCTTATTACTGCCTTCATAAACGCCTCATTCAAAACAGGCATAGTCCCCAACTGCCTCAAAGAAAACTCCTAAAAAAAACCCACACTAGACCCCTCGCAACCTAATAACTACAGACCAATAACAACAGTCCCATTCCTTCTTAAAATACTAGATAATGCTGCTCACAGGCAAATCCAACTGTACCTCGAAACCAACTCAATCCTCTGCAAGAGACAATCCGGGTTCCGCAAAGGACACGGAACGGAAGCCGCCTTACTAGATCTGAAAAATCAAATCACCTCCTTCCTTGACAAAGGTAAGCCTGCCTTACTCTTACTCCTAGATCTCTCAGCAGCGTTTGATCTCGTCGACCATAACACCCTCACAAATCACCTCACGCAAGCAGCGCACTTCACCGGTCACGCAGCCACATGGATCATTTCCTTTCTAGAAGGTAGAGCCATGAAAGTGTTCTCTAATATAGCTAACGCTGAGCCCACTATCATACACTGTGGTGTCCCTCAGGGATCATGTACTGCCCCAATGCTTTACAATCTATTTACAAAGCCTCTCTTTGATAGACTGGATGCACTTGGGATCGCATAAACTAACTATGCCGATGATACCCAGGTGCTCCTTCCCCTCACCGGTAGCTATCTCCAAGATGCAGCCACCCTTCAACAAATTTATTCCACAATCCAAGCATGGATGGCCACTAATGGATTATGTCTCAACGGGGATAAAACGGAAATACTCATCCTCGGTCAAAAATTCACGCTAGCTAAACTAGGTCCGACCTACCAAAACTTCTGCATTGGCAACTGTGTCATCCCAGTCCTATCCTCAGTCAGAACGCTCGGAGTCCACCTTGATGCTACACTATCTATGGACAAACAAGTCAGAGCCATTGTATCTGCTTCCGCGCTAAGCACCAAATTGATCAACGCCATAAGGCCTTTCTTTTTTTTTGAAAATCAATTTTATTAAGTTTCATTTGTGCATTACGAAGTTACATTACATTTGCAGATATGAGTTAACAGGAAAAAACCAAACGCAACACACCCCTTCTCCCTCCCTCCCTTTCCCTCCCTCCACCCCCCTTCAGTTCAAATGTTCATAGGTTGGTTAATTGCTTGCTTGACGGGTTCCTTAGAAAACAAAAGTGTCAGTGCACTGTGCGTTTGGCACGTCGAAGTCGTGTGGACCAACTGGGTAAAGTTCACTAACGGGTCTGCGGGTCATGGCACCGTGTCCTTGGGGGGGGTCCCCCGGCATCACCATTAGGCACTAGACCGCTCGACCGTATTTGTCAAAAAAGGGGAGCCAGATTTCCTCGATGCTGGATTTGGACTCATCAAGCAGGTGTGTGAGGAACTCCATGTCGTAGATGGCCCGTACCTTGGTTACCCAGGTTTTTTCCCCTGGCATTCCCGGATGTTTCCATTTCTGTGCCAGGCAACACCTAGCTGCTACCAGCATAATCTGAAGCATATGGTCTCGAGTGCCCTCTTGGCCTTCCCCAATGTCAACTCCGAAGAGGAGGAGCCAAGGGCAGGAAGGTCGCTCAACCCCATCCACCCCCTTAATCCAGGCCCGTACCTTGTCCCAATAGTTTTGGACCACTGGGCATCCCCACCACATGTGAAGGTAGTCTCCTCTTTCTGTCCTGCATTTCCAGCAGTGGGGGTCATATCCTGGCTTCATCCGAGCTATCCTCTGCGGGGGGTAGTGCCATCGGTGTAGTATCTTGAGGGCCTGATGGCGATACTGGAGGGAGGCCGTGGATCGGCTAGCCCGTCTACACATCTCCGTCCATCTTTCGTCATCGATCTCCTCACCCAGGTCCCTACCCCATTGTGTGCGTGCTGGCGGTGGGTCTCTAGGGACAGAGAACAGAAAGAGCTTATAGAGGCGGGATATTATCCCCTTGGAGCCCCTCGCGGTGAGGAGGAGCTTTTCAAAGTCTGTAAGGTCCCTCCTGAGGGTATCGCCCTAGGATGGCTCAGTGAGGACTCCTTTGAGCTGAAGATAACGGAAAGGGGAGAGCGTGCCTATTCCCAGGACCTCCTCAAGGTCACTCAGGGGTAAGAAAGAGCCCCCCACCCACATATTACCAGTCCTGCTAAGGCCTGCCTCGAACCATGTCTGGTATGCTGCTGGTTCTGCTATTTTGGCCAGGAAAGGAGGGGCCCAAATGCAGCTTAAGGGGGAGGGCCATGTTGTGAGCCATCTGTAGTAGCCTCCCTCTCTCCATAAGGACCACAGTACTTTCAGAATCGGATGGTTCAGGACGGTTCTGGGGATCTTATTCCTTGGGACCCAGAGCCATTCCTCTATTGTGACAGGTGCGAGGGGCCTATTATCCATGGCTACCCACTGTTTTTTCGTTCCCGGTGAGAAGTGATCAACCAGTATCCTCAACTGGGATGCCCTGTAATATGTCTCCAGGTCAGGGTAACCCACCCCCCCGTCCTCCTTGGCCCTGGTCAGTACCTCGTATGAAATTCTGTGTTTTTTACCCTGCCAGAGGAAATTAAGGAGGACACGTTTTGTTTCTTCAAAGAAGGCCCTAGGGACCTGCACCGGGAGCATCTGGAAGAGAAACAGGAATTTTGGGAGAATCACCATTTTTATGAGATTGAGGCGTGCCATCCACGAGAGACCCGCTCCCGCCCACCTTTCTATGTCTCTCCTGATTGTTGACCAGAGGGGGGGGAAGTTGGCCGTATACAGGCCTTCAAGGTCGCGCGTGATCTGGACTCCCAGACACCGGAACCCCTCCTCACTCCGTTTGAAGGGGAGTCCCTCCACAAAGGCCATCTCCGGGTCCGATAGATTCCCACCAATAAATGCTACCGATTTGTCCAGGTTGACTTTATACCCTGATAACTCCCCATATCGCGTGAGGCCCTGTAGCAACCGGGGGATTGTTTGGGACGGTCTGGTGACATAGAGCAGGGCGTCATCTGCGAAGAGGCAAATTTTGCAGTGCATGTCCCCCATCTGTATTCCCCTGATGGCTATATCGTTGCGGACCGAGATTGCCCATGGTTCCATTACCAATGCATAGAGTAACGGGGATAGGGGGCATCCCTGCCTCGTACCACGTTCAAGGGGGAATTCTCTTGATTCCATTCCATTTGCCACCACTCTGGCCGAGGGGGAGGAGTAAAGCGCAGATATCCATCCCAACCACCTCGGGCCCATCCCCATAGATGTGAGGACCTCCCTCATGAAGGCCCAACTGACCCTGTCGAAAGCCTTCTCCGCGTCGAGAGCCAGTAAGAGTGTGCCCTCGTTTCTGGCCTCAGTTGTGGCTAGTATGTGGAGCGTTTTCCTTAAATTATCGGAGCCCTGTCTGTTAAGGACGAATCCCGCCTAGTCTGGGTGTATCAGGCGTGGGAGGGAGTTTTCCAGTCTGGAAGCCAAGATCCTAGCGAAAATCTTGGCATCCAAATTAAGAAGTGAGATGGGTCTGTAAGACCCACAGTCCGTCTGGTCCTTGCCTGGTTTGGGTATGACGGTGATGAGGGCCTGCAGGAATGTCGGTGGGATTGTGTCCCGACTCCTAATCTGGTTGAACAGTTTAGCCAGGGGTTTCACCAGGATCGATTGGGTCTGTTTGTAAAAATCTGCTGTATAGCCGTCTCGGCCCGGTGCCTTTCCGGCCTTCAGTCTTTTGATGGCTCCCTCCACCTCCTCTTCTGAGATTTCCCCCTCGAGGGCCACTAGGTCTTCGTCGGTCAGCCTGGGGAGGGGGTGTTCCGCCAAGTAGGAGGAAATATCTTCCTATGATTCGCCCACTTGCCTGGAATAAAGTTTGCTGTAGTAGTCAGCAAAGCATTCCGTTATTTTCTGCCGGTCCTTATGAATTCTGCCTCCCTCATCACCAAGCTGGGTAATCCCTCTTTCCACCCTGCACCCCTGTGACCTTTGTGCCAACAGAGTCCCCACCCTGTCGCCCCGTTCATAGTATAACTGCTTAGTGTACCGCATTTTTTTGACAACCTCCCCTATGAGAACCGTATGGAGCTCCTGTCTTTTGCCCTGCATCTCGTCCAGGAGTGCCTCCCGATCAACCCCCGGGGCGCCCAATATGGTCCGCAAGACCTGCAATTGTGCACGGAGTTTGCTCTCGATCAGGCCCCTATCCCTTTTGCGCCTCGAGCCCTCTGCTATGAGGAGACCTCTAAAAGTGGCTTTCCCCGCTTCCCATACCATAGACATGCCAGTCTCCCCGGTGTCGTTTGTCTCAAAGTAGGCCAGCATTTCCTGTTTCATAAAGTCGCGGAACACGGGGTCCCTAAGGAGCGTGTCATTGCACCGCCATCGAGATGATCTCGGGGCAACGGGCAGTGACCAGTTAGCCACGAGCAGTTCGTGGTCCGACCACGTTATGGCCTCAACCCTTGGTTGGGTTACCACCCCATCCCCTCCTCTGAGGACAGCAGGAGGTCGATTCTAGTGTAGGTGCAGTGCGGGGGAGAGAAGAAGGTGTAACCGCCCTGGCCCGGGTATGCTTTGCGCCAGGTGTCTACCCAGTAGTGATCCCTCAGGAGGGCTTGCAAGGCCAGGTTGTCCTTAGTGATCCCCTTGGGTGTCCCTCCCCTGGCGGACCACCAGTCCAGTTGGGGGTCAGCTATTAGATTGAAGTCCCCGCCCAGTATCATGGCCCCCTCTGCCCATTCGTCCATGACACTGAAGACCCGCGTGAGGAATTCCACCTGACCCGAGTTGGGTGCGTATACGGTGGCTAGAGTGACGCGCTGTCCCTCGCAAAACCCTTTAACACCTAAAAATCGGCCTCCAAATCCTCTCTTGGTTTCTACCCCTGTGAGTTGGAGTGCCCTACCCAGGAGAATGCCCACCCCCTCCTTCTTTGAGGTCGGGTGTGATGCCCAGTAGTTGCAGCCAATATCTTTCCCTTTGATTCTGGACTCCCTCCCGCGTTTATAATGTGTCTCCTGTAGGAATAGAACTGTTAGATGTTGTTTGCGGAACATATTGCTCGTAAGGGACCTCTTATTTTGAGAATTAAGGCCCTTGACGTTCAACGTGCCTATCTTCCCTTCAATCATTATCGCCTTTTCGGTTGTGGACTTTGGACCCCTCATAGTATCTGAATTTCGGAGCCCGCCGCCAAGCAAGTTTCCGTGACTTGAACTGATTTTCCCCCCTTACCCCCCTGTCTGCCCTGTTGACCATTTCCCCCCCCTCCCCCCTATTCCAAGCCCCCCTCCCTGTTTCCTCCCCCCTCCCCCCTTCCCCTGAAATATAAGGCGTTCGTCCACTTTCCCCAACATACGGTGGGGTTGGTCAACGAACCACCAAGGACTCTAACCCCAGCCCCGGGATTTTCATGTGTTAGGGGATTCCCATTCTCTAGATCAATATAGGCTGACCCCGTCAGAACCTCGGTACAAGTGTCCAAGGTAGAATTCTGGAACCATGAGCCCCCACTCCAGCCCAGCAACCATTAACTTGGGCCTCGTGTGTGGGCCAACTCAACCAAACAGTTAACTTTTTAACAAACTTTCGCCCGCCCTGTAGTCCGGCGGGCCAGCCGTTGCGCCAACGCGGCGTCCAGTTATGGCATCTCGTGGACCCAGGACCTCCAGAGCCCGGGCCCCGAGTCAATGCTCACCTCGTGATCTCCTCCACCTCCGCTCGAGCTGTATTATCATGACTTCGAGTGATCTTCAGAGTTTGTCGACGGGTGTCTGGTTTTCCGGAATTTCCGGGCCCCCTTGACCTTGGATTTGCCGCTGTGGTTCACCAGTCTGTCAGGACCCCTGGGGGGGTCACGGGCTCTCCCGTCCTGGGCGCCCGAGTGGCCCGCCTGGTCGCTGACCAGGTCGTCTGTGGCCCTTCGAATATCCTCCTCCGACACCAGGTGGTACTTCTCCCCTAGCCATTCAAATTCCAAACAGAAGGGATGTCCCCAGCGGTATCGAACCCCTTTACCTTGAAGCCATCTTGTGAGGGTGCCACATTTCCTCCTCATTGACAGGGTGAGGGCCGACAGATCTTGGAAGATGGACACCCTTGAGTCGCCATAGTGTATGTTGCCGAGGTTCCTCGCTTTCTCTAGAATTTTGGCCTTGTCTTTATAATAATGTAGCCGGACCAAGACAGAGCGCGGGCCTCTGCCCCCCCCCGCCCGGTGCACTCTGTCAAAGTTGATCGTGCCCGCAGCCTCTGTTCCCAGGGCGATCCTCACAATGTCGTGCACTTTACCCTCAAGTCCTTGTGTGGATTCGCCCTCGGACTCCACCAGGCCAAAAATGCGCAGGTTGTTCCTTCTCTCCCTGTTCTCCATTTCGTCGACCTTAAGCCGGAGTTCTTCCTCTCGTCTTTCCATGTCTTGGAGTCTAATGTCCATTTGGGTTTCGAGGAGCGTAACAGAGAGCTGATTGTTTTCGACTCCCTCCACTCGGTCTTCTAGGGTGGTGACTTTGGTCGTGAGGTCAGCCAATTTGGCGTCCATGTCAGTCCTCATCCCTCGTATCTCCTCTAGAACCGTCTGGATATTGTTCTGGATGGCCCCCAAGTCTGGGGGTGGGGTAGCGGGGCCCCCGGTCGCCATGACACTCTCGTTGGCCACAAATTGGTATTTCAGCAAGTTTTCTTTCCAGCTCATGGGAGGATCGTGTCTACCCTGTTTGGCTCCGTTAGTTTGCGGAACGTTCCCTTTGGTACCCCATTTACTCCAAGAGGCCTTCCAATGGAGGGGGGTTGTAGGGGTGCCGGGCAGGGGCCCTTGCCCTCTATGCTTGTCTCACTTTGATCCCCAAACCTAGCCGCAGTGGTGAGGGTCCTTGTCGCGAGGCTGCAGGTGTCCCCTGGCACTTTCCTTAGGTGAGAGCGGGAGGAGGGGGAGTGTGTTGGGGGGGGTGCGCTCCCGCGTCGGCCCCCGGGCGATGTCAATGTTCCGTGGACAGATGGATGGCCTTCTTCGGATCGGACCCTGGGGCCGTGGGATGGGCAGGTAGGCCCGGGCCTCCCTCCGACAGAGCGCACCCGCGGTACCTCGGCTGCCCCGCCTCGAGTGTCTGGAGCGCCGGGCGCGGGGCCGCGGCGGAAGGGCGGGAGGCACGCCCAAGCGTCGGCCTCTCGGCAGTGTCGTTCTTCTAAGGGTGGGAGGATGGCCCTCTCCGGGCCGCGTCGGCGGCTTCCCGGCTGCCCCGCCTCAGAAGCGCCAGGCGTGGAGCCCCCAGGCGCCGCGGGCTGCCCTGATGCGTGCCGCGATGGAAAGGGGGGCACGCTCCCGCGTCGGCCCCCCCTGCGATGTCGTAGCTCCCTGGGCGGGCGGATGGCCTTCCTCGGGTCAGGCCCCTGGTTCGTGCGATGATCCGCGGTAGTCCGCGTTAAGTGTCCGCGGCCCCAGGCCCTCTCATGAGCGGCACGGCCTATGTGTGTGCGGACGCTCTCCCTCGTCGCCTCCCACGCTGCTCCACACGAGGCAGTGGGGGAGGGGCCGCTGGTATCGTCTCAGCCCGCAAAGCTCCGCGTAGGAGCGTCGGATCGGGACCGGAGTTGGGTCCAAGTGGGGGCTACCGGTTCCCACACCTCTTGGTGGGGGTCGCGAGGTTCATGGGACCCTCGTTCCGCTGGTGGACCGCAGTTTACCCGGGGCTGGGTGCGGAGCTCGAAGCTCAGGCGTCCATCCTGCCTGCGCCCCCTGGTGGCCTAAGTCATAAGGCCTTTCTTAACAAAAGAAAACTGCCTCTCCATTGCGAGAGCCACCATAGGAGCCAAGTTGGACTATTGCAACTGCCTCTTAGCTGGCACTTCGAAGAAAAACCTAGCCAGACTCCAAACTACTCAAAACAACTCCCTCAGAGCAGCCCTCAGTATTCCCAAAAGGGAACATATATCTCAAGCAAGAAAAAGTGCACACTGGCTACCAGTTAAAGACCGAATCACCTTTAAGATTCTCTCCACCACACACAAATGCATCAACCTTACCGCACCTTCCTACCTATCGGAAACCTTAGCCAGAACATAATCCACAAGACCCACTATACTAGGGTACTCCAACCAACTTACAATTCCACGAATTACTAGGGAAAAGGCAGGAGGAATAGGATTCCCGTACCTGGCACCCAAGCTATGGAACACGCTACCCACAGCCCTCAGACCTGAAACCTCTCTCCATGCCTTGCGCAAAAAACTTAAAAACTTCACTCTTCAATTAGGTGATAGTTCATTGCCTGTACTTGCTTACAACTGTCTGTACTTGCTTACTACTATGCCTTCTTCACTTTGTGCAACCAATGCCATTTCCTGCTGTATGTTTTTTCATACCTACTGTAACTAAGATTTAAACACCACTGTAACCAGCGCCACAATGCTTACGGGCTGCTGTGCGCTTAACAAATGTGAACAAATAAATAAATAAATAAAGGCCCTCACTTAGGACCCTGTCTGTGCCTGTCCAGGCTTGGGTGGACTAGGAGGGCCTGTCCCTTTGTGATACATGGAAACAATGAAGCAGCCACATGATACAGCCAGCCACTGCATATGAACTTGGACCCCCTGCACCTCAACCTGTGAATGATGCCTGAACTTATCAACTACCTCCTACACCCACAATCTGAACCATAACTGTGCCTTCTTTAATCTGCCTCCCCTGGTGGATCACACATTCCTTCCTTCACTGTATTCTGTGGCCTCTTTTGTATTTCAAATGAGGGTGTGTGCACTCTTTAACATCTTGCACCCCACTGCTGCATTTGCATTCAGTGCCCTGTTTTAGATTTGAATTTGGATGTGTGCACTCTTTAACATTTTACACCCCACTGCTGCATTTGCATTCTGTGCTGTTTTGAATTTTGAATATGGATGTGTTCACTCTTTAACATCTTGCACCCCACTGCTGCATTTGCATTATGTGCCCTGTTTTGAATCTCAAATTTTGATGTGTACACACTTTAACATCTTGCACCCCACGGCTGCATTTACATTCTGTGCCCTGTTTTGTATTTCAAATTTGGGTGTGCACACTCTTTAACATCTTGCACCCCACTGCTGCATTTGCAGTTTTGTGCTGCTTTGAATTTCGAATTTGTGTGTGTACACTCTTTAACATCTTGCACCCCACTGCTGCGTTTGCATTCTGTATCCCCCTGCAACTACTATGTCACTTGGTAGTTTCGGCTAGGACTGTGCAGTGCAACCACTCCTCTTTCCTTCAACTATCCTCTGCTACCCTAATGGCAATCATCATCTCTCCTATATGTTCTAACTGATATAATATCACCTACCATCCCTCTCTCATGAAGTCTGGAAGATAAAAGCACAAAAAAGGCATCCTGAATTCCAACCCTGGCCTACCCATCGCAGACACCTATGTCAGCGCAACTTTCAGACAGGTCTTCACTGATATCCTCTTCTCTGTCCTCTGTCCAGATCTATGGACACCTCATCTCATCTCTACTCTCTCCCCTTTTACATCCTAACCCATTAATGGTGGAACCAAGTGGGAAGTCCTCTTGGCACGCTTCTCATCATCCCGCTGCATCATTAATGTCTACCACACTGGCACCATCTTGGTTCAGGGTCCTCAACCCAACCTTCTTCTCTTTGACCAGCGCCTGCCATCCCTCATTAACTTCCTTCCCTCACCTGCCTCTCCCCCAACCACTCTCGCTGCCCCCCTCCGACTGGTGTACCATGCCCCTGTACTCCTCCTTGGAAAACCTTCAAAGGCAGAGACCTCCTACACCTGGCCACACTCAAAGCTGGCTCTGCCAACAAACACTCTGCCGACATCTTCCTCCTTCTTGAAGACATTGGGCCTCATTTTGAGTCCAGCGGTAACCCTTCCGGTGCACTGGGTTGCTGCCAGACTCGTAACATTTTACCAGGACCTAGATTCCCAGTGCCACTGGGACCATTACAAGTTCCGGCGGACCGGGAAGCAAGGTACCGGTAAATGTTAGTACCCATTCCCGTGGAGTCGCATAGGAATCCACTGGAATGGGTTCACACCGTTGCTAATGGTGCTGGTGCTTCCGTGACAGCTCTGCCTACTGTGGCCGCTGCACCCGGCAGTGTCAGACCTGTCATAAGCAGCGGCTCTGACAGGAAGACTCGCAGTGTGGCAGTCCAGAAACAGGGGTGCCGTTAAGCTTACCGGCACCCCTGTTTCCGGACCGCCACAATCATAATGATGCCCATTGTCTGCAACATTCTCGCTCTTACCGAGACATGGTTTAATGCCAACTCAGTCACTCCTTTTGATTCCCTTCAACCGGATGGCACAAGATCCATTCCAAGCCATGACCTAACCATGCTGGTGGTGGGGAGGCCTTAATCTTCTCTGAGTGGGTTCCTTCCTCCCTGATACCCACCAACCTTTACTCCTTCTTTGAGAGCCCTGGTGTGCAAGTTAGTCATCTATCCCTCCTCCTCTCTGACCATTTCCACTACCTACAAATCACCTGGCTCTACCCCTCCTGTTCCTCTCTGAATGTGCTGATTTCTGCTCCTCTAAACTCCTTTTGGGTGACATCCACATCCACTTGGACTCCTCTGTCACAGCATCCACTATCTTCCTTAACCTCTGCACCTCGTTCTCCGTCTACATTCTACCTTCTGGTCCAACCCACTTGGCAAGACACACTCTTGACGCTCTTATACACTGTGATCTTCCACTCTTCCCCCACCGATCACTCCTCTCTCCTGGTCAGTCCACTCTCTCCTCTCCTCTTACCTAGGTCCCTGCAGCCCTCTGATCATACCTCCTGCCAGCCTTGTTCACAAGCATCCATATAATGAAACGAGTGTCACCTGCTGGCCTCCCATCCACCTTTATCCCCCCTCCATCCCAATCCCAGACTCTAACTCTGACTCCGCTTTCGCAACCTCCATCTGGCCATTACTAACACTCTGGACATTCTTGCCGCAGTCATGAAGATCCACCTGAAACTTGCCTCTAAGCATAACACCTGGTATGATTTGAACTTGTAGCCCTGGCATTTTTGCTTTCATTTAAATATCATAGGGACCATTAACACTGGTTCTGTCTAATGGGAAAGTAGCACATGCCTTTTGGATGTATTGCCCTGTCCACAGACATAACCACCCCGAAATGTCTCCATCCATTATCAACATATGCACACCAAGCTCCTACTGGCTGTTACTTTTACATACTGACCTTCAGTGAGTGTTGCAACCATTTTACAGAGCTCCCGCTCTGATTCAAAGACTCTAAGTTATTTACTTGGTTGCTAGGGCATCTTGTATTTGTTGACCTCACATCCTGGGGGTTTCAGTTCCTCTTACTCGGCGGCATCTGCAAACCCTTTTTTTTCACCTATAGAAACAGCTCCATATCTTCTCTATTCCACTCCCCTACCCTTTTCACGCCCTCTTTCATCCATAAAATAACCTCAAATGTGTTTTCCAGATGTTTTCCCCCCACCATGCTATCCATGGACACCGGCGGCTGTCCATGGATTCAACATGGCGACCTTTCCAAAAATATGATGCACCTCACGCATTTCACCATCCAATCAGCGGGCGTAGCTGATATCCAGGGACATCATGCCGCCCCCTGATTGGTCCAGGTGGTGTCCCTGGACCGAATAGGTAAGTGAGACCTCAGACCAGACCCAGATATCACAAATTCTTTGTGAAATAATTTTTGGCAGTTTCTTTTTTTTAAACTACTGGATTTACACCAAATTTACAAACACATGCTTTTGGGACCAAGCCGCCGCTCTGCTCCTGGTGCAAATTTGGTGAAAATCCATCCAGGGGTTTGGCTTATAGGCATGAGCAAATAATGTTTTCCATTGCCTTTATGAGGATTATTACAAATGTTATGACCCCCACTATAACATTTCCCCTCCTTACGAACCCGCACCAAACCTCCAAGCAGGCTATATACTTTCAAAGTATGGTGAGGATTCGTCCATGGGGGCAAAGTTATAAGCCTCCCAAAAGTGCTCTTTCTATGAGTTGAGCAACTTAACCATAACTACAGGGCTGCTACCGCAGGCCTTGTAATTGATTAAACTATTTCTATTTTTATTAATAAATAGACCTGTTGTGCAACCCTCTGTGTTTCAAGTCTCGAAAGAGGAAGGAGGCTGTAGGGAATCAATATTGTTAGATTGGGGTGTGTCAGGTGTCTAAAAAAGAACTTTATTCAATAAATCAAAATTATGTTTCTCTGATTTGGAGTGGGTGGAATATTACCCCAAACTAGTTGTCACCTGATGAAAACATTCTAAAACACAAATACCTCAACTATCAATAGTTTTACCAAGTTACTCAGCACACAACTTATTCAACCACCATCCCGACACTGGAGCTACTGATTCAAAAACACCTTTATTGTTTGGTGAACTGTTTGGTGAACAGTGGCCCACCAGTTTACCATTGCACTGAGCTGGAGAAGAACATTAAACATACCTGAGTTTCCAAGAGCATACTGGCAACAAGAGTGGTGTGAGTGTTCTTGAAGGCTTCAAGATGCATCTAAGTAGGACATATCCCATCAAATTAGTTTTGTTCAATAGTGCCTCCACCTACCATGTTTAACTGGGTGGGCAGGAGCTTAGTGGGTACTTTGATCATTTACATAAATGCACAGGTGTAATTAAAGTAATTTCATATATAAAGAATCAAAACGGGTAAATTGAGTTTATGAGAACTGTTTTATTCAAGAACAGAATACAGCACTGCAAAATAAGAAAACTCAAATTTAATTGAGCAATTTTACCAGAGCAGGGGGGCAATACTGGGCCAGATAATGCCCCAGGGCAGCAGTTGCAAGCCTGAGCAAAGCAAGGTCTTTTGCGTAAGCCCCAGAGCTTTACCAGGCATGGCAATGACCCACCCCTCCTTGGGTAATATTGCTATTAGTACCCCAGCAAGTTGTACCAGGGTACTAATAGTTTCAGTGTTTCTCAACTTAAAAAGAAATAAAAATGGTGGCCATGGATCAGGGAGATGGGAACTACACGTAGTCCCTTCTCCTTCTGTATGGTTGCCATTGCTGGGTCAGTGAAATAACAGGAACACTAGTGTTCCCTGTGCAGGAGAGGGGGCAAGCTACACAAGGTAAGTGGGGTGGGGGTGGAGAGGAGATGTGGAAAAAGGGGGATGGGGCTGGGGGAAGGTGAAGGGGATGCGGGCAGTGCTCAATTACCTGTGATCCGGCAGGGGATGATTGCGGCCTCCAGCTCTGAGGCAGCTCAGAGCACGGCTGTACCGTGTGGTCAATCCTGCATTCTGAGCATCCTCATTTGCTGGGATGACTAATTCACGCCCCCACCGGCTACTAATAAATCAATAGAACCCGAGAAGGAGGGCATTACCGGTAGGGTAATGCCACCGTGGCATTAGTTAGAAGCCCGAGTGTAGTGAGGCCTTTAAAGTAGCCCTCCTCTGAGGGTTCTTTTGCTATCAGTACCCTGGCATGTTTTACTGCGGTACTAATAGTAATTCTTCTCGAGTTGAGACAAGGCATTGCAACCGTTTCTCAACTCGAGAAAAAAGAGGACAAACAATGGCCACCAGGGATCAAGGAGGAGCCTTCTCCCTTTCTATGTCAGCCATTGAAAAGTAAAGAAAAAAAGGTAAACACACAAAATGGCCACCAGGGAACGGGAGAACAGACTACAGGTAGTCCCTTCTCCCTTTCCACAGTGGAACTAAAGGAGAAAAGGTCAACAAACAAATTGGCTGCCGTGGTATGGGTGAAGAGACTACACATAGTCCATTCTCCCTTTCCATGGCGGCATGGGGAAGATAACGAAGGAACACCGCAGGATGTGGAACGGCAACAGGTAACTCTTTCCCAGCCGGGTAACAACCTGGCTCGGGCCAATCATATTGTTAAAAACCATCTGATTGTCCCTCGCTGGGTACTAATAGTATAATCAAACTATCAACATGGATGCAAACAACGTGTGCATTTGTTCCATACTTCATCACTAAATTGAATAGGTTGTTCATGGCTGGAGTGACTGATGGTAATGAACTCCCACCCAGCAAAGTGTATTTTTTGTGTGCAAACCTTACATAATGTACCATGGAAACAGGACACAGGAGAACTGTAATTTACCTGTAGTAGATCTGGGCTCATACTGGTACAAATACTCACTGGAGTTATAAGTTAGGTGATTTGATATGATATGATAGTTTATTTATATAGCGCCTATACACAATACACAATGGGCCTCATTACGACCCAGGCGGTAAGTTACCGCCTGGGCCGTGGCTTTACCACCATGGCGTAAACTACGTTTACGCCATGGTGGTTGGAGGACTTACCGCCCCATTCTGACCTTGGCGGGGCGGTAAGTCCCCAATCCCCATTTACCCTTCCCCATTCCCATTTTTGCCCCGTAATTAACTCCATGGTCCCTTAGCGCCATGCTAAAAGCAGGTGTTAAAAGCGCCATGGCGCTAAGGGACCTCGGACTCAGGCGGTAAGGGTCGGCGCTGTTAACGCTGCCGTAAACCCCTTACCGCCTGGGTCGTAATGAGGCCCAATGTGGTTCATAGCACTTCAAGGCAAGGGAGGGAACAAGGGAAAATACAATGACATTCTTACAGGCCATGAACATTAAGGATGTAAAATTAACTATTGCACTCGTCCTGATGACATTTCATATAGTGCAAGAGCTAAGACATAGGGCCTCATTATGAGAATGGAGGTAGCCATGGAGCTATTAGCTCCATGGCTGCCTCCGTTCCGGGTTCCATTACCAGGTTCCTGCAATGGGGATTTACCGGGTTACTCCGACATAGGAGGACCCGGTAATTCCTCCTTGCAGGAACCCGAACCCATCTCCATTCCAATTTGAGCCCCATAGGGATCAATGGGAATGGGGAGGGATGTAATAACGGGCAGATTACATCTGGCCCGTTATTGCCTCCCTCTTCCCCTCGCGGGACCCGGAAAGCACGCCTGGTTTTATCAGGCTTGCGATCCGGGTCCCGCGATGGGAAGCTCGTAATCAGCGGTCCCGGAATGAAGGAGGCCGGTCCCGTACCAGTCCCCTTCATTACGGGAGCACCAGCCTTATAATGAGGCCCATAGATAAGGAAGGGAAGGGGAAAGTTGGAAGGAAATGGAAACAGACAGGCGACTACCGTACTTACTGTACTAGACCTGACAACATTTCTGGTAGAGCCAGAGAAAACAAAAGGTGAGTGAAAGGGGTGCAGAAAGGGAGCGGGGGAACAAAACAAGCGACTATCATACTAGGCCTGATGACATTTCAGATAGTGCTGGAGGGGGGAGGAGGAAACAAGTAAGGGGAGGGAGGATGAGACAGACTAGGTTGCTATCATACTAGGTCCAGGGACAATTCTGATAGAGAAAGTGCATAGAAGAAAGTAAGCGGGGATGAGAGGACATAGGAAAAGGGAAAAAGGGACAGGAGAGAACAGAGAGTAAGCAGTCAAAAAGAGTCGAGAAGCCAGAGGGGAGAGCAAATACAATTGCAGAAGTCAGTACTAAAACATAATGTTGCAAAATGAAGATGGGAACAGCATGATTCAGGGCCAACATGAGTACAAGATGCAAAGGAAGTGCAGTATGAGAGTTGAGGAAGGGTTACGCACCGTGAATCAATGAAGTCCATAAAAGTAAAATCCAGCATTGGCCACAAGAGGGTGATGGTGAAACCAGAATGTATCAGGACAGACTCCTGCAGAAGTATGCTGGAGGGGGGGTAGGGGAAGTAGGGTACAAGAATCAAGCAAAACAGGCAACACCTGTGTGCAAGAAGGGTGGGCGGCACAAGGGAACATCATGGGTGGACTAGAGGGGTGGGGATGGCCTGTGGAGACAGAGGGTGTAAACACATGTTGGTGCATGCTTACCTGCTGTCTGAGCAGGGGGTCGGGCCCTTGGTCCTCCTGGTCCAAATAGGTCCAAACAGGAATTGCCCTTTTCTTTTTTCTGCCCTTCTCTTTGGTGCCCGGGCACGAGATACCCTTGATCTAAGAGTTAAGAGCAGGAAGGAAGCGGCAGGGCTAAGAAGGTGGGTGGTGATTGGGCCAGGTCACCTAGATCCACTTGCACCTGCTCCCCATCAGCAAAGGAAAATAGACTGGAGGGCTCCTTAAATAGAGAAAAAGAGCGGCAACCTGGAAGGCACCAGGTGGGCAGGGCTTAGACCAGGTGACCTAGATCCACTTACACCTGCTCCCCATCAGTAAAGGAAAAGAGGCTGGAGGGCTCCTTAAGAAGGGAAAAAGATTGGCAACCAGGAAGGCAACAGGTGAGCTGGGCTTGCTAAGTGGGAAAAAGAACGGCAACCTGGAAGGCACCAGGTTGGTGCAGCTTAGGTGAGGTGAGCTAGATCCACTTGCACCTGCTCCTCATCAGGTAATCTCCTCATCGGAAATAGCTTAGTGATGCCAATTATGGCACTGCTCTTTATGAATGAAAAGGTTACAGGGCATGTTGACTAAACACACTCCTCAATGCAGCATACACGCAATATCTGTAGGACGTTCTGAACACTACATAAAATAAATGTGCTCTCCTCCTTACTCCAGAGCAGTCCAGATATGCTAAAGCTTCACACAGTGATTGGCAATTCGTCCCCTCCTCATCCTTGCCCACATGTGAGGTATTTCTGATGGACAGGCAAGACATCCTGCCACGAGAAAAAAAGCCCCATTACCAGGCTAAAAACTCAACAGGAGTCTGCACACAAAAAAATCAGTGGCAGCGCTTGATAAAAACACCCTGTGCGTAGCTCAGTGAAGTAAGTCACCATTCTTCCTCATGATAACTATGTAGTAATTCTACACTACACAGGGGATTATAATTAGTCTAGTACTGAGGCGATCCACACTTGTACACACATTTAGATAGTGAGCAATAAAAATACATCAGTCTACCTTCATTTTTTATGTCTAAAATGATGGAGCCCTCGGAATTTAGAAATATACGCCTAGTCCAGGGGCATAGTTGTGCTCATTCAACCTTCTCCATCGCTTCATAGAACTAAATCCTGTAAGGTGTCATTATAGCTGTTAACCTGCCTACACATTCACATCCTACTTGATCTAAAAAAAAAAAACAGCTCAAGCCCTCTAGGACATAAAGTTTCACCAGCGTCACCTCAGAAGGCCAATAAAACAGACCACTGGGAGTGGCGTAATTGTAACATAGGAGTAAGAATGGGAATAACCCTCTGGATGGCAAGACCTTTAACTGCAGAAGAAAAACATGAATAACAGAGAAATATAAATGCTGCCCTACCCCCAAAACAGGCAGCGGGCCAGACATGCATGTGCTCGATGTTCTGAGAAGTGTCATCCAATATTCATCTTGAATACATTGATCTGATTGCAAGATCCAGTTTTCTAACAGGCCCAGTGCTTTAAATGGTAAAAAAGAAATGCAGGTACTCACCAAGCTATGACGCCAGACATTCCAGCGCAGGGCTTTCGGGACCGGCCGTTTTGGTAAGGCACCTTGGGCACTGGTCTCGTTTAGGTGCACCCTGTAGTTTGCAGGCAATGTCCAGTGAGATTAAATGGTGTGCTAAAGATCACACATTTTGGTAAAGCAGTGTATCTAGGACCATGTAACACAAACTTTCAGTTGGTTGTCATGCATTGTGTTAAAGTTTGAATATCCATATTAAGGGGCCGATTCATGGAACAATTGTGTGCCGAAATTGGTGGTGCAAGCATGAAAAATCCAGCGCACGCGTGTGAATCGCATGCAAGTGATTCATGGAAGTCTGTGTGCATGTTTTTCCTGGGAGCTGCGCCAAATCCGTGCCTACCTTACTCGTCACTCCGACATCCCGAACGCTGTGCATGACACATACAGCGAAAGCGCACAACGTGTAGTGCACACACCACAAAGGGGCTGGAACACGCGGAATGGGGAACAACGAGTGAAAATGAGGGCGTAACTGGGGAAATA
Organism: Ambystoma mexicanum; assembly: GCF_040938575.1. Classification (NCBI taxonomy): domain Eukaryota; kingdom Metazoa; phylum Chordata; class Amphibia; order Caudata; family Ambystomatidae; genus Ambystoma; species Ambystoma mexicanum. The sequence goes on along the minus strand of NC_090923.1, from coordinate 380,600,157 downwards.
CTGCTGGGAAATACACGGAACGTCCACACGCTCGCGAACAACACGTATTCATGGAATCAAATAGGGAAAACCTGCGCATATCAAAAGACACACACAGGCGTAAACACGTCCGCCACATGAAAGCAGGCGGAAGCGCCCCCACGGAGTATAAAAAGGCACGCAAACAACAAACACACATATACAGCTACGATGAATGTCCCATTTCTTGCAGCAGTGATCGTGGGACACCGCAGGAGGAGGAGAATACCCAGGCCCCACATTTTGTTGCCCAGGACCAGCCTTTTTGGGATGCCTGATGACCACGTCTATGGCAGGTATAGGTTTCCACCTCATATCATCCTAGACCTGGTCATTGAGTGGGAGGATGACCTCACATCACCCACCTTGTGCTCCCAAGCACTGGGCCCCTTGGAAAAGTGCTCAATGTCCTGCATTTGTTGACCACTGGGGCATTTTAGCAGACAACTGCCATAGTTGGGGGCGTCTCACAGGCCACTCAGTCACGCTACCTACACCAGTTGTTGGCAATCATGTCCGCAAGTACATATACATGCCCAGAACACCTGCAGAAAGGCAGGCTGTGGTCCAGGACTTTTACAAGGTGGCACACTTCCCCAAAGTACTCGATGCCATAGATTGCACACATGTGGCCCTACGTCCACCTAGAGCCACTGAGAACCTCTACCACAACTGCAAGCACTAGCATTCCATGAACATACAGGTTGCATGTGATGCCCATGGAATCATCACCTCTGTCTATGCAAACTATCCTGGGTCTACCCATGACAGTTTCATATACAGAATGTCTGCCCTGAGCCAGGCCCTGGAAGCTGGGAAGCATGGCAACACATGGCTCATTGGTGAGGAGAAATGTCTGTGCACATGCATGCATGTCACACACAGACAAATACACAAACCCAACTAATGACAACCATCATCACCTCACCAGGGGGTTAGACTGCTCAGCATGCATCCTAACTGTTTTGAACACCACCCCATCCGTGCCCCCTTGTGACTGTCTTTTTTTTAATATAATGGATTTGTAGCTGATGGTTTTGTAATCATCACCTCACCAGGGGACAGTGCCTACCCTCTGAGCACCTACATGATGACGCCAATACGGAACCCCACCACACTATTCCAGGTAAAATACAACGCAGCCCATATTGCAACCAGGGCCATAATGGAGCACACATTCGGAGTGCTCAAGTCACGCTTCCGCTCCCTTGACCGTTCTGGCAGGCAGCTACTATATGCATCCCCAGTAGTGTGCAGGATCATTGTGGCAGCATGTGTACTGCACAATGTTGCAACACGGCGGGGCGTACCGGCGGACATGGTGGTGACCCACATCCCCAAGCACACGCACAGGTGATGCACATGGGAGGGGAAAGGGCATGTGGCGAGGCAGCCCGGACCCAGCTTGTGGCTACATTTTTCACCTTAACTCCCACCCCTGCGGAGTGCACACAGGCCTGGCCATACCAGGTGACAGTCAATGATGACAAAGAGATAGTCAACTGTCACAACCTTACCACCCTGAGAATGTTTCCACTGAAGTGTTACATTGTGTGCATCCCTAGCTACCTAAACATAACCAATCTGGTGTGACCAAAAGGAACACATGCAAGGTGCATATCCCACCACCCCCTGCAAAACAGGCCATGAAAATCACTGGTATGTCACCCAAACCCTCCCAACCCCCATTACCCTTGTCGGCCACACCATCCAATGGCATGCAACAGCAAAAGAGCAAACCAAATGCACAACACATGACAAAATCATCACAAAGTGCCACGTGATAAATGGAAACAGGCCTGAGACAATAACACCTGACATGGAATCAGATGACATGAGTAACCAACAACCTCCCACACAAAAGTCATACACAAATACATGCCACCAGTGGTACCATCAACAAAGGGCATAATGCCTGTTGGCATGCACATTGGCCAATCAAAATCCACAAATACCAAAACCATGTGCTGTGTGTGTGTGTCCTGCAACACACCACTCAGCACACAGCACAGTGAGCGTCCAATGCATTGGGAATACACCTGGAGCATCATTTAACAAAGGACAAGCAACGAAAACTACCCTGTGAGGCATGTACATGATCCAAAATGTGTAAGTGATCATCCGCTGCAGGGACACAGCATGGCAGAGAAGGCAATCTGTGTGCATGTGTGGGCATGGATGTGTGGTAGTATGTGTGGTGATGCGTTGTGTAAGTGTGTGTGTCAGTAGGGACATGCAGTCAATTCATGCATGTGAAATGAAGTGACCCTCAGTGTCCTGTACACATCACATGTGAACATTGCCCTTGTGGACTCCCCAGTGTTAGAGACCACACCAATCCCCTGACACCTGAAAAGTAAACCCAACACAGGAAAATCCAAAGACCAGCAAAACACATCATGTACATAGTACCCCACATTGACAATGTCTGACAGTGACCAATCACTGTAGCCCAAGTGTACCAACTTGACATTGTCACCACACGGCCCCCTCCCATGATCAGTGTGGCTTAGACAGCTAAAGGGTGCAGGCTACTGTCTACATAATGAAGTGCATCAAACACGTATACAGGCAAGTAATGAAAAAACATCACAATCAACTTAAAAAAAAGCACAGTTCAAAAATATACTTTCCAAAATGGATTGCAGACATGCCGTAGAGAAAACATCCTTAATCCCGAATAGGGGTGTATACACAAGTAGGACTGCAGACTAGCCACAGATATGATGAAAGTCCAATGCCCCTGTGTAATTTGCTGTCATACCGAACCATCCTTGCAAGCCCCTGGAAAGGGGAAGCAGGAGTGGCATATGCGTCAGGACCCCAAGCCACAAACACATACACGAGACAAGCTTGTGTGGGCCCAGCTGGAACACACAGTGGATGCTTCAGAAACCACAAAGCATCACACTGTGACATGAATGCACAATAGACAAACAATATAATTTTTAAAATTGGCCACATACGACCCGGGGTACTGGGGGTGTGGGGTATCACCCAGGAGGGGTGAGATACAGGGCGCACCTCAACACCCACATGCAATGATGTTGAGATAAAAAAAAAACTCCATGGGCTCAAAGCCTGCACAGCCCAACCTGTGTGGAAGATAAGTCGTCGTCCTACTCACCCTCTGGATGTAAATCAGAAGGTGGACGTGGCACAGTTGCCTGACCATGGCTATCTGCAGCTTGCCCCTCCACAGCAGCAAGCATGCGGGTCTGGTAAGCCTGGTCCTGTGTGGCAATGGCACGGAGGTCGGCATGCAGCACCTCACGTGATACACATGCTTCCTCTTGCAAGGTAGCACGTGTAACATGGAGTTCTGCCTGCATGGCCTTACTTCTGACTGCTGCCTCTGGGACATGTTGAGCACACCCAGAGTAGATCTGAGGGATTGGTGTTCTTCCCTCAGGGCTTCCCTGTGTGCCTCTGCATGAGCAGCAAGTGCTTTGTGCAGAGACACCATTTAAGCCCGGCATGCCCTGTTTGAGGCCGCCATGCCCAGCCTGAGTGAGTGGCACGTGGACTGCGTTGCCTGCAGCTGGAGCTCCACCTGCCTATCAGGGGGAGCATGGATTGGGACACACTTTCCGTGCCTTGAGCAATCCTCTCAATAACTGCCTCCTGTTGTTGTGAACTGGCATACATGGCATGCTCCCACTCAGTATTCCCCGGTGGCGCATGGCCACCGCGTTCCTGGACATTACACCTGTGGGACGCAAGGAGCCATAGTCCTTGCTGGATTGGCACCAACCGCGGCTGCAGGGCTGCATCCTTCTATTGACATGATGCCCCAGGCACATCAGCAACTGGTGTGGAGTGTGAGCGTGCATCCAGAACCACCACAGGCGGACGTTCCAACACTGCCTGGCCCCTCCATGCAGGTGTTGTGGACAGACGATCATCCACATCAGGATCACTCACTGGCGATGAATCGTCATGATGTGCATCCAACTGAACATTGTGCTCAGAGTGTTCATCAGAGCTTGACTGATTGCCAGTCCTGGACACAACGGTCTGGAGCAGAAATGGGTTCTTGTGGTCTACCATCCCACGATCCCCATTTGTGCTGGGTTGTTGAAGTAAAAGCAACTCCGTGTCTGGAATGACATCACCATCCTCTAGGTCCATTGCGTCATCACCTGTAACGCGAACAAAACAAACATGAGTACACGTCAGCAGCACATAACACACACACACACATAGACATCCCTACATCGACAGCCAACACATGAAGCAGACGTGTCACACACAACTCAAACTCCAGCATGCATCTAGTGGCATTGCTATGCAAGGGCATCCCGAAAGCAGAAATTGATGCGTGTAAATTGCAAAGCCTACACATGTACTGAATGCAGTATATTACCTGCATCACACAACCTCTGGCAGGCTCAGATCACAGGCAGAAATGACAGATGTCAACAAAGAGATGGCATGTAGCATAAGCATGGTTGTACAGCCAAATGGCCACAGCTGCAAGAGAATCAAAACACACCATGACACACGTAATATGCATGTAGTCATGCATCACTAAATCATCATCACCAATATAGCTCCATCGATGTGCAGCTTGGCCCGTACCAGGTGTCATGGGCCCTGAAGATATAGTAAATGTCCCGAGAAAAGTGAGGGCCTTCAACGAGGTATGAGGGACCATAACGCCCAGTACGGTCCCAGATGCCAGTCCATGAAGCTTCTAGAACACACCTCAGGGCCTAAATCAGCACTTTGTGCAGTAAAGGTGCCAAAAAACATGATTCAGTGTGTCAAATCACCACGCCCAGGCTCCACCAATATTGCTAAGTGGGCCTGGCCATACTCGTAGTGCACGGCAGTGCACCATCAGGATTGTGCCGGTTTAACATAACGGGCGCAATGCTGAAATCTCAGCAGCATTTTTGTAAAATAACGACATATTTGTTACTGAACAAAAATGCTGCTGAGAGCACATGTCCAAATAAACACTTTCACACACAACAAAGTAAGTATCTGCAATATTCCACATCACAACGTTGAAGCTGCTTGCATACTGTATGTGAAAGAGTACATATACACCCGTATGGTGTATATCAACATTTTCCTATACAGCCAAGCAAGCAGCTTCAACGCTACTTGCTTTGATGTATGTGAAAGTGTACACATGCACATGTGCAGGCAGCTCCACAGTAATTACAATCTAATTTGCGGCCTGTCATCAATCCGTGGGCTATACCAGTTAGTATAGCTCGCAGATTGACCAATCAACTTTGCAAAACACCAGCTAGGGTGTTCTAATACAGAGTACATGTGTCACAGGATGCATCTGTGCTACTGCTTTTCATAACAGTGAAGGGATGAACACCTGAACATAAATGCCAGGTCACTTTGACATTGCAGCAGTGAGTATGGATGTAGAACGGTGTAACATGTCTCAGAAGTGGGTGGGTGCGGTGCAGTACATGTGTACATTCCCAATAATCTACATCAACAAGTACGTTTTGATGTCAATCAGTTAACAGGACGGCAGTGTAAGGGCAAGTTCAGCCATCATGTGCAATGTGCATGCACTGGGTTGCATGGCTACATTTCACCCACCCACACCTTGAAAATGCAGGGAAGCATTGCATGGCAATGAAAGGTTGACCAGAGAACTGTGTATTGGCAGACAGTGTTGGCTATCATCAATTGTATCATCTCAGTCAACTGACACCACAGCAGACGAGAATGGGAAAGTAAGCAGGACACATGATGAACCCTCAGTAGTATACCCATTCATGCAGAAGGCACTACAGCTGTTGAACAGAGTCAGGGGGCCTGCAACAGGGGGAGGCCTATGCCCCACACAGACAATGACACCCTAAAATGTGCGTGATGCAGGACTGAGGCAGAGTGAGCATGGAATGGATGACAAAATGCCATGACAGGTAGGTAATCCCGGAGATGTGCTACAATGATCATCCTGCCAAGGACACATAGGGGCGTGCATGTAATGCACATGGAGCATGAATGGGCACTCGTGTTCCCGGGGAGCATCGGCCATCTGCACAGTCTGAGTGAGACACACTGCATCAAGGAAAAACGATGTACCCCACAGTACGGTTTGTGTAGGTTAGCAGAGGGAAGTGTGGAACAGGCCATTGCAGTAGTCCAACATGTTGCCCACCAGTGCCATGGTGAAAGTGAGGTGCAGGGGGGTGGAGTGGCAAGGAAGCATGCCCGCGTGGAGTATCCGCATGCAGACTGACCACACACGCACATCAGTCATGCGATGACATAATCCTAGTGCTGAGTGAAACAACACCACAGGCTACATGCAGACAGGACAGTGAGCTAGACATGGACCAGAGGGGCAGCCGAGTGACTAGCATGTGAGTACGGTGCATGTGTGGTAATGAGGACAGTCTCTGTCTGCTTCACATGTCCAGCATCCATCACAACAGGCATGCATCAGTGAAGCATTGCATGACTTTCACATGAGAACCATGTTGTTAGGCAGAATCCTATGCAGTGCCCTTAGGGACCACTACACACAATTAAGACTAAAGGTGGCAATACAAGTTTTACCTTTGGTACAAGCCCGTACTACTATGTTAAAGTGGTAGCAATATAGCGGAGCAGCCAGGCTTATCTCAAGAGTATATGAGCAGTAGCAGAGATTACACAAAGGGACCACAATTACTGTGACTCAAGCAAACACTGACTCAAGGTTTTAGGTAAAAAATATAAGTACATTTATTTTTAAACCATTTGTTATTAACACAACACTTCTATTGTATTCTCTGACCTAGCCACCGCATCACCAACCATTATACTTTGTGGTGTACCCCAAGGCTACTGCCTCTCCCCCACCCTGTACAACATCTTCACATGACCCCTCTTCCTCATCCTCGATGCAATGGGCATCTCCTACACCAACTACGCCGACGACACTCGGATGGCAGACAACGGACTATGCCTCAACTCTACAAGATGGAACACCTCCTGGTAGGTTCCCCCGACACGCTAAAAAATCTAGATGCCCATTTCAGCCAATTCACCATTGACTCCATTAAAAAATTCCGGTCTCCGATTCTGTCAAAATTCTGGGAGTCTACCTGGATTCCAGCCTATCCATGGATAGACAAGGCAACGCAATAGCCTCCGCAGCTGCATATCATGCCAAACTTATCAACGCAGTCAGACCCTTTCTCTCCAAAGAGAACTGCACCAACATAGCCAGAGCCATCACCGGCTCTAGGCTAGACTACTGCAATGTACTCTTTCTAGGAACCTCCAACGAAAACTTAGAGAGACTACAAGTAATACAGAACAATGCTCTCCGGGCAGCCCAAGGCATTGCTAAAAGAGAACACATCTCTGAAGCCAGAAAACTAGCCCGCTGGCTCCCAATAAAGGAAATGATCGTATTCAAAGCCCTGACACTGACCCACAAGTGCATTCACCTCACTGTTCCTGCATACCTCTCACAAAGGATCCACCCCGTCTCCACTACCAGGCCAACCAGATCACCATACACCAACATGCTCTCTGTGCCACTAGTAAAAATGGTAAAAGTGGGCGGATCCAGCTTCCCCTATCTCGCGTCCACTCACTGGAATGCCCTACCTCCCACTATCCGAGGTGAGGCCTCCCTCACTACCTACCGCAAAACTCTGAAAACTACCCTCTTCACAAAAGGCCTGACACATCAGCACGAATACTTATCATATATGTTGTAATATACGACCAAATGCAATATCTGTAACAACAGTATGATGTCTTGTAGTATTCATAATGTGTCAACAATCGCTATCATGCCTGTACCATGTAACTAAATTATTGCAAGTAACAGCGCCTCAATGTCCCTGGGCTACTTGCGCGCTATATAAATAAATAAATAAATAAATAAACAAATAAATATTAATTCAAAACCACACGTAAAATACACTACAACCAACCAATTCACTTTGGTACACTCTAACTCAAGGTAAGTACCCTATGTTTTAACGGACCGGTTTTGCGAAACAAAAGAGGTTACCGGGAATACACTTGCGATCACTTTTTGACAGTAATGACAGTTCGGTCTTACTAAAGAAACGCGTATCCGCGGCAAGAAATGTTACCAGGGCAAAAACACACTTAGCACTGAAGTTAACCAGAGAGAGTTGGGGCACAAATCATAGGCAATACTTTTGTCAAGGCAGACAGAATTAGAGAACACTATTTGATGGAATTCAAGAGACAATAGGCTGGAGCCAGTGTCAAGTGGAACCGGGTTCCTGTTGTCAAGGATCACACAGTCGGACAGGTCAAGATTCAACGTTGCCAGGAGTACTTAGATATTGTCAACAGAGGAAGCAAAAGTTATAAGAAGGAGGGAAAACAAGGGCAAGCCTTGGAGGCAAAGAAAGAGGGATTCACCCTAATTCCTCAAGCAGAACACAGTACCTTCTTCAATGAAGAAGCTGGTGCCACGGCAGTTGTTCCTGTTGGTTTCCTGCAGAACCACGGATCCTGGAGCTTCGGTGTGAATGGGGATGTCTGAAGGGGTCTGTACCACACAGGGATGAAGCCGGCAGCAGCGACGGTGAATAAAAGGTGCGTTCCTTAAAAATAGGAGAAGCTCTTCAGATGGCTATCCGGACCACTAGAGCAGTGTGCAGCGATTTCAACCAAGAAGAGGATCCTCTGGCTGTGGAAGATGAGCTGGTTATCCCCACCAGGCTCAAGGGAAGAAGACTCTGGACTGGATCATCTCTGGTTGTCGAAGTGTAGATAGCTCAGGACTGCAGCAGGGCTTCACCGGGACGGGGTAGTTGCAGCAGCCGTCTTCTTCTCCGCTTCTCTTCAGTTCCTTGTTGTTCCTGTGGCGACTCTGACTTCTAGCCCAAAGAGACCTGCCTTTTATGCGAAAATCCCCCATGCACACAGCCTGGCTGTCAATCACGCAGCAGGGGGGTTGTCCAGCCCAGACAACCACCTCAGCCAATCACGGCAAAGTGCAACTTGGGTTTCCTAGGATACCCTGTACAGGCGGTGACTACACCTCTCCCTCACATTCAGCGTACCTAGACACCCAGGTGCCTGGAGGAGGGCTTCTTGGCAGAAGCCCGCCAAAAGACAGTGAACAAAGGAGGCAAACCTGGTTTGCTGCACAAAGTAAAACACAAGAAGGACTTTAACAAAAAGAAATGGCGAATAAACCCAACCGGAGCCAAAAAAAAAAAAGTATTTGCTCAAGCGGGTTTATGTTCGAGGCTAATGTAATAGCCTAAAACAATACCATGTTTATATGATATAATCACGGTAGAAAAGGTAGAAAAGTTAGGGTAGATACCACTGCCACCAGCCAAGTCTAAATGTTAAAAGAGCGAAACAATGCTCTAGGAGGTACAGATAAAAAGGAATACAGAGTAACCCTTTTCAGTACTCCATGTAAGATGGTGTGTACTGGATCTGTGCTTAAATGACTAGATAAAGTTAATGGCAACTTTACCCTTTTCTGGGGGACTGTAGTCAGCCTCAGAAATGGAGTCAGTGGGAAGTCTAAAGGACAACCCTGTGTCACTGCACTGAAGGTGCTGTGTAACACACAAAAGAAGGGGACTACTGAAGTGCTGTACTCCAGAGTCCACAATCACAAAAACAGGCAGAAGACACATGGCAAAACATGTGTAAGAGTGGGGGAAAAGCTCACACTCTTACCAAGTGAAAAAATAAACTCCAGAAATCCAGCAAAGCTGCTGGGGTCTCACTAGGTGAGGGAAATTAGCCATAAAATGAGAATTCTCCATAACACATGTACACATAGCATGTAGTGGCAGTCAAGCACAACACATCACACAAGCAAACAACACATGGGCTGGAAGAACACGCAACAACACTCACTGAATGAAGCATCATAAGCCAGCATCTCTCCCACTCCTTTGATCAATTCTGCCTGGATGAACTCCGCAGCGATCTCCTAGTGCGGAGTGAGTTCTTCCTCCTCAGGTGGTGGCACACTGCATGGCATAATTGGAGGTATGCTTCTGCTTTGCACAGCTACGGAGGTCATCCCAATGCTTTTTGCAGTCCCGATCTGTGTGCACCTGATATCCAAATGCATTAACACCATCCGCAATATGCTGCCAGTGGACCCAACACTGGGCAGACATAGTATGACAATTTGGGACCACTAGTATATTTTGTTCGTGTGCCGACATGTAGCCCACAAGGAAGTCCAATTCCTGCTTGTTGAAAGGCTTCTTCCTCGAATTGCTGGAGGCCAGAGCCGTGTTTGGCATCCCAGCCTCTTGTGCAGGAGCAACCTTCCTCCGCTTGGTCAGTGGTACGGACCCTGACTGGCAAATGCTGCCCTGATCAGTAGGGGCAGTGGCGCTGGTGGACTGGACCAAGGGAGTGGCAGGTGGAACCAAGACGGAAGCCCTGACTTGCATCAGTGGCTGCTGGGTGCTCTTGCCAGGACTTAGCACAGCAACTGCCACTGTGCCAAGGTCTGTGACCGACACAGTCCTGGCTGGCAGACTCACAGCCTGGGTGGTGTTGGCTGCATCTGCCCATGCAGTTGCCAACACCCAGCTGCTTGGGGCAGCAAATGACAACACTGCCCCAGGGACATGTGCCTCAGTCAGAGAAGCAGAGTGCGCACATTCTTTGTGCCTCCTGACCACCTTGAACTCAGCCTGGGAGGCCTCAGGTGCCAACGCATCATGCGCTGGCCGACCCAGAGCTTGGGTGGTGGTCGCCACAGCTGCATCTGCAGCTACCACTACCATTCGGACTGTGACAGTAGATCAAACTGACAGTTGGGTCACATGGGTGCCAGTGTCAGATGCAACAGCTGCATCTCCCGGAGCTGCAGGGGGCGGTGGCATGACTCTACCAACACATGGTAGAACAACCTGTCCAAGTGGCGCACCCGCACCTCTTCCCCCTCTGCAGCCACCCTGGCCACCCTGGACTCCCCCTACTCCCTGGTCATCCCGGCCATGTCCGTGACCATGTCCAACACATGGAGGACGCCCAACTGAGGTGCCCCTCACCTTTTGTGGCCTCCAACCATAGCACATATGTACTAGTGCCAATGGGAGGTGCACATGACAATTGTCCTGGGCAATTGGGGTGAAGGGGTGGGGTAGGTGATGTAAACAGCACCTGTGTACTCCTGCAAGGCTGTATGTGACCCCTGTGGGAAAATGACAGGTCATGCAATGCTCAGGCACCCCAAATATACAATAAACCCATGCACGCAACCCCCGGTAGCCCACGTGTTTGGAATTAACCTCCCGCAGTACGCGGTGGCACCCAGGGACACAAAAAACGTGTAGGCATGGGACACACAGGCTACTATGACCTCAAAAACGGGTACGCGATACACAGGGGGTCCCGCAGTGAGAAAAATAGCGTGCACGACTCACCGTCTGACTAGCGTGGGAAAGAAAAACCCACATAGGCAAAACCCCTGCCAAAAGAAGAGGTACATCCTCGATCCGCTGTGAAGTGATGGCGTGTGAAACAACAAGAAGCAGCAAAACACACGCGTCAGTCTCCACGAAAAGCACATACAGTGAACTGCTGGCCTGCACTCACCTTTAACCCGTGCTGAGGGACACGCCTGCACGAGTCGCACCACGTCACTTACGCGCTTACACGCTAAGGCCCTTTCCTTGAATTACACGCTGACGTGCTGTTTTTTCATGTGCTAAATCACTCTGCATTGATCTGGCCACGCGACAACATATGGAAGACCACGCTCCTACCCAGAAGTTCATTTGCCTGCCACCCAGAGCCCTGAACATCCTCACATGAGCCATATCCTGCTCCCTGCCTGCCTGCCTGCTGCCATCATGCCCTGCTATTTGGTGCCTGCACATCAGCCTTTGCCAGGGGTCCAGTTGCTGAGACCACCCCTGCTGGAACAGAAGACTCCTGACTGGTGTTCCATCGCTCCAAAGCCAAGCCCCAGGACCCAGTTGCCCACCCACACCGGCCTCGGGGGTTGCCATGTTAGGGCAAACACCATCTGAGACCACTGGCAACCCCCAGCCAGAGAGGCAGAGGGTTGTCAGCTTCTCAGCCACATAAGTTGGCATCCTGGTGGAGCAAGTCCTGGGGTATTATGATGCCCTCTTCAGACAACCGTGCACCGACAAGGAAAGACAGAAGAGGACCTGGTCGAACATTGTGGTTGCCATCAACGCGGAGGGGGTGGCAACCTGTGACTTGAAACACATCCAGAAGTGCTGGGAGGACTTCAGGTCCAGGACACTCATGAAAGCCTGGCGCCTCCTGCATGCAGCGGATGCAGTGGGGGCGCCAGGTCCAACTTACCATCGACCAGGTGAGGGTCCTGCAATGCATCAACCCAGTGCTTCACCACCAGGTCCTAGAGAGGCAGACCCATTGGAGTCGAGCGGTGAGTGTCTGGCTATCACATTCCACACAGTGCATGTTGAGGTGTGGCAGGAGTGTGCAGCTTGGACATATGTTTAACATGGCCCATGTATAGATGTGTGTGTGCAGGCACATGCCCATGCTGCATGTGATTCCAGTCATATGTGATGCACATCAATGGTGTATGTGTTCCAATGCATGATGCCCAACTGTATGTGGAGATGCACACATGTTTGCATTTCTGTGTATGCACTATGCCATGGATGGGGTGTGACACATGGATGCTGGTCCCACCTTCATGTACGTGCACGGTGTACATGTGTGTGTGTCTGTTTGGCATATGTGTGACAGTGAGACACAATGGATGCATGTGACCTGGACATCTGGGTACCTGATTGGCCTATGTGACATAGTTGCCGCTAATTGCACTGTGACAGGTGGTGGAGATGTACAGATGCATGTCTGTCTGGTGGCGTGTATGCATGTGATCGGCACTCCCCATGTTGTTTGTGACGTGATGCCAACATTTGGATGTTTATGCAGTTAAGTTTGTATGGATGCTGATCCCAGTTTATTTTTGCATGTGTGTGGGTTCAAATGACATGAGTGTTGGGGAGTGTGATGCCATCTGTGATGTCTGACACTGACACTCATGTGCAACTATCATGTGTGTAGCAGACCAATGTACGGTGACCTGATGCCTGTGTTCTGTCTCTCCCTGTCTGCAGCGTCGACTGATGAAGAGGGCGGAGATGGTGCTGTGGAGTCCAGTGGCAGGGATGCCACCACCAGCTGGAGAAACAAGGCACAGCTCCCCTCCGAGGTTCTGATATCTTCCAGGAGTGATGAGTCTGGTGCCGCGTCCATGGTTGCAGCTGCCGAGGGGAGGTCCAAGAGGCCAAGGTTGGAGGTGGACTCCTCGGCAGCAGAAGGGACAGTTTAGCTCCCACAGGGGTGTACTGAGGAAGACGGCAGGGAGTCATCCAGGTTGGTTGAGGGTGTGGTTGGAGGAGGCTGTTTCAGCTCCACGCATGGGGCCTGGAGGGGGTGGTTCCACTGTTGTAAGTGGTGCAGTCCAGGAGGCAGCACAGGTCTCAGTGGAGGTGCCTGTGTGTAATCCTGTCCCTGAACCTGTGACTGCATCATCTCGCACCAGCATGGATGCCTCTGTCCAGGCCTGTTCGCAGGTAGGGGATGCGTCTACAACAACTGGCCGTCCTCTCTCCTCTCCGGATATGGCAATCCGTGACCATGTACAGCCTGTCAGGGGTGTAGGGCCATCCCCTGTGGTGTGGGCTGCCTGCGGGGGATGGTCAGGATGGATGGGCGGCCTGCGGGGCATGGCCAGGGGCTGTAGGGGTATCCATCACCCCTGACCATGCCCCGCAACCAGCCCATCACCCCTGATCATGCCCCACAGGCAGCCCCTCCACCCTGACCATGCCCTGCAGGCAGCCCTTCCACCCTGACCATGCCCCGAAGGCAGCCCACCCCACAGGGGACACCCTACAACCCCTGGCCATGCCCCACAGCCAGCCAATCACCCCTGACCATGCCCCGCAGTTGGCCCATCCACCCTGACCATGCCCCGCAGGCAGCCCATCCACCCTGACTATGCCCCGCAGCCAGCCCATCACCCCTGACCATGCCCCACAGTCAGTCCACACCACAGGGGACACCCCTACAACCGCTGGCCATACGCCTCAGGCAGCCCAGCCACCCTGACCATGCCCCGCAGCCAGCCCATCACCCCTGACCATGCCCCGCAGGCAGCCCCCCCACCCTGACCATGCCCCGCAGGCAGCCCACACCACAGGGGACACCCCTACAACCCCTGGCCACGCCCTACAGGCAGCCCATCCACCCTGGCCATGCCCCACAGGCAGCCCACACCACAAGCGACACCCCTACAACCAATGGCCATGCCCTGCAGGCAGCCAATCCACCATGACCATGCCCCGCAGGCAACCCACACCACAGGGGACGGCCCTACACCCCTGACCATGCCCCACAGCCAGCCCATCAGCCCTGACCATGACCCGCAGACAGCCCATCCACCCTGACCATGCCTCGCAGCCAGCCCACACCACAGGGGGGACTTTTTCTACGCAATTTGCCTGGAGCAGGCGGGGTACGCCTATTACAGGGGTTGCACAAGGTTATACACGTGATTTGGCTGGAGCGAGCGGGGTACGCATATTCCGTGGGGTGTGGGGAGTTTTCCACACGATTGGGCTGGCACGAGCGGGCTTTGCGTATTCCGAGGGGTGCGTGAGGAGTTTTACACGTGATTGGGCTGGCGCAAGTGGGGTACGCGTATGCCAAGGGGTGCGTGGGGAGTTTTACATGCGATTGGACTGGCGCGAGCGGGGTGAGTGGCGTTTTTAGCACGATTTTGTTGTTGGGGGCTGTATGCTGGTCCACTGGCCTTTGCGCCATCACCATGTAGGGGATGTGTGCAGCTGTTTTTGCCGCAAAGGGTGGGGTTTGGGGCATAACTGGCGGTGCTGGATGGTCGCTGCATCACGCTGTGGCATGGCTGGATATGGATGTGGAAATCCATGAATACGCGGTGTGTGGAAATGGGCTTTGGCACACGCAGCTGGTGCAAGCTGCCGCACGCTCCCTCTGTGCACCAGCTGCGTGCGCCACTTCTGCGCTTGATTCCATGAATTACCCTGTAAATGACTTTCTTTTTTTGCGTAGCAAACTAGCTGTGAACTAAGCTTTAGACAGGGAGTTTTTATTTTTGTTCACTTTCATTGACTAATCAGAAATTCGGTGGGAACTGGGGCTGTGTGCAAGTTTTCAGTCGAAAAACGTTCCATCACAACGCCAATTACATAAACATTTAGATATTAGAATAGGCACTGCTAACAACAAAGAAACAATTTAAGTAATCTCCCAATCTTTCCAAATCAATCCATGCTCCATCAAGTAAAAGGTAAAAGCCCACGCAGCGAAATAGCGTTCCGCGCCTGGTGTGCTGAGAGAATAGTAGCTGCATGTTTGTCACTCCATTTGTACTGCAGGGTAGGCCCTGAAGGAGACATTATGGGCACTGCAGTTGGTAGAGAGAGGAGGAGGGAGAGAGGGCTGCTTTCCCCAGCCATGGACGTCATTTAAGGGTTGCCAGGGGTCGCAACCGCAACCCCTGAGCTCTACCTTGCTACCTCTGCGGTCTCCCTTTCTACCCCTAAAAAAAATCAGGAAAATGATACATATGGTAATCCATTCTTATATGAAATGTGTATCACTTTGCAGTGATATCGTAACCATATTTTTCGTACTGTACTCAGAAACAACGTTACTTGATACCACTCCCTGTTTTGTCGAGGGGTGAAAGGTCTTGTTCTATTGCTTCCTGTGATGTTACTTCGGAGTGGGGTGATGTCATCAGAGTTTAAGGGTCGTGTGATGTCACTTCCGCTACCCCTGCCATTTTGGTGAAATGAGATACCTGTCCCCAGCTAAAGCTGCAGAAGCTTATAGTGCTTTAAGTTGCGATCAAGTGAAATGAAAAGCTTTCATTTTCACCTCGCCACATAGTTGAGTACCGACGCTCTCTTTCAGGTGTTGAGTAGTCCAGGTACTGAAATGCTCAAAAATAAGAAGTGCAGATTCTGTGGACCGGGTAGGACCGCCCCATTTAAAGCACCGAAAAGGCATTCAGAAGCATCAAAGAAGCATTTTACAAAACCCTTAATAACCACGTAAACATCTTAGAAACGTGCAACTTTACATGTATATTTTAGTATTTCCCCAACCTCGCTCTAGCATGTGAGTCATTTGATGTATGACCGTAGCTATGTGACCGATATGAATGCTCGTCTTTGTATGTGCACCTCAGTCAAACAGAACTCGGTTAATAAACCCGTTTATCGAAGATGTGTGGACGTTTCTATTCTTCACATTTCGAATAGCAGGCTCACACTCACCAAAAGACGCTAGCTATGATAGATTTCCCTTCAGCAAGGATATGTGTGAAGCAGAAGTCGGACCGTTCGCAGCCAACATATTCCCCGCGTCTACATCCTTCATCTCTAAAACTAGTGCTTTTCCGGCCTGTACGGGAAGTAATAAACTCGACCTGTCTTCAAACAGACAGTTTCAATCTGGAAAACCACCAACACATTTGCATTTTCTGCACTCCCACCTCTCACCCAAAACTGGACTTGGAACCCAGGGCAGGCCTGAACAAGCATATGGGAATCGAGCACTTTGGTCTTTTGTTTAGGAATATGATAGGCATTTGCTGGGCACAGATATTATGGTAATAGCTGGCAACAAGACAGCAACAGCTGGAAAACGGTGTGTTTACTTGGACAGTTGATAGCTATGCTTGGCAAATGCCTATTTAATGATTAGACATACACCCCAATGGTTAAGACGTGTATTACACCATTAGCAATTCACTGCTGAAATTAAGCCATTAACTTTTAGCAGACAGCTTAGAAGAAGCTTTGGCTAAAGTTTTATATTACGAATAGGTAGGTTGAGCTAAAAGAGGTCCCAGAAGGATGTGTTTTGGGCTGGGCGGGGCAGGTGCCGGTGGGAATGGTGGCCTTCAACCATAGGGATTAATATGGCCATGGGTACTCAGTGGGTGGGTAAATAATCAAACAGCACCTACAAGCTGTGTGTCCCTCCTCAAACGCCATCTCAAACGTAGATCTACTCTAATACTATAGTTTCAGCTGAAGCGCCATCTAATAGCCCGAACAACAAATGTGGTCACATCCGTACCCTAGTAGATTAAATGAGCACCAGGAGGGAACTGGACCACCAACACAGGAGTTTGAGTAAGATTTCACTCTCACGAAATGTATTATGAGACAAAAGAGAACTTTGTACAAAACATCAGCGAAATATAATGGCACAGCCACTGCAGGCTGGGAGCTAGATTGGAGGATTAAAGTAGGCCATTGCCAAAACCAGTCATCCCACAACAGGACACATCCTGCCAGGTTGGCGTGTGTTACGCTGCACGCTGCTTGATAGCCATAACTGTCCAGGGCACCGTTACAATTAGCCGAGGGTTGTGGTGCCCCATTCTGTTGTCTATCATCACCATCAATCATGTGGAGCTAACCCATATAATCACCAGTGGCTTTCCGATAAATTATGTTTTTTTATAAATAATACAGGTAATATCTCATTTCCAGATGTTTCAACCATTTTAATATGTTTACACATTATATCGTATTGGGCCTTTGTTTTATGCACATTGTGTCCACTAAGAGTGCCAATAGAAAAAGAAGAAAAAGAAGAAAAAGAAGAGCCTTGCCTTATGTTGTACCTATGCCTTCTAATTAAACATGAATACTGCAGTTGATGGGAATTATTTTCATTCCTTCAGTGGAGGTGGAGGAGTTAGGCCATACAGGACGTCATTTAGGGGTCACCAGAGGTCGCAGCTGCGACCTCTGTAGTCCCTCTTGTGACCTCTGTGGTCTCCCAGCCCCAAATGCAATTGACTCGCTCCCCCAATTCAATAATCAAATTCCAAAGTACAAGTCCCGACAGGAGGAAGTTAAAGAAGATTGATAAGCGGCTGCCGCATTTGCGACATCACAGGCCAAGGAAAGGCTTAGGCATAGCAGTATAACCAGCACCAAAGCAGTTTTATTGTCCGTCTCACTACGACATGACGTTAAAGCGTTTTAACCTTATACATACAAGGAATACATACTTAATAATGTTTTACTGACTCAATGGCTATTCTATCTGTACATCTAACGTTCTAGTTTCACTAAGGTAGGTAGCTGAACAAACAATGATGCTATACCCCAAACAGTTGCTGAATTATGAATTAATAAAAATGTTTGGATGGAAAGGGACAAATGAACAATGGACAAATGCATGCATGCTATTGAAAAACACCAGAAATGGAGCACTGTTCCCCTAACTTTTAACAACACCTTTGCAGATACCATCACCATGCTCCTTCAGTCTTATTCTTACCACTGTGTCCTAGGTGTCCTCGTAATAGGGATTGACATGCCTATTTCAGGCACTGCCAATGGAAAATGGAGGCCGCGGGCATCCGTTTTTACACACTTTACACAATGACTTAAGGGTACATTTGTAGGCCTGCTATACAAGCCTAACCAGGCCCTCTACGAACGCTGGTGCTAATGCTTCTGTAAGTCACCCCAGTACCAAACCCGTAAGTCTTGCTCAGTATCTTGGATGAGGGAAAGGCAGGCATGTTAACACTATTGGATCTCTCAGCAGCTTTCGATTTGCTTGACCATCGGAAGCTCCGGGAGGCCCTACACAAATCAGGCAACTGTTCTCAAGAAGCCATTGACTAGGTAACTTCCTTTTTAGAAGACAGGTGTTCTAAGATCCAATACGGTGTGTGGGATATTATGACTCATTCCAATGTGCCCCACTGCATCACTTTAAAAATGGTGAGAGAAACAGCCAAAAATGGATGCGCTGCATCCTGTGGGCACCAAAATCTTCAAAACTGCGTTTGGGTCACAACCAGGAAAAGGCTGCACACACTGCCACACACAGTCGGGGGGGAGTGAAAACAGAGTTCTCACTGCAGGAGCATGCCAGTGGGCTCTGCCACATTTAACAAGGAGCAAAGCAGCAGAATTGTGCCGAAAACCGAAAATTCCTCTTAAAATGGTAGCTTTGCAACCTTAAAAAGTGCTGTTTTTGGCAGTAGATCCATCCAAATTCCATTGAATTATCGAAATTAAAAGGGTAGTGCAATGTCCAGGATCATCCAGTGTGGCTCAGAGGAACTGGGCCTCATTGACTGACAGCTCTATAAAATGTATCTAATGAAAAAGCTACCCAGGAACCCTTGTTTTCATTTTCCACAGGGAAAAACGTGGCTAAACTTGCAACAAGTAACAGAATCAGTTGTGCAGAGAGAAACTCTAAACAAAGGCATGATACATGTATCCAGACTGCAAACAATCCCAGCACTCAAGAGAAGAACTAATGCTGACTAAAATGTGTATGTGCTACGGAGGAAAATGTGATTTAAAGAACTCAGTTTAATGTGCTTTTTTGTGAATGAAGTGCAAAATCGCCTGTTGTGAAAGCATGTTTTGTTTAAAGGCTTAATCCTTTAAGAATGTCAAAGGATTGCTAATGTAAACATCCACCTAAAAACTGTGTTCATGTTATATGTTTAAATGAAAGATTTAGGTGAAACTTAAAGTTAAACCCAGTCTTGAATTAATTAACTATGTTTTGAAAAAAAACAATTCTGCTCTGACAATCCTTAGCCTGAGAAAGGTTGACACTTCACTGCTGACAGGAAAGGCTAATTGCTGTTGGGAAGCCTCGCATACTCATGACAATGGGCTTCATTAGACATTCATCTGTGCCCCAGGCGAAGAAAATAGCAGACTTGAACACTCATCCTTCCAGGGGAGGGGCAGGAATCTCCACTCTCCAGGAAGAGGCTTCTCACTGAACTTCAGAGGACTTGCCATTTTCTCACACTTGCGAAGGAAGAAAACAAATGGACATGTGATTTTTGGGTTTAAAATGCTTATTTTGCGACTGAACTTCAAGACATTTAACTTGGCGGCAAGAATAAGAAAAAGAGTCAAAGGTATATACATATCAATCTGAATTTATGCTAGCCATTTGGAAACTTGATAGGATTTCTTACTGTGTAAGGAACAGAAGTTATGAAGAAGGACTAATTGCGCAGAAACTATTAATGTTGCAAATCTAATATTGTGTACCCATGTTCTAGGGGTGATTGCATATATATGTACGGAATTAGGAAATGCTAGGCTAAACCTTTCATGGTTAAAATTGCCACATTAAAAGGCAAAACCAGGTCCCACCGACTTAGGAGTTGTGTCAAGACTTGATAGTTGTGAAGATTAGGAAACCTCCGTCCCCAAGTACCACACAGAGGGAATATAAAAAAAACTCCCTGTGCAGTCTTTGAGGTCACAGGTGGTAGGTGCAGGAACACCAGAAACCCCCAAGTTGCTGTAAGGTAAACAAGCAATTACTTCAATACCAAATATCAATGGGAACAAAGCAGTTATGACTGAGGATGTCAAAAGAAAACCTTACCAAAGTGTTGGTGGGGGAAGGAATTATAGAGAAGCCGAGGAGAACCCCACTTCCCAGACTGGCGTGAGTGTACCCTCAGTGAAAAAAGGAAGAGACAGCCGCATGAGGAGTCAACCGCAGCCGCCTCGAAACGATGATACTTTTCACTGGATACCCCTGAAGATACGAAGTGTGGTGCGCAAGCATGTCAGGTGTCTTGACCCACGTGTGAATTATTTTGCTGCAACCTTTGGTGCTGTGGGCTTAGAAAATCCAAGATGGCTGAAAAGCCCACATTTGAGCCAGAATCCAGGAAAGCCGCAAAGTTTTTGCGCACACCAAAATGGTCGCCTGACCTGCCACCCACCAGTGCGAGCGTGATGGGCCAGAAGCACCATGCAAAAGAAGATGGTGCTGTTCAAAATCTGAAATGTATTAATTCAAGACAGCTCCCAAAAAGGGGTGCAGTACCGGCACTCGGCACTAACAGGCACTAGCGGTCTAAACTCTGACAAGAGGCCTGTCTTTCAGGAGCTGACAAGGAACCTGAGTTAGCTGGAAACTTCAAAGCCTTGCTGGTTAATGGGAATTCTCAACACCTACTGTTCCCAGGCCCCACATTAGAAGGCAGTCTGATGTAATTAAAAGTTCAAGAGGCCTCTGTCAATGGGAAACATTCACACCTGCCTTACCAGCAACAGCACAAGGAGATCACAGGTTTCTGTCAACCATATGCAGAGTGGCACCCTGCTCTGCTGACCTCAGGCAACACAATAGACTCTTCGGCTGAATAGGATATGCTGATTTTAGCTGTAAGCCAAGTTTCCGGAGGGCGGGTACAAGCAAATGGGTGTACTGAAGGAGAGGCAAATGTAGGTTTTATTTAATTGCTTATAAAATATTGTATTAAGCTTACAAAAATGTACAATTTGGAGATTTTTTATATGAAAAATGTGCCTACAAATTGAGACTAAGTTCAACTCTGTGTGATGTTCTGATGCCGAACCCCGGGATTTATGAATATTGTGGGTACGGTGTTTGTGCTAGAGACATGATAACTTATATTAATATGCTCAGGGAGAGGGGGCAGGTCTGTGTAAGTTTTGAGGAAAAACCAATATGGCAAAAGTCACTAAAAAGTGCAAAATGTCGTTTCTGAACCCAAGCTCGCAGGAACATGGGGCTTGAACAGAGAACTGAATTAAATTAATCTGAGATGTGTACATATATTCCTAACAACTTGTATACCTTGGAAACATGTTTGATTATGAAAAATTGGGTTCTTAGTAAAAGCAAAGCGGCGTTTCTTCAATAGATTGTAAAATGTAGCAACAGTCTGACTCATAACTCTGTTCTCCAGTGAGAGCACAGAAAATCCTTGAACCTATCAGGATCCTCAGAGGGTTGGGCATAGAAAGTCAGCCTTCCCACTCACTTTCAAAAGACATAAAAGAGCCACTGAGACCCAGGTGGGAGACTCACTTCCCACTTCAAACTGATTTCCTGCGAAGCGCTTTGCCAGAAGACTCCAGAACCAGAACTTAGAATCCAGACTTCAAATCCAGAAGACTCCAGAACCAGAACTTAGAATCCAGACTTCAAATCCAGAAGACTCCAGAACCAGAACTTAGAATACAGACTTCAAATCCAGAAGACTCCAGAACCAGAACTTAGAATACAGACTTCAGAACTTGTAGCAGAGAGGCCTAGTCCACAAGCTGAATCCTTCAGAGGCCTCAGAATCCAGCAATCTAACGAAACTATTCAACAGCCGGGCGAGCTGTTTGATTCTGGCCTAGAACCCTGTGCCAGAACCCAGAAAGCAGAGTTGTATCCAGACCGCCGTGCAGTGCCGATAGAAGACCAGACCCAGACCAGACCGCTGTGCAGTGCCAGAACATTTGCCAAAACCAGAGACCCAGACCAGATCGCTGTGAGCAGAACCGGTACCAGAGACTGTCCGTGGTGAGTGAAGCCCAAACATGACCAGATCTTGACGGCCTATTTCAAATTTATAGTGTGAGTAACCACAGAACTGTGCATAGTCATCTCTTAGTTTAAAATAATCTAATTCAAACCATTTCCACCTATTTAAAACTGCATAATAGAAATCGTGTGTCCATTCTGTGATTTCAAACCATTCTGAGCTTTACTTTATTTTTGAGAATCTACCTCCACTATATTGTCCATATCTATTGAACCGCGTGTGCTAGGTACGAGATTTAACTTTCATTTTAAAGCTAAGATCCTCAGCTTTCCAGCAAGCCCTACTACTTCTAGTTTTTCCGTAATCGCGCTCGACGCACTCAGAAAAAGTGCCACGAATTGCAATTTGAATCAAATTTCTCCACCTGTCAAAAATCACTGTCTTTTGCTTGCAAATGCTGAAATTCGTTTTCAACCTGATAATCCCTCATGAATCGCTGATAGTGTTGACCTGAACCAACCTTAAGTAGCTATCACCAACCCTGAATCTCCTATAGGGAGTTAAAATAATTTTTAGCATATTTTCACTTCATTGTAAATCACATTAAAAATATTTTGGCATGTTTTAAAAGCATACCGGATGCTCCAAGCTTGCTAAGGGGGAACTTAATTGGTATTGCATTTGATTGTATTCCTGAAAATTGTGTGCTCTCCTTCCATCTACTTATATTGCATAGGGTGGGAGTGAATTGTCAAAAGAAAAAGTGATCATATTATTTCTTGTGGAAACCATCTCAGTTATTTCTGTGCTGCATTCTTTTCCATCATTGCATTTCCTTGAAACCATAAAAGCATTCTGAGCTACTTTATCCTCTCTATACCAACTCCTAAGTAATTAAAAAAGTGTGTTAGTGTAATTTTATCCATTGTTGATCACTGTCATATTCATAAGTGTGCTATCAAATATTAATTTATTTATAAAATTGTGATATATATCTTGTTTAATTTTTCAATTACATCTTTTAATTTGCAAAACCAACCTACTTCTTGGCTCAGTGAGGTCAGGGGGATTCAAAGAGAGGGGCGTTATACAAGGGGTTATCATCCATATATATGAACTTGTCATAAAAATATATAAATAAGGGCTTCATAGGGCATCCCAGACTAGACACTGACTTAGTTGGAGTACTGAATTGAAGTCGCTTAACTAGCACCTATCCAAAAGGCAAAACAAGGAAGTCTTGTACCTGATGCTGTATCAAGTACTGATGAGAACAAGACATCGTAAAAGAAGCGGGATCCAAAATCAGTCCGTGATGCGAGAGCCGAGGTCTGGTAATACCGCTGGTGTCCTCTGCGTGAAATAGTAAACCAAAGCCAAAGCTTGAAGCAAAAACATTCCAGCAAATGTTATACGAGGTCCAAATACCAAGATAAGTCTACGTTTGTAGAGGAAATGCTAAACAGTGCCTGAAAACAGCTGTGAAGCGCGGAGTGGTTGGAAGCCAAGTGATTTATAGTGTTGCTATAAGAGCCACGCTACGCAAACGAAATCCGTGCATCACGTGACCGGCCGTAGTATGTGGTAACCTAGCAACATGATGCTTCACCTGGAACGGCGAACAGCGCCATGGCAATTGCCAATGTAAGAATGGTTGCAATCGCCCGAGGCGATGTTGCCTTTTCCGCGCCATCCAGGGGCGCAATCCTGCTTTCAGCAGAGCTGAGCAGACACCCCCCTGCTGCCATCGGGAATGAGAGTTATGGGCAGGTGTATGTGGATGTAGTGAAAGGACCGGCTGATGCATGGAGTGCGTGACAAGTTGGATGTAAATGTGACCCATGAAATACATAATTTATGTATCCGATTTTCTTAGAGGGCATAAGTACATAAATATGTATTTGTGGGAAAGTTAGATTTTGGTCCCAATAACTATGGGAGGTTTCCAGATCAGATCATAAAACATGACAACCCTTTCTGTCATCCAACCAGCAAAGAGAAAGGCGGGGACTGTGCTCTTGCCCAATCATAGCCTTGCTGGTGTGGGTTATAAATCTGCCCCTACCATAAACTGAGTGATGTCATTTGGCATGATACATAAGGGAACCTCACAACACACAGACACTGATTCCTGACTCCATCCTGATTTCCGCGTGGCGCCCTGTTCCTGAATTCTCCATCTTGTTTGCGACTCCAGATTTCTTTGCAAAGCCAAGGCCTCAGCATTGCTGAACTCTTTTGAGCTAGGTCCAAATCCTGACCCATCCCAAAACCTAAGGGAAGCAATTTGATCCAGTTTGGCTTGCTACCATAAAGGCTTGCCTGCTGAAACTCGCTATCTCACTGATCTCAGGTCTCCAGTATCCAGCGCAGTCCAGTGCAGTCCAGTATGAGGTGCCAGTCCAGTTGACCAGAACCGCCCAGCTGACCTAATTCCACCAAAAATGCCCTGCCATCTTTAGACCTGATCCGTGTAGACCAGAGCCCTTGACTGTCCAAAATCTTAATTTAAAGTGGACTGTATCAATAGGAATCATAGTAAACCATAGTATATTTGTCTTGCCTTGTCCTATCCCAATCTATAACCCATCATATGTTTAACTTAAGAACCTATAATATTGTCAGAACCATTCTTGTAACTCTGTCTGTGATTCTGAGTGTTAGCAATACTATCTTCATTTTGTTTTACTAGACCATAAGGCATTAGTGATTTTGATTAAATAAAATAATTCCCATAAAGAAAACAGGGTATCCGTCACGTGAAGGGTTACAAGCAGCCGTGTAACTGTGGAGATTCACAGGTGTCATTCTCTGTTTCTTAGCCATTAATCTAGTTTAAGTAAAATCAACCAGTTATTTTAAAACAGATTTTCTGTTTTTGTCTGTTCTATTTTCCTAAAAACAGCTCTCATTCAAACTTGCATTACTTCCTCACTTTAACAGCTAGAGACTTCATTTCAACTCTGACTTAAACATAAGACCTGTAGCTACATCCCAACTCAACCACATCCTAAAACAGTGTATTTCACCCGTTTCTCTTAAAAACCGTTTAGTGAATTTTAGGCGGAAATTTGCATTTCTACAAATGTTTCACAGGTGTGATTTTCAATTTCAAGTGTCTCCAAACTTCATAAAGATTCAAAGTGTGTATTGTTGCTCATCCTAAAGCTTATGATTCTTAGCATTTTTTCAGTGTTTCTCCCATAGATATTCATATCAATATCAATTTAAGGACTTTTTGCACACTTTTCATTGTTTTGCTCAGCCATTTTCAAATGTCATTTTAAAAGTGTGAGACTTCCAAAACGTTTTTCTCTCTTGTTTGGGGGAGGGAAGGTTGTATTGAAATCCGATACACTGGGCCTCATCACGACCTCGGCGGTAACCCTTATATCCAGCGGTAGCGCTATTACTGCTGGATTTAAGGGTCCGCCGAATTAGGGCCTTGGCAGATTTCAACCCAGCTCTGAGCTGGTGTGAAATCCGCCGAGAATTCGTGCTAATACCGCCGGCGGGAAATCCGCCAGCGGTATGAGCGCAAAATTTCCCCATTGAGCCCAATGGGGAATGGGGCATTCCCGAATGGGCTCAATGGGGAATGGGGACTTCCAAGTCCGCCCAACTCGTGATCCCGTGCGATTAGCGCCGGGGGCTATGGCGGTCGCGCTAATAGCCCCCGCGCTAATAACGCCAGCATTACCGCCGAGGTCGTGATGAGGCCCACTGTCCTTTA